>NC_133903.1:15483130-15856855 GCF_964199755.1 Larus michahellis | reverse complement strand
AAATCTTGTTTTAATGTCTGTAGGTGAAAACTAAATATGGTGCTCTTTTGAAGTGCTTGCTAACCAGCAGTGCATCAGCTCAGGCAGTTGGCTGAAGCCCTTCTATCGTCTTTGTAGAACGGAACCTGTTTAAGTGAGTCACTTGCAACAGTCGATAGAGGTTGTGATCTGTACTTACTAATGCTTGTGGTCCTTCTTATTTCATTTGATGATGAACTTATTCAATTAGGGGAAGAATCTAAATTAGGGGTTTCCTATAGTTTTTTTTTTTTTTTTTTCCCCAAGTGGAAATATAAGAGCTACAGCAAATTTGTCTCCCAGTTTGTGGTACTGCATTCTTGAATGCATTTCTCTCTGGCTTTCAAGGTAGTCAAGCCAGTGAACACTTCAGGATTAACAGTCTCTTGTCATGAATAGAGAGACCCAGGCTACTGCTGCCCTTGTGATTAGCCATGAAGAACCATAATTCCCATAGCAGCAGAGATTTCAATAGTGTTGAACAATAGAAGAAATGATCCCTATCAACACAATTGCTTCTCTCTAGGTTTTTTAGAAATAGATACTTTCAAAAGATTATATTAAATGGATAATTTTTAAAAGCCCAACTCTTCCCCAAAGTGCAGTTGTCATGAGAGCGGAGAGTGTTTAACTGTCATATTACACAATGGAGCTTTCTGAAGCAAACACTGTTGAATGTGGTGACAGTTCAGACCTGACCGTCAGCCTGTATTATCATAACTGACACTTGCATAAAAACATTGTATCTGAAATAAAAATGAAGTAATGGCTCCCATGTCTAAGAGGCATATTTGTCCTTAAGTGCACAGTAACGTATACTTGCACAGGTTTTTACAAGTATTTTTTTTGTGTGTGTCATTAAATAATTTTTGTAGTATTTTGATTTTTTCTCTCTTTTTTTTTTCCTGTTAGACTATGGAGTTAACTTGAATTCAAGTCTTTGCTGTATTCAGAACTAACATGTTTCTTACTACAGTTCATGACTTTTTACATACACAACGCAGAGAACATGCTCAAAATAACTATTTGAAGCTAAAATGATAAAGTAAGCATCTGTAAATGGTAACAAATTATCTCTTGAGATAGAAACAGTGCCTGCAAGGGTGAATGAGACTGAGATGAACAGGGTGTATCTAGAAAGATGATAATACAGAGTAATAACATACAGCAGAGAGATACCAAGCTGATCAGACATATTCCTACACCTGAACACAAGCAAATGAAAACAGAATTTTCACAGAATGCAGCTAGCATTCTGAAATTGAAGAAGCAGTTTAATACATGATCAGCAAATGGGTGAAATACAGTAGGGAAGAAAGTGGAGCATTTAGTCAAAGCTGAGCAAAGCTGCACCCTGAACATGACTTCGTGCAACAGGTACTGGTTTTAACACATACATCGGGTTCAAAACAAAAGAACTGTAAATTCCCTGAGTTTCTAGAATGCCATTGTGTATTACAAGTACATGTTTCTCTGCATGTCATTTGTATTAGCATTTTAAATGTTAGCTTATATATAAAAAAATCTATATGGTACACATTTAGCTTACTATGAGACTTTGAGTTAGGACCGTGTTCATCTGGATGGTCATATTTTTCATGCTTCATTGCTTTCTGCTGGTGATTTCTAAGGTGGTTTGCAGTGTCCCTGAGAAAAGGTGCTAGTTACTGTGCCATGGTTACAGTTTTGTGAAGTCTTCTGTTTAAAAGTCTTTCTAGCAGTCAGATTAACTACAGATTTATATCCATTTACTGAGGAAAAAGATTTGGCTATCTAAATCCTGATTTCTAATTGTAATCTAGCATGGGCAAGAAAGTTTAAGAATAAGCTCGGATATGCATAGATCTTTACTGGCATCCTTTTGTGTTACTTGGTAGTGCTGTCTTTTATGATTTAGGTCTGTCTTGATTATCTCCTGCAGGTCCATATATTCCTTCTCCCTTGGTTGTTCCTTTTATTTCTCATGGCTGCTTGAAAAAGAAGTATTCGTTTTTATCCTATTGTTTCTCATCTGTTTCTTCTCCAATAGGTTCATTTGGTGGAGATGCTTATTATTCTACTTCAGTGAAAAAACTTCCTGCTATCTCCATATAACTGTATATCTTCTCCCTGGAGTTACAACAGGTTTATCTGTAGTCCAGTCTAATCCAAGTAGCCTCCTTATCACAGTAGGAATGTCGGTGGCCTGTGGCTTTCCAACATCTTTTTTCTTTACTACTGGCACTGTAATACTGAGAAACAATAGTTTTCTCTGAAAACTGTAACCTCTCAGTCCTCTTATTTATCTTCATCTAACAGTGAAACACTCTCCTGAAGAATTGTGTTCCCAGAATAGTTCCTTATTTTACTGAATCTCTTTTCTCTTGTAAAACATTTGTCAGGGGAACAATTTCACATCCTTCCACATTATATCCTTTCCCTTAGTTTTGCAGCTTTTCCCCAGGCATCCAGGACATATTGTAATCATATTACTTTTGTTGGCTAAGGGCATTTCCCAGCCAATGTTGAAAACATTGTGCATTCAACTACAGGTATTTTTCATATATACAGTTACAGTCCATTTTGTTCTAAGAAGACAAAAGGCAAAAAAAGCTTCTACTTCATATACCTTTGGATAAATACATTAAAAATCCTGATGGAATAAGTGGAAGGATTAATGTTAGAAAGAACCATTGGAGGCAAGGAGAAAATGAAAACAGGACAAGAGCAGAGAAAGGCAGAAGGGCAAAAGGAACAGAGGCTGAAACAGTGATGGTTTATTATTGTTGTTGTTAATGGTTTGTTTCATTACTGGTATTACGCTTTGTATTCACTTTTTTTTTATTTCATGTGGCATTTCACTGTCTTGAAGTCTTCTAGCCAGTAAATCCTGGGGTACAGAGTCTGGTCTCTGTCTCACAACCAAATCAAAAAAGAATGTTTTTGAATTATAAATATTTTCTGCAGAACCCAATGAAAATGTATTCTTGTCCCTAGTGTCACGTCTGTCATTCTTGTTGTGATCTAGCCACCAAAGAGGTCTTAAGGGACAGTCTGTCTCTGCCACATAGAAGTACATCTCCCATAGCACATCCAAAAGAATAAGGAAAGAAAGAGGCTGCTGTCAGCTGCGGAGTTTTTCAGAGGAATTTGCAGAAAAGGGACTGTGGATGCACCAATATCAAGAGAGAAGTATAAGGGTAAAATGTGTCATGAGGTGAAAGGGATAAGACAAAGATCATTAGAACTGCCACAGGCTCAAGGCTGTCAAAGTTTTACTAGAGAAATATTCAAGCAGTGCCAATGTTTCTAGGAATGTATTGATACCAAAGCACAGAACTTGATGGGGATCATAAAGAAATTTTTGTGACACTTTTCCTGATAAAAGCATTTCTCAAACCACACACCACGAAAAACAGGGCTACCAGGGGACTATAGCCTCTTCCAAGTTCTTTCCAGACTTTGATGAAGATGACATTGCAGACAAAAAAAAAAAAAAAAAAAAAAGAAAAAGAAAAAAAGACTTCTGGCATGCACAGGCTTTTGGTCTTTGAATGTTGTATGACTGAATGACCTTGTGATAAAAGGAATGTGTTCAAAACAAAATCTGTAGATGGACGCTCGGCTTGGTATTTGCAAGGTTATGGATAAAGCAGTTACTAGGATTAAGTGTATATGGCACTTCTCTGCTTTTCTTATATGATTCAAAAGTGAAGCAAACAGACATGTTTAGAAATTTCTGTAAAGCCATTTTAACCAAAAATAACAATTTGCAGAACTTGAAACCAGAAACAAGAGAACTCGCTACAGTAACGCTCCCAACCCAGAACACTTTAAAGAAAAGTTTTAAGTTGTGAAAGGATCCACTCTATTCTATATATTTTCAAACTGGCATCTCCCCCCCTGCCCCCATTTATTTAATTATTCTATTTTGAAATTTCAGTTCTATTTAGAAACATGTTTTAAAAAAGAAAAACTAAAATATAAGTCAAAAGCATATAAAAACTATTTAACAAAGCATACCAATTGACTTAAACTAACACCTTCAGTGCATTGAAAATTCTGACATTTTACTGAGATTCAGTAGGCAAACACATTTTGATATCTTCAACATTTTCATGGACTAGAAAAAAAAGCCCACACCATTTTCTGCCCAATCTACAAAAGAACAGATTTTGCAATCAATCATACATACACTAGTTTCACTGAATAGTACTGCAGAACAGACTCCAACAGTTGCATCCATTTCTGAATGCCATTTCCAAGCCATGCTATTCTATTTTTGGTTTTGTTGGTTCTCATGGAAGTGAGAAATTTGAAAGCAGTCTACAGAGTTAGAAGACACAATAAGATTTCCACACACACTTCCATCATCCAACATTTAAACTAAAGTCTCTATTTAAATGCTTTGCAGTCCTTTCCACTTCACTGTAGCTAGAAATTTATTTAACTCTTTAGATCATAAGTTCAAAGAGACAGACATCAAAGTTTTATCAAATTTCTTTTATTGGGAGATATGTGACCATGGATCTAGCATTGACAAACTGTCCAATTTAGAAAAGAAATACATGTAGTTAAGCGTATCATCTACGTGTTTCTGTATGTTGATAGTGGCTGTCAGTGTAATTTGTATGTAGAGTATTCTACTTCAAACATTTTTGATCAATGTATAGAATACGTACGGTAGAGTCACCGTTATGTTGGTTTTCATTTTATTTCAGTTTAAATATGTCAAAACCAATATTCTAAATTTTGGATCTAAAACTTAGAGGTGTTAGTATCTGGCCTGCTTGGAAGTCTGTGTGGGAAATTAAACCTAACTCTTGCTGATTTCCAACTGATCTTGGCCACATCAAGTTAAGGTAGTTGTCTACAACCAAATATCAGCAAAATGATTCTGTTTTATCCAGCCTCAGGGACAGGGAAACCAAGACATCATGGGTTTGTAGGATACTTTGAGTTCAGCTTAAATGTAATGGGTTTTGGCCCATTTGAGAGACCAAACCAATACAGTATTTATAAGTAAAATAGTTTTCAGATGACCTTTAATATTCTGTTTCCTTTTCCCATTATCCTTCTTACTTCCTTTCCCTCATTTTTTTCCCCAAATTGCATCAAAAATGCTATTTCAAAATGGAAGATAAAAATGCAAGTTTAACATTTCCCAAAGCAAATTAAGTTTTAGTGAATTAAATATTTTTCTATCTTGTCACACAATCTCTGGCCATGAAATCAGTAACAATTAATATTCTTATCCGTATTCTTCAGTACAGTGCTACGCAGAAATAAATACTAGCTCTGCTCATAACTGAAGTGTGGAGAGATGTCAGCTTGGTCTTGATGTTGCTTTTGAATATGCTGATTCTGTGTCTGGAGTTAGGCTGGAATACTCTGGAGATCTGTGATCGCTACTGCATGTTAGAAATGTGCCCAGAGTGAACCAACGTGAACCAAATACATAACTTTATGAATTTTCCTGGCCTTAGATCTACATTAAAATAATAAAAAGGAAAAAAATTTGGTACTGGGCTTAATCAAGGACTAATGCAGCAGAGTGTTTTGCATTGTATCTTCATTAGGCCATTTTTGCTTTCCACTTTTGCAAGGTTCTCTCATTTACAAATTTCAAAGCAAGATGACAAGGAGAGCTGGTACTGCACTTTAGCCAATGCAGCACTGAAATTCAAAGGCAAGGACACAGGAGGAGAAAGATTATCATCTTATTAGCGTAGGAGGATAAAGATTATCAGACTGCAATGATCCATTATTTATAGAAATTCTGTCCTTTTCTGTACACTTTACTGAGACATTTAATATATTTGTACTAGAGATTAACATTGATGTTATTTTCTTTAATGTCTGTTTTTAGTGTTTGCTATGCAGGTTGGCATTCAGGAAATTCAGCCAGAGGAGAAAAACAATAGTATTAATTAGGAATGTCAGTCATGGGTGTTATGAAATTCAAAATTGCCAAGTTTCCAGTGCAGTTTGGTGGTAATTATAATAGACTATGGAGACAAGCTGTTCTCTGTTCCCTCTAAAGAAATGCAGAGTTTGATGAACTTGTTATCAAAGTGCTAATGCAAATCCTGGTGAATGGAATACTGTTTCTAGAGTAATTGCATTTTTTAAATTTTGTTTTTGTTTTTAAGAATCTGTTGCTACAGCTAATTCATCAATAGTAGCACTTGCTCTGTCAGTGTTGTTCATCACAGCATCTCTGTCTGCTTCATAAATTACCCTTACTTTGAAAATGAGAATTTTGGCATAATACAGCAAAATTAATTTAATGGGGTTTAGCTGAGTCATCAACAGATCTGGACATTGGGGTTGAGTTCCACCTGACTATTATTTTTTTTTTTTTTTTCTTCTAGAGAGTTGCAAATCAAAGTTGCATGCTGACAAATTTCTGAGAAATGGGTTTTGATCTGGCCTGCTTGCTCCTGTAAGGCATGTACAATAAAATCTGTAAAGCATACCTGTGCTTCTGTTTGCTATACAAGGACTTCCTCTCCACTGTAAAATTTATTATCTTCCACAAATTGAAAAAGCTGAAGACCACTATGAAGGAAAGATATGGTCCTCTGACACTGTTAGCAAGCTTTGCCAAAAGTGCTCAGCTATTTGCAAGGTTGGACTTTGAGCCTGAAATGTGAAAAGTAAGGGCATTTTATTAATAGCAAGCTCATTCAAAATTTGTTGTCGTTATTTTTAATGAAGAAAAGTCTTCACAAAGTTATGCAAATCATAAGCAATCTAAGAGTTCCTCTTGCAAAAGGAAAACATCGGCCTTGATCTATTTGCATTTGAGTAATGCATTAAAAATCAATTAAATCCATTTGAATAATTGAGGTAAATTAGTGGTAGTGAACTGGGTTGTCCTGACCGAGGATGTAATTAACTTCAAACTAGGTAATTGTAAGATAATTAGAAACAATGTATGCGCTCCATCTTGTAAACATTTTATTTAAGAATTGTTGGGAGTTGAAATAATAAGGTTCGATCAGAATCAAGAATTGAATTCTGGGAACATTTGAAAAATAACCTACAGAACGATCCTATTACAAGAGAGTATTCTCTTTTTCATCTTCCGTGTCAGGGAAATGGAAAGAATAATGTTTCTTGTTGTGTTTACAGAGCTTCGCTACAGTCCTTCCTTGGGACTTCACGGAAGTCCTAAAGTACCTTCTCATCTTAAGGATTTAATTCTAATATTGTTGATGTGAACAGCAAAAATTCTATTTGGCTGAAACACAATGGCTGTGTGACACGGACTGGGACAGCTTCAACACAGGGCACACGCTAGATGGTTTAGCAGAAATATGTGTCCCCCTACACAAACAGAGGCTGCCATAACCGAGTGCGCACGTGCTGATTTTGGTATAGATTAAGCACTGCTCAAGCTGCAGTTTTTGTTACAGATCTGTGTCTCCAGCATAGCTGTTAAGTTTCTGAGATTCTACTGGTACGAGGCAGTTCAGAAATAATAAGGTAGTTTAGTGTCAAAAGGGATGTAAATAACTTAGATCTCTTGAGTGTATTTCTACAGTTTTATTTTAAAATTCCTTTGGTGTATATCTGTAAAATTTCAAATTATTAAAATGCTTAAAATTTCAAATGACTAAAATTTCTAAGGCCCCACTGAAGTAATTTGGGAAGATTTTCTTACTGTCAGGCAGCAAAAAGTAAAAATAGGAATGTGCTTAGAAATTCCAGATTTTTCTTTCTTTATTTTTAGAGCTTTATAAACTCACTTATAAGGGTAAGTTAAAAGTGCTGACATCTATCATTGGAACGGAATGGAGAGACTTAAACTTTGGGAAAAATTGCCATGGCTGTCAGTTTTAGTGTAAAAGCAGATGAACAGAAATGTCTGCAATTCTGATTCTTCTAAAATATGGACAAAATCTCTGAAAACAGTTCCTGAGCATTTACTTTTCCTCAGATTATGGAAAAGATTGCAGATTAGCTGAAATGTTTACTGCTGAAGTGTTTACTTCAGTATTAATGCTTAAAAGCCAATACAAATTTAATTTTTTCCATAGCCTTAGCGTTTTGTGATTCAGCATGAGTGATGCTATGAGTAATGGTAATTCTGCTGATCACATAGAATTGAATATGAAATACTTAAATCAATGAATATGTTACTGAAATATTTAAAGAGAAACTACTAGGTTTTCAGGCCCTGGTTGTCTTTACAATTTGGTGGCTTTAGTTTTTAGGTTTTATTTCTAGTGTTATTTTTTTAATTTTTATTTTTTAATTTTGAAGTTTTTATTTTTAATTTTATTTTCATTATTAAATCAAGGGGAAGTATTTTGTACGTGAATGGAAATACTCTGAATAAAGTGAAATCATTGGAGGGAGAGGAATGATTAAACATTGCATAGACAGTATCGTGACTATGAAATAACAGCTTCAGATAGAATACAGACAGCAATGAATGTGGGACTCCTCTGCAGTAAATTACCATTCTGCTCGCTTTGTTCAACGGACTGACCTTAGCTGTGCTGCGTAGCTAGAAAGGTGTTACTGATATGGTGTCTGATGAGGACCAGTAGACGGTGTTTTTGAGCAGGTGCAGTATAAATGCTAGAGGACATATTAGGCAAGTTTAGACTCTGAGGTTCTCTTTAGACTTGCATCTCCTCTGGGTTGGTGTAGTCTGTTTCCATTGTCTAAGAACTTAAGTCAAAATTCCCGGACAAGTCCTGAAAATAATGAAGAATATCTTTTGCCTTTGGTCAGCTTAAGTTTTATAGTAGTGATACAGTTTTATGTGTGATCTGAACCTGATGTTCTATTACTAAAAGGAACTTGTGAAAGATGCACGGCAAAGACCAAATAAAAAAAATACAAACACAGTTTGCAGAAGCATATCTGACTGCACAGGGATTTTTTTTTTTTCAGAATCATAACAATGCAGCATTACATTTATAAAATATACAGCTCACTGTAAAATAGGATTCTGTTCAGGGCATTATTTATTCCAGCCTCGACCCTCTGCCCAAACCTTGGCTGTTCAGTTTGCTACAGGAATAAGACTGGCCATCACAGCATTTAAACTAGAAGTAAATACTGCATTGGGATGTGCAAGCAGATAAAAAGCAAAATATGGGTAGAAAAATTACAACAAGAGGAATGGTGGCAGCCTGCTATCCCAGTATTCATGATGGACTACCAATACCATAGTGGATCAAGTCTAAGTACTTTAAACTGAAGACAATTGGTAATGCTCAAAACACAGCTGTCTTAATCCTAGTCAAACTTATCCTTTAAGCCAAATAATGAGAAAAATAGAAAACATTGAGGGCAGAATAGATTTATAAACATAAACATGAAAATTGAACTTGAATACCAAGCCATTTTTGTTTGTTTTGCAGTATCACAAAACAGCAAATGCAATGCTTTTGGAAGTATCACAGAGATTTCCAAGCCTGTACGACAGTTCCATCTGCCCTGAGATTTATGATTAATTAGATTGGCTGTAAGAATGGAATATGGACACTTTTTCTTTGAGTGTTTTTAGTAAACTCAGCTGATAAAAATGCATGTAGGTAATAAAGTTCCCTTTCGTAATAGTGAAATAAGTGGATTTTACAGTAGGCTTTATAATCCTGCACTTGTGGAAATACGATGTAAGGAAACGATCACATAGCACTGATGTTATGAAGATGAGCTCTTGGCATTTGCTGAACAGTATGGCTAAACCATCTTTTTTCAGGCTAATCTCTGAAGCAGTGTGAACAAAGTAATCAGATTGAGATGAGAAAGTTTAAGTGGATCATCAATATGACAGGAATGGTTTTGAGAACACTTCAAAAGACAGAAGAGAAGGGTATTTTTTCTATTTCAGTTTCAAATCTTAGTTGATTCTATTGTGCTTGTCTGAAAAATGACCCATTATTTTTTCTCAAGAATTCCCAAGTGAAACCAAAGTTGTGTGCTAATACACTATAATCAAATGAGGTAGCCAAATTTTTTGGCTGATAAAAACTGGAAATTAATTTAGTTACAAAAATCTGTGATGAAAGTACAGATTTCAATGTTGAAAAAGAGTATTTGTGCCAGAAGCAAAGCATCATAATGTTTCTTAGTAATAATTTGACTACTTACTTTGAAGAAACAGTTTTAAAGCAAGGTGACATAAGCTATGTACATAACCATTATAAAAATACATATTGAAATTTAAGACTAAAAGTATAACATGTATTTTAGAAATGTACAAATCCAAGAAATAGGCTTTTCCTGTTAAAAGGATCAAAAGATAAAGAACATATGTTTGAAAATAATTGCCTTTGTAATTTACTTCAGTTTGGATCATGACAGAAAGAGGGCCAAACAAATGTCTACTAAAGCTGCTTCTTTTGATATATTTTTACTCCTGGTTTATTTTATTCAGTGGTAGAGATAAATGTGTCTGTCTTTAACCTTTCCTTAAGATTACCTAACGTAATACTCTGTACGCCTCAGTTTCTTTGCGAGTTACATCCAGAGCCTTTGGAAATCGGTGACTGCCTTCACTGGGCTCTGGGTTGGATCCTGAGGTGATCCTGGCAACTCTTTGACCACTTGGACTTTTCCATGACTGAACTTTCAGTAGAATGTTGCCACAAATTTGATGGTATTTGAATAGAGAGATAAATTTAAATAGGATGTGCTTCAAGATGAGCTGGTACGAGTCACTATAAGGAGCAGGGGCAGTTTCGTCCAGGCTTTTCAGAATTACCGAAATGCATTCGGTGCCATCGATTTGCAGAGGTAGAGAAACGGAAGATTCTGGGTTTTGTCATTTTCATCTAGATTTTCATCTACTTTGGAAGTCAAATTGGGGTTCAAAGTTTGGTTTCAAGCATCATGCAAAAAAAGTACCTAAAAGTTTTATAGTTTATCTAAGAGCAACTTTTTTGTTAAATTCTCCTTAAAATCATGGTACTTGGTTACCGTATGTTAGCCTATGTTAAAAAAAAAACCAACAAACTTTTCTTTGTCATCTGCTTCCCAACTTGCTATTCCATCCCAACGGTATAACATCTATTTCCCCTAATGCTGGTAAGTTGGTATAGTCACATGCTTTGGGCTCATCTACAAATGTTACTTTTATTCCTCAGCTGAATACCAGAAACCAGGAACATTTCCCCCATTCCTTCCCAAACCATCTGCAAGCCTTCAACTTCACCTTTGCAGTTTGTCTCCTGATGCAAAAACTTTGGAGAACAACAATGTTCTGTGACACGGATGAGCCTCAAGGACTAAGGATTAGTCTTTAACAATAATTGTTATTGTATTTTAGGTTAGGCCTTCAGGTGCTAATTCCAAGTTGTAACACAGTGAGGCGTGAGGCAGGGAATAAATTCAGTGTTCTGTGACTTCCCTTTAAGAACACTATGCCTCCAGCTTTCTCACAGTGAAAGATATGATTTTGCTTGAGTGCTATTTATATACGCTTAACTTCCTTAGTCTTGCCTGGGAACACAGTTCCTTTCGAGGCAACCAGAGGTAGGATGATGGTGCTGTTTCATCCATATATAAGCATGTGAATCACTTCAGTGCAATGTCTAGTGCTGTATTTGTAGAATTAGTTACGGTTTTAGTAGTTTGTATGGTAAAGGGAAACCAAATGATCAGGATATATTTCAAATTCTTTTGCTTAGTCTCTTGCTACAAATTCGGTTCATGTCCTGCATTTAATATTTAGCATTGAGGTGAACACTACAAAGTAATTATAGTCTCTTGGTTGTCGTGGACTATCAAATTGTAATTTTCTTGATCTTCTACAGAATCTTCTTATAATCAGTTATTCCATTGTAAAATACCAGTAGAGTCTGGCATTTGGCTCTGTTCTATAGTTTGGTTGTGTTGCAAACCCAACTTTTTTTTACTGTTGATTTAAGTTTCTTTTTTTTCTTATCCTACCACAAGGAATTTGAATCTAATTATCGTACTTTGATAAATTACTGTTATATGACAAATGCTTTTAAAATATTCATTTAGAGATATAACAAGAAATCAATCTGCAAGAAAAGTAACTTGCAGTTTAGAAAAAAATGTATGTGTATCTTGCATTAGAGAGATGGCTACTATAATGGCAAATCCATTTTAGGAAAAAGGTGACCACGCTTGAAATCTATGCAGAAAAGAGCAAAAAGAAGTAGTCTAGGCCAGCAAAAACATGAGTAGAAGTTAGGAACTTAAAGTTTGTGTATGCCTGAGATGAACTGATGATAGTCTTCTAATACCACTGTAAGGAGATCAATTCTAATCCAGAAGAAAAAGGGGGGAAAAGATCCCCAAGTAAAAGTAAAACTTAAATTCAGACAACAGAAAAGATGTAGATATTACAAGAGTGAGAGCAGTTTAGCCTTTGAACAACTTAATTAAGGATGCAATAGGCTCTCTGTTATTTGACATTTAAATACGGATGCCTTCTGCATAGAATGTGCAAAACTGAAGTTCTTTGGCATGCATAAGGCTGAGTTAGTAGGTTTGCAAAGTATACAGCTCTGACTTCAATTTTATGAATCAAAACTTGACCCATATGCCAAAAAATCTTTCATATTACAACAGAATAAGAATTAAATTATGCAAATTTTTCTTCTGTAAATGAGTTATACTGATATCCTCCATCCATCAATTCATAGGTGTGATAGGTGATTCTTTCTGCACATCACTGCTCACTACATTTAGTGGGGTATTCTTATCTGACTGCTAGCTGGTATAGATCCTTCTTCTCTGGCTATTTACGATAGCTCAACACTCAACCAGCCTCATCTACAGCAATATCCAGTATTTATGGAGTAAATGGGACAGAATCAGAAAGAACTTCTTTCACATTAATCCTTTCTAGTATGATACAAAAATTCATAAAGCCTTTAAGAATAGCTTTTAAGAACACTAACTGAAATTAGTATTAATGTAATGCAATTAGCTGTGTTTGTGTTAGCTTTTTAAATTAGATTCTACTGAAAGTAGGAGTTTATAGAAGGCTTATAGTTTATTTGGTTCAGTTTGTTTCCCAGGAATTTAAATGTATGTGTTCAGACAAGCGTACTTTTGCATCATCATCTCACTCTATGGCATCCTTCAGTGCTTTCTCCGTCCTGTCTTGTGATTTCACTATCTACAGAGCACTGTAGTCACATTTGGTACTCTCCAGGTTGCCCCTGCCCCTCAAAGTTCTACTGTTCGTCTTCCTTACTTCTCTGATGATGTTAAAGATGATTTTTGCTTGTAGCAAGTCCAACAGAGCATATCTTGTAGTTGTCTTATTGTCACCTCTGTTGTCTTACTGTCACCTATGCTAAGATGTTGGTTTTGACTCATACCAGAAGGCTCCTGGATTGCTTGGTCAAGCCCTAGTGCCCCTCTGGGAGGTATGAAGGTGGTTATGGTCCCATACAAACGCTCGTGATTGTGAGGCATTGTACAGCTGTATGAAGGTTTCTGTTTCTCAAAATGACTGGGTGATAACATGACAGTATTATCCCTATAGAAGAGAAACAGTTTTTCTTAATCCATTCTCTTCTTCCTGGATCGGTGATAGTCACCTACTCCATGACAAGCAGATGGGCATTGTGTGTAGTTCACAAGTTTCCTGTTCAGAATTCAGTGTACTACTTCGGAATTTTGTGGCTGGTGCATTTTCCTTAATGAAAAAACAGGGACCTTCTGGCAGATGAAGGCTAATGACTGGCCCCCACCTTTCAAAATGTTTCTTTCTCTTGCTGCCATTAACGCACCGGCGCTGCTGGAATGCAGCCTCTGCTCATGGAGGTGCAGGTGTGTCGTCCCTCTTGGAGAGGACGGGGACCGAACTGTTCATGGGTGCCTCGCCATCAGGATGTGTTACTCTAGGCTTGAGAGGGATCTGTAAAGAAACTTTATGCTGTTACCCTCATTCTGTAGCTCCTCTTTGGTAAAGATGGCTCCACTGATGCTGACATGAGCACAGTGCTTCGGCGGGGGATGGTGCTAGAAATACTGTAAGAAAAGACTGACATAGCTACTCAACTGTGGAATAAAAAATTAGAAGGAAATATAATCTTATAGATCCTCTATGAAAAATCAGTGGTGTACACCAACCCTGCAGCTTTGATGTCTGACATACCGTTCTACTGGGCATGTTAGAAGGGCCTAAAAGAAATATATACCAGTTCAGCACCTGTGCTTTATATGAATGCAATACTAATACTTAAAAATATAAGCAAATATACTAACAATACTAATGTGATACTTATCCCTCCAGGATAAAATTTTAGAGCCCGAGTTTCGGTACAGCAACTTGTCGGGGAAGCCCCGCGGGCAGCGCCGGGCGCCTGAGGTAACTGAGAGGGGGCGCGCCTGAGGCAGAGGCGGCGGGTCTCGCGAGAGGCGGGGGTGTGGCGCGGGCGGCTCGGGGGCGGGAAGCCGCGGGGAGCCGCCGCCGTGGCCGTGAGGGGGCGTGAGGCCGCCGGGTCCGGTGGGTCCGAGGGCGGTCGGGGACCGGGGGTGCGGGGGGGGGGCCACAGGGGCGGTGGCAGTCCCGCCGTCCCCACAGCCGGTTCAAAGGGTGGGAAGCCGCACGTGACCCGCCCACCCTGACCTTGAAGCGTCAGGTTCGATGGGGCCTTCAGCAGCCTGACCTAGGGGAAGGTGTTCTTGCCCTGACTAGATGATCTTTGAGGGTCCCTTCCAGCCCAAACCATTCCATGAGCCATTCTCATATTCTTTAATGAACCATTCTCACTTTCCTTAATGTTTGATGTTTTTCAAAAACATCTGGGCATTCTAGACCTTAGAATATACGTGATATTCCACTTGTAACAGTAGTCTCAGATGAGATGAGGCAGTTTAAGCACTAGTTGACAAAAGTAAAAGTAAAAAACAAATTAAATAAATGCTACAATAAAATGAAACTTAATGAATATAAGGTCTGTGACATGATCTCTCACACTTGTGCAGCTCCACTCGTATCGTTGCATGAATAATCAGAGTTTATAAACTGGTGTGGAACAGATAATGAGATCTTTCTGCACCTTGAGACACAGCATGGTAATGTGTGAGAACTACTGTTCTTCCTTTTGCAAAAGGTCGTGTGCAGTGGGAAGTGTCTGAAAGATGGAGAGGTGACTGGTAATGAAATCAACACGTGAAAAAGCATAGGGAGTAAAAAAAAAAAAAAAAGTCCCACTGTTTAAGAATAGGTTAGAAAACTTGGTGGAATTAAAACTTCTCTACCTAGAAGGATTTTGTTTGTCTTCCCCTGAGGTCATTAATTAGCTTGGTTCATTGTCCCTTGAACATCTTTGCTGCTAGTCGTACCTTCAGGAGTAGGAAAAGCATGCTAAAGTACAGTGGTTGGAAAAGAAGAGCAGCATAATAAAGTACACCCCTATGTTAAAAAAAGTCTGTATTTCCCTGAGTGTGCATGCATGTATATATCTGAACGCAGCTGGTGAGATGATTCTTTCCATGTAACCAAAAGGCATGCTCAACATTCATCATGCATTGTAAAGACTGTTAGCATTCCTGACACCCGTTTCCTCACTTCATATTTCTTTACAAAAGACAAAGGAAATAAAACATAAGTCAGGAGATGTTAACTAACCATTACTTTTTCTTCTAGTGTAGATGCTTTGCAACATTTTTTCCTTTAGAGAAACCTACCTGACCCTGCCTTGTCACATCTTTCACTTTCATCCTTCTGATTCCCCTTTAACACTATATCCCATTAAGATAATATTTACTGTAGGTAGGAAAATGTAATTGAGCCCTCTGCAACTGTCATTAATGTAGAAGAGGTTGTAAGCATATTGTTTTCCTTAGAAAGCAATTCCTGAATGTTTCCATTTAACTCACTGACTACTGCAGTGGTTCAACAGATGATATAAAATGTTTGTGTTCTGAAAATAGCGCCTATTACAGTGAGTTCTATATAACTTATTCCATAGTGGAAGGCAAAACACAGCCTGCCACATGGAGAATCGAAATAAGGAAATGAGTTCTCATAGCACTTAAAACTGGGTGTTCTGAACTAAATGCACTACTTTGCAACTTTGTTCATATATGGTCACGTTGAGTCATATCTTGAGTCACATGTTATTCTATTAATAGAATTATGATGTTGTGAATTTCTAATATAAGCTACCATGCAATATACAGCTATTCTGGCTCAAAATTAGGTGATGTGTTAAGTAGAATTATTTGACGTTATTTCTGTGGGACTTTTATCTATAGATAGATTCTGCTTTATCATAATTTTCATTTATCAGAAGACAATGTATCTGCTGATTACAAAGTGTTAGGGTGCAACTAAATGTGATCTAAATGAAATTTAGAGACTAAACTGTTGAAACAGAAGGATAATAGCTGTTGTAGATGCTAACCATATTTTCACGTAAGAATTCTTCTTACTTATTGTAGTTTTCAAGGTGGTATTAAAAGGGCACGAAGTTCATGAGGCTAACGTTACTTTGCATTACTCCATGCGATTAAACACGGTGTATCACATTGTGATACAATTATTCCATCACTATTTTTACTTCAAAAGACTTTTTATGAGAATGATCCATCAGTTGCCATTGTGCAGGATAATGAGGACTCACTCTGAAATGATTCCCTAATTGTAAACTCAATGCCTGTGAAAAACAGTTTTTGCCACTCTTTGGCAAATTGCTGTGTTACTATAGTTTGCTGTTGGCACATCTTGCTTTCTGTTAAATGTACCAAGTGTTTGATATCTAATTATGCACTTACAGGTTTTTAGAGAATCAGAATGCAAATAGCTGTTGCAGAGTGAACTCTTACTTCGAGCTCTCCATATTATTTTTTTTTTTTAACTCAGGCACTACAGCAAACCACACTGAGAGCTATTAATGTAAATTAATTATTCCTCCTGCTGGCTTCTTTACAACTTACTCAGATGAGGGATTATTAAATGCATCATGCCTTGCAAATTTGCATGCATTAAAAGCCTTATCATTGCCTGTGCACTGTTGGCCTCCGTCAGGGGTCCGAGAATTAAAAAATTATTGCTCAACCATTTTAACTGGGAAGTGCTGATCACTGTCCATATGGCTCTAAAGTATAGCAGGGTAGGTCATTCTGATTATAGACCCTCCTGATAACATGACATCCCTAATGTTGTCCAGGGCATGAGAATCATGCTGCTCTTTTACATTGATATTTTAAAGCTACCATGAAGAAGCGAATTATAGAATGTAGCAGAATAAGTATTTTTCTGATTAATTTTTTTTTTTTAATTTCTGGTGCAAAAAAGTAAAAAACCCAGGTAACCACGGAAACCCAGAAATATGAAGGAACATAGATCTGCTGGTGTATATCTGTGCAGAGTTGAAGAAATGCATAGAGGGGTTTTTATTTTTTTTAATTCTTTATAATTTGATTCTATTTTTACTTGGCATTTTGATCCTAAACAAAGATAAAAATTTCTGGAAAATAGAAAGCTATAGAAAGTCCAAATGCATTATTTGTGTTTCAAATAGTTTTTTTTTAACACAATTATAAATCATTTAAATTATGTATATTTCCACTTCTATAATGATTTTAAATAGAGACATCTGAGGTCATTTTAAAAATAACCCCCCCCACAATTAATTGATAGAATGCTGACATGAGACTTTGTTTTTAATTTTAGCAAAAAAAGTTTAAAGATTGACATGTTTTTATATAGTGCTTTGAAATAAAACGGTTATGAAATGTTATTTTTGAGGAAATCTCAACTGTTAGATATACTAAGCATGCTGAAACAGACTTCAAGTAGAGTTAAATAGTTTTGGTTTCACTAAAAATGGTATATGTCTCAGAAACAATTGGTAAATGAGTAAGGGCCCTGAAGTATTACTGGCCAGATCCTTTAGTTGCTGTACAGGTTTTTGACTGTTCCAGACAGCTGTGTCCACATAAAGTCATCCCCTCATGCATTTGCACAACTGAGAGAGAAGGATTAAGGGAACTTCGGCCAAATATTTTATGAACTCTGTCTCTGTGGCTTTCCTACCCTCAACTTCAGTTTCTATACTATGTGCCTCCTTAATTCAGCTGAAAATATGACCACACAAATTTACACAAAAGTATTAATTTTGATGTTGCCTAGGAAGATCACATCCATGGGAGTTTTGAGACAGATGCTGAATTTCCGCATGACTGCAGCATCTGTCATTATTACCCAAGTCCTCTGCGTATGAGAAAGGGATTCTTGAAGGTGTCTCAATGTTTATAAAAGGTTATGACCTCCAGGGATTGTCATAATTGTCTCATTGTTGATAATGATAGTCTTTTGCTTATTTCCTATCTCACAATTCAAAAAGGAAAACAGGAACGTTAAAACTGTGTTTCATACTTTACCGAAGATTAGTTAACCAAATTTTTTTTCACGTTTCCAGTAGCGTTCGAGCAAACACATGGGCAGCTTTTGAGTCTAGGTTTTTAAGTCCTTTTTGTAGGTGAAAAGTTTATACATATACATCTTCTTAAAATGTCTTTCTTATGAGTGCATTCTGAAAAACGTTTTCTTAGAGATAATTTTACATTTCAGCATTTTAGGAATGTTCAAAGCGTACCATTATGTTTCCTTCTATGCAAGGAGGTAGATATTAAGCTGTTACGTAATACTTATTACTATAAACAGGCATCTGCTTGGCTTTTAAAGATGGGCAGAGGGGTGGTTCAGCAGATTAATGAGGGCTATCTTATTTCCCCAGTTTTGCAAAAATCATCAGTTAAACTATATGTTAACCCAATATTTTAAAACGAAGTTCCTGAATGGAACATATAAGAGACAGTGCTGCCTCTTTTAGGAAGCTGTTCTTCATTGTAATTGATTCAATGACCAATATTTTTGTATTCTAAAAGCTATATTTCTTTTTGTCGTGTTTTAATTTCCCATTTATTTGGTCTTGTATCATTAAATTCTTTATACTTGTTGAAATTCTTAGAATGTCTAAATTTCCATTTTCATTTAGCCTGTTTCCCATTGGCCACATCCTTCCTTTGTTCCTCTGGGAAAGTGAAGTGCAAAGATTATTGGTTCTGATTAAGATGCGCCTAATAGTAACCTTGGAGTTTTGGAGAGTGGGAGCACAAAGGGAGGAACACACTCCTTGTTCACAGGAGTAACACTGCCATGAACATCACAAACCTCCCAAGTCTGTAGGAACAGCTCTGTTTTTCAACTGTAATGTTCTCTAAGATCTAGATATGGTGGTTGTTACAGATTGCGATTCTGTGATTTACACAGGCTAACAGATCAGGCTAGATAATGGAGGTCTAGGTTGCATCCTTCCGAGGAACTACTGGTAGTAGAAACAGTACACATGAAGATAAGATTGATTTTTATTTTCTGTGTTTGAATTCAGTTATTTATTCATGTATTCCCCACTCTTCAGATGGCTTGCTTCGTCACAGATACAGAAGTTTCTTAGGAGTTCTGTTTACCACCACTTGTCTCATGTCCATCTTTTCATAGAATCATAGAATTTTTTAGGTTGAAAAAGACCTTCAAAATCATCAAGTCCAACCCTTAACCCAGCACTGCCAAGTCTACCCTAAGCCATGTCACTCAGCACCACATCTACACATCTTTTAAATACCTCCAGGGATGGTGCCTCAACCACTTCCCTGGGCAGTGTGTTCCAATGTTTGATAACCCTTTCTGTGAATTTTTTCCTAATATCCAGTCTAAACCTCCCCTGGCACAACTTGAGGCCGTTTCCTCTTGTCGTATTGCTTGTTACTGGGGAGAAGAGACCGACCCCCACCTCGCTACAACCTCCTTTCAGGTAGTTGTAGAGAGCAAGAAGGTCTCCCCTCAGCCTCCTTTTCTCCAGGCCAAACACCCCCAACCCCCAGCTCCCTCAGCCGCTCTTCACAAGTCTTGTGCTCCAGACCCCTCACCAGCTTCGTTTCCCTTCTGTGGACACACGCCAGCATCTCAGTGTCTTTTTTGTGGTGAGGGGCCCAAAACTGAACACAGCACTCGAGGTGGGGCCTCACCAGTGCTGAGTGCAGGGGGATGATCACTAACCTAGTCCTGCTGGCCACACTATTTCTGATACAAGCCAGAATGCTGTTGGCCTTCTTGGCCACCAGGGCATACCGCTGGCTCATATTCAGCTGGCCAACACTCCCAGGTCCTTTTCCACCAGGCAGCTTTCCAGCCACTCTTCCCAGAGCCTGTAGTGTTCGTGGGGTTGTTGTGACCCAAGCCCTGGACCCATCACTTGGCCTCGTTGAACCTCATACCACTGGCCTCAGCCCATTGATCCAGCCTGTCCAGATTCCTCTGTAGAACCTTCCTACCCTCAAGCAGATCAACACTCCTGCCCAACTTGGTATCATCTTCAGACTTACTGGGTTGAACTTTGTCCACTCGTCTGGATCATGTGATCTTTTCTCTGGATGCGCCCTTGCATTTCTGCTGATCCTCTTGTTTACTCTTTTCCTCCAGTGCTGTACCTTTGTCTTTTACTTCTCATCCAAGGACTCTTGAGAGAGGAAGAGGAAGGGAGAAAGCGGAAGAGAAAAAACCACAAACCCTTCTTCTCAAACTTCCTATCATATCTATCCTATTCTGCATCGCTCTGCTGATTACTCTTGTCCAGTCATCAAGTGCTCTGTGTATCTTCACTTTCAAGACTGATAGGCAGGCATGGCTCTGTCTTGCCTATCATCTCTCATTCAGTAAGTCCGTACTGAAATTCTGACAGTACACACCTGCAAAACCATCTGATTATTTTTCAGGATTCATTTGCTTTGCTGAGAGACTTGAAATGTTGACAATAGAGAAAATGCAAATACTGTCATTACTGATTGTTTGTTTCTTTCCTCTGGTCTTTATATCTGATGACTTTTCCTTTAGAATGTTAGTACGTAGTGATCAGGGTCCACTGTGGTTCTTGTATTTGTGTGATGGGTATGACAAAGGCATTTTAGGCTAAAACTGGAGAACTTGTGTGTTATAGTAATGCAAATAAAGGCTTATGTTCAAAGGTCCTTAAAAATAAGTAACTTATTGACTTCAGTCTAAAGACTTTTTAGTCTGTAATTAATTAAATTGAACCCTAATGTGAAATTCATGGGGTTTGTTTCTGTTAGTTGTTGAATTGACAGACTAAGAATAAAAATTGAAAGCAAAAATTGAAACTGATGCTAGATTCTGGGAAAGGTTCCATTTTTCACAAAGCATAACTGACAGCCATGTGTCTGAACAATTCTGGTCATCTGGGTTTTTAAATGTTTGAATCTTAGAAGATGGCAACAGTTCTCACAGCAGGGTGGCTGAACTTAGTACAGGCATACATGTGTTCATTGAATTCAGCTATTTCTGCATGCTAATTATTTTGAGACAGTTTTCTTAAATTACTTGATGAAATGTTAGCATATATGTCGCAATATGATGTTTAAGCATGTTCTTTGTTCCCTGCTCATTCTATCTGTTTGCTACCAGTTGGACGTTATTTGGTTTTTTAGATAAAAAGGTGAAAGTAAACCTCATTTTTACAGTGTAATTGCAATAACACGCTTAAGTCAGTCATATGCGAATCCTTGGGGAATTTATAGAAGCTGAGTTTGTATTATTCCTCTAATAAAGAAACACTAAACAGTTAATAAATATATGGGAAAGCTTTCCAATGCACTTTGTTTCCTTGATAGTGGCATGTTTTGTGTCTATAGTACAGTATTCTACTGGGTGAAGATAAATGGATTTCATAATCTCTCACTGGGGAGAAAAGTGAGACTGGAAAAGATTGGAGCTGCGTGAGCTGGATAACTTAATGTTATAGCTCTGAGAGGCAGAGCTCTAAAAAACCATTAAGGGCATTACCTTCTTGATTGGAGATTCAGAAATTGATGCACTGCCTTCAGTCCTGTTATGTTTTCAAACCTTCATTAAGTTTATATTGTCTTCCACCTGACTGTTATAAATTGCTGGTCTGAAAAGAAATCGTTTGTCATAGTGTGTCTGGTATAAGTAGATTCATCTTCAAAACAACATTATCATTTCCTAAAGACTGGTTTTAAATCCATCAGCAGAATATGAGCTCAAGTGCATTGCATTATTTTGACATATTATTCATCGAGATCGTTTCCTGATGTGTTTGTGCTTAATATGTTGAATTATCACAAAAGAGAATGCTCAGTCCATTATTGGTTTTAAGAAATACCACAACTGGTGATTGCAACTGTAAAAAAAAAAAGCAAAATTAAACTTTAGTTTTGGGAAGTAGGCTCATAAATTCCTCTTGTCTGTAAGAACAGGTGCCTAATCGCTGTTTGTAGGTATTGCTACCATTATGAAAAGATTTCGTATGGGAATAGGGAAAATTTGTTCTTACAGTATGATGCATTTAGTGAGATATGTCCCATTTACCAGTTTTAAAATTCATGGGCATTAATGGGTTGGGCATATCCAGAGAAATTCAGAGAAATTGAAACTGACAGTTATGGCCAGCCATCCTTTAAGAAACACCCAACAGCTTTAGTAGCTTTAAAAATAATTAATAGTTCACTATATATTAATCGCTGGGTTACCATTTGTGGTGGGTTGACCTTAGCTGGCTGCCAGGTACCCACCAAACTGCTCTCGCTCCCCCTCCTCAGCAGGACAGGGGGAGAAAATAAGATGAAAAACTCTTGGTTTAAGGGCAATTTATGAAAAAAAGTAAAGGCCACACACAGAAGCAAAGCAAAACCAAAGGAGATTTATTCTCAACTTCCCATCAGCAGGCATTGTCCAGGCACTTCCTGGGAAGCAGGGCCTCCGTACGGGCAGTGGTTGTCCCCAACAGGCGGAAGCCATGGGTCTCTTCTGACAGAGGCCAGACCTGCAAGTCCCCCACTGCCAAAACCTTACCAAAACCATATTCAGTGCAGATTACATAGGCCATATGCTCTTGGATTAATCACAGATAAGAAATTAGCCTGGACTTGTTTATGTCACCACTCTTAGAGATTTTAGAATAGTCCTGACCACATTCAGTGCCACTGGAGAGATTTCCTCATCTTGTCTGTCTACATAAATACTTCTGTCTATTAGGTTTTAATGCTCACTTTGGGGAAAAAGATTGCCAAATGGCCAGTTCAAGTGCAATTTTCTGCGATTTTTCCATTTTTGGCTAGGGATTTATCAAATCTCTCTATCTCCTTGTCCGGTTGGTACAGAAAGATCAAAGAGAGAGAATCTGCTTAGGATAAGGATATGCTGATATAGAAAAACACTTCATGAAAATGAAGAGTAGGGTTTTTTCACACACTTGTGGAAGTTGACAGTCTTCACAGAAAACACGTATTTTTTAAATCAAATATTCTCTTCCAAATTTTTTCTTTATTTTTAAAACCTACATTTTAAAACTTCTTGTTTGTTTTTAACCTCCAAAATAAAATTCAGAAATCATGAAAATTTTAGGTGTTGCTTAGGGGGAAAATGTTTGCTTTATTTTTTCCCAGACAATCTCCCAGTTTTTTACCTCATATTTAACTAAGGGATCAGAGAGACACTAGAGTCAAAGTGGAAAACTTCGAGCCACATAGATGTTTCAGATAGATGTGATCCACAATGAATCCAGGGAGAGTGCTGTGGAATAATTACTAAATTGGCTAAAAATACAGAAGTACAGTGTTGTTCACACATTGAGGAAAAGTATAAAATCAAGAGGCTTCTGAGGTAGAAAATAGCCGCAGCTGGCATCAAGAATACAACACCTGTGGTTCCCTGATAAGGATGCTTGTGAAGCTACATGAGGTATGGGATGGGATGCAATTATTCTGTGGCTTTACCTTATGATGTATAGCAGATACGGGAATGGGATGATACCATGAAACAGATAAGCTGCCAATTAGCTGCCCGCTCAATACTCGGAGCCAACATTTTGTCAAATTTCGATGAAATGCTGTCCTTTGTGTGAACTTTGCTCATTATAATGTCATTATAATACCAAAACACACCTCCATCCCGAAGGCTACCCGCCTCCAAGGTGCGACCACTCCTTGAGTCTGCGCGCTGAATCTCTTGTAAACTATACCTTTAATTGTGAAGCGAGAGAATTTTACACCAATCATAATAAAAGCATATATGACTAAAGTCACTCAAACTCCACCTTGAAGATAACAAGTAGTATAAAAATAGCCCGAGAGAGGGGGGATACGCAGGGAAGACACCATCTCAAAGAATTCCATCACTGATTTCCGGGATCAGTCGACGGGCTGAGCCTCTCTTCCCCCCGCTTAAGGACGCCTTTGGGTGAGACTTAGATTATACCGAGTGCTTTCTTGGGAAACTTAGAAAGTTCTTTAGAGAATTTCTTTCATACATTTATAGCCAGGCTGTATCATTTATAACTTTGTCGCGCATTTTGTATATGTAACAATACTTTCATTCGCACGTGCTTTGCAGACAGTGTATTTATCACCGGCAATCCTAAGAACCTATATACCTGTTGTTTAAATAAACAGCACTTTTTAAGTAGCGTTTTGGTTTCTCACTGAACGCGACCAAAGACTCGAGAGTGGCCGTGCTAGTTCATGAGCACGACTAGACTGAAGGTGCAGTCCACTATTAGTGTATCTAAATTGTAATAGTTTAATACATATTAAACGCGATTGGACTGATAGTACTGAATTGGGCATCACTCAGAATTTAAACCTAGCCGCACCTAGCCTCCCACCTCGGTGAGGAGTGTTAGAACACAAGGGGGTTTATTTTCTGTCAAAACCGCTTTGCCCCTTTCACGCAACAAGTGCAATAATGAATATTGCACAAAAAGAAAAAGTAAACTCAGAGTAGAAATTTAGATATCACCTGCCAAAGAGCTTAAGATAAGTTGATAAAAGGCTCAAATCTTACATATCTGGTTTTCTAACAGTACTATAGTTTCAGAGAAAAGGTAAGACAGACCGGATTTGAGGGATATTTTTAGTGATGGTTCCTGAAGGTTTTGACTTCTTTTGTTTTGTCTCTGTGTTTATCTCAAAGGAAAACACTGCTTTTAGGGCCAGTCGAAACTCAGAATTTTTATTGCATGAGAAATGTCTATATTTCAAAATTTGTTTTCATTCTGAGTTGAAAATATTTTTTGATGCTAAGTCTTTGCCCATATCTTGACTGATGTATTTCCCTGTTCCCTCGGTAGTAACAGCTGGTAACTTTCCAGCGCAGTGAGTTTCTATGCTAGTGACTCCCACTCAAGCTGCTTCATACATCGGTAAAACCCTTCTGGTGACTCAAATCTGAAGAAAAGACAAGCATGTTACTGTCAGAAGAGCTAGCACGATGGTAGACAAAGCTAAACATAGAAAGCGTTCTGAAGAGATCAGAGAGAAATCAAATATATAACGTCTAGTATTGCCAGTAGTAACTTTGCATTAAGTAAAAATGATGAATTGCCAAAGCTCTTGTATAGATCTAGGAGCCCACTAGAAATGCTGCTGTCGTCTATGTTTGTACTTACAGCTGGTGATTACCCGAAAGAAATGGCATTACACTTACCCTGGAAAATTTTGCAATGAATATGATCTTCACAGATGGGGTGAAATATCCTGAGCCTGCACAGAAGTGTGATTATTAGTCCTTACTTACCCTTTGCCCACTGTGAAATACAGAGGCAGCTGCTAAACGGGGAGAAGTCTGGGAACTTCATCCTGGAAGATTTAAAAAATAAAGTGAAAATGTGGGTCACATTTTTAAAGTATGTTTAAAAATGAGTTGGGCTAATCCAGGGAGTCTTTTTTTGACCAAGGAATAATAAATTTTACTGGATTGTTTCCTAGACTTATTTAGCTTGGAAGGGACCTCAGGAGGTCACGTAGTTCAGCATCCTACTCAAATTTTAGAGTCAGACCATGTCGCTCAGGATGATGTCCTGTCGAGTTTGGATTATCTCCAATGTATTAGACATTCCACACACTTTCCAGGCAACAGATTCCTAATTATATAGAAAAAAATTTAATGATAATTAATCAGAACTGATTTTCTTGCAACATGTGTCTGCTGCCTCTTGGCCATTTGCTGTGCATGTTTGAGGAAAACCTAGTTCTTCCTTCTATATAACCTCACCTAAAGTAAGACCAGCCCCCTTAATTTTCCAACTTCAGGCTGACTAAACCCAGTTCTCTCAGTCTCTCCTGTCTTGTGCTGTAACCATCTTGGTGGCCTTTCTCTGAACTACATGCTTCGTACAGGGAAGACTGGATACAGTATTCGGTGCAGGCTCCAAGGTGACAAATACAATAGGGTCAAATGGCTATTGAAGGAAGCAAAGACAACAAAATCTCAACTTGTTTAAATATCAAGTGTCAATTCTGACAAAGTGTGCAATAACAATAAATTTCAGCTCTTCACAGTGATCCTGTAGAAGAGATACGGACACCTAATTTTAATGTAGGAGCTCTATGGAGTTGTACTGTAGGAATTCAGGGATCCCAAAAGAGATGTAACTTTTAAGCAGTCCATAAGATAATACTGTCTTTGTAGAGTACTGAATTTTGTATTAGAAAGAAAGAAAGAAAAAATGTCAGAATTTCTATAGGATAATGCTAGAGGTGTTTGAAAAAAATGAAAATGGAAAAGCTTTTATTAAGTTAATGTCTATTAAAATATTAAAATTTGTACTTGAAGTAGGAACTTCCAGTTGTGGGTTTGCTATAGATAATGTTGAATTAAACTCTGGGCTGTTTTACACAAGAGATCAGACTACAAGTTTTATTGTTCAATGACTGTGGGCCAGTGTTTTTTTTAATGGCATTGAATATGCAAGACTAACATCTTACCTTTCTAAAAGACCTGAACAGCCAGTTCCCTTGGATTTTCTTCTGGTGTTGGCTGTTTAATCATCTGAAAACCTTTTCTGTCATCTACTAGATGCTTGCATCATATATTCTTCAAGTATCGTGTTCCTCATACTTTTCCTTCTTATACTTAAAGGATCATGGCTCCTCACACTCAGGTTTTTTAACTCTTATGCCTACTGCAAAAGGAACAAAGTCCTTGTCCAAAACCATAAGTATTCTTGCCAGAGCATCTGATTCCTTGGTGGAATAGATGCCAGCAATGTGATAAATCTGATAAACTGGTTTTGTCATTCATCCTCATTCTTACTTCCAAATTTAGAGACCTAGGATCTTGACCGTTAGAATATCTACTTAAATAGAAATAAGGGAAACTGTGATACTGGAAACCATGGTATTAAGCCCTATAGCCCAGAAAACTAAAGTATAATCAGCTTGCCCTACAAACGCTGTTTTTCTAAACTTTCTGATGTGAAAAAGGCTTGTGTGGTATGTCCCTGTACAACACAGTAAAGCCTCTTCAGTTATGTGATCAAACCCACAATGATTTAGAATTAAATTTCAACAATTTAAGTAATCCTTCTGGCCTTGCAGCTCGGGGCACATCAAATTGGAAATCCTATTAAGAAAAAGTGTCTATATTTATAAGGATGGATGTTCAAAAAGTGCAGTTGAAGCCAAAGCTTTTAAGCTGTTAGATTCAACAGGACATGAAAAACTAGTTAAAAATAATTGTGAGGAATTCACTGCACTTATTGAGAGTTTTTACAATTAAAAAAAGGATAAAGAATCTCCACAAAAGTAGGAATGGCAAAAGAGCTTTTGTGAGAGTAGAAAGCATAAGTGGAAATAGTCAAACTACTAATGTGCGTGTTCTGTTGACGTATGTGCAATAACTAATCTGTGCAAAGCGAATCCAATTACTGTACACAACAAATTAATTGTTATACTTCTAGCATTTTAATATATTTGTGTGAGTGATTTGCATATTTGAGCTCGGTTATGTTCATTTATATTTAAAATAGATTTCATGTCTGTCAGACATGTATACTGCAGTCAATTTAACTGAAAAAACTCAGTAAGCCACACAGAGATGTCTGAGCTCCTGAAAGACCTTGGGATATTTGGCCTTGAGTATTTATAAAAATGGAATATAAGTGTGAGCTAATTCTAGATTTACACGGTTAAATAAATAAATCTTAATTGACTAATCCGGATTGTTCTATTTGAAAGCAGGGCATTATGGTATCAGATGTGCTATCTAGGTATGTATAGGTATATATATACACACACTATTAATATCTACATCTGCATCTGTCTGCATAGTAAGAGGCAAATCCTCTTCCATAATGTCAAGTATTGAGACAGAAGTTTAAAGAAAGGCAAAGAGAAAATAATCTGTTTTGAATGATTATGTCAAGATTTTAGGAAACTAGGGAGTTCAAAACTCAATTCTGGTTAGAATTTAGAAACTATTGAAAGAATTTTGGAAAATTTACTGAAAGGAGATATCCAAGATAGCACAGAAAATCCATTACAGAACTGGCAGTTGCGCTTAGTTCTGCATTGGCTTGGATTAGTATGTTAACAATGAAGACATAACTAAGTACTCTTACAATTGTTACAAGGCAGATTTCGAAAAGATGGATAAATATGTTCCTGTTGCCTCCACACTATGGGAGTGTTAGACTTCTTGATAAAGCATGTGAATTTTGAGAATATTTTAAAAATACCCCAGGAACAGCAACAAAGCCCCACAAAATATTATTGCTTGTGTAAATTGTGCTTTAAATTGGAACACTTGAACAACCTGCAGGTAGTGATACCTTTGGGTTATCTTAGGCTAAATGCTATTGAAATGCAGACAGTTAAGACTTGCTAAAAGATATTTCTTAGAAAATAAAATAACTAAAAAAACCCTAGGCTATTTTGTATGGATGTTAAAGATAGCATGAGTTTTTATATGAGGAGAGGGACTGCTCCTTTTGGCCATTGTGTCACTTCCACTGTTAATTCTGTCTCTTATTAATTTAGCTTTTTCCTGAACTTGCAAAGATTTGATTTTCTAGAATCTCAAAACTGCACAAATCTTCATCTGCAAGCACATATATGTTCCTGTCTTGTCTTCATAAATGTAGCTACCAGAACTAAATGTTTGCTAGATCTGGCCACTATCTGCAAATTTCTTGGAAATATTTTGTGAGGAAAAAAATATGAATTATTTTTATAAATCTAAGGTGAAAAAAAAGAACAGTGCATCAACAATCAAGTTTGTGGCTATTGGAATTGGCTGTAACAGAGAGTTTCTATTATACTAGGGTGCAGTCCTAATATTTATGAAACTGAAGCTTTAATATAAAGATTTTTTATTTATTTAAAAGAAATGTAAGCTTATGGTAGATTATGTTTCTCTCTTAAATGAGCATACTACCGAGGATATCAGTTGAATTGAATACTGTAACTAATTGCAGAACTAGTATGCGTGTTGTATTTTATTGCAAACGTAGATCCTATTGTATGCTTTGCTGGTAAAATAAAATCAGATAGGGGGCTGTCTATTGTAGGTACCCTCTAGATTCATAGAGGTTACAGATTACAACACTGCCTGACAGAAAATCTGTAACAATCTGTTTTTCAAAAACTATGCATTGCATATTTGTTATGTATTCACATAATTCATTGTCTGTTCTACAGTAATATTGAAGATGATGTTCAAATATGTATTGGGAAATGACAAGGAAAGTAGTATTTCTCCAGAGAGGCAAACTTCTTATCCTGCTTGCGTATTTTAGGGTCTTAAAAAAAAAATCCACATACCCATCAAGTTTGGTACTCTGTTGTTTTTAAATCCTTGTCAGCAGTCTAGTTGATCCAGAAGGGTGAGAATGACAATATGTTCCTGAAGGCGGTGGCTCTGAAGTTGCGGGCACTAATACTGTGTTAAAGCAAAATATATGGCTAAGGAGTTTGCGTATTGTCTTTTTCACACTTGAACAACAATGTGTAGAACAAGCCTGAAGGATAATAATTTACCAGTCTCATTTCCCAAGACTGTTATTCCTCATCTTGACATACTATTAAAGTCATTTAATTATCAATATTTTGTCTTGTCTTTAAGTTACTGATGTTTCTATTATTTCTAAAACTTTGAGTGCCCACATATAGGACCCCCCCCCTTTATATGCATGTCATCTGGCAAATATTTATATTGGATCATCTTTTCTCCTGCATAGCTTCTGGCTAATTTTAGTCTCTGATGGGTGTTTTGAGGTAGGATGGAATCCCCACTGAAGCCAGTATAAATCTGCACACAAGTAGGCGCAAGAAGAATTTGTATTTGGGGGGGAGGGTCAAGGTGGGAAGACTACTCAGGAAGGCTCTTATTTGTCCGTGATCACATCTGAACTTGGGTAACAGAACAGAAGATAACAGCTTCTGTTAATGTTTGGTAATTATCTGGCTCACGTTCAGAAAAAATTGCACTAAATAATTGCAAGGAAATGCCTTCCTGAACTCACCTGTTTTGGGAGTTTGCTGTCTTTCAGATGAGACCCTCATAGGAAAGGCAAGCTTCTCTGTTTCTTGGCTGCAATGAGGATGGTTGAGCACAAAGTCTGTAGGGTTTAGCTATGTTTGTATAAGCAGGCAGTTCCAGTGGGCTTTGTTGTGGATTTGTTTCATCCATTGGAAAGAACAGCATGACAGGAATTTCACTTAGATTCTAATTTCAGCAGTCTGCCTACTTATGCAGGGAGCATCTTTAGAGTCTATGGAAGTTAAGGACCTACCAGAGGTGTCCTGTGTCCCAGCCTGCAAGAAGTACATCAAGTTCATGCTTAAAGTGATCTCTGTTAAATTTAAGATATTGCAGTGTTTTGTGGAATGTTAGAGAGGCCAAAATGGTATTTCATGGAAGAAGACAGACCCTGTTTTTATTTCCTAACTAAGTACCTGTCAAGAAAGGGTTCCCTAGACCCTTTGCCTATGCTCGGGCTGCAGACTTCCCATATGAAGCTGTTTGTTAACTAAGGCGTTGATTTACTTCTGTTGTAATTTGTGAAAGGTATTGGAAATCCTTCAGCTGTTCTCAGTGGTTGCTGGGACTTGAAGCTCAGTGAATTTCTGCATGGGCTTAACAGGGAGCCATACCAATACCTGCATATAGTGAAAACAACAAATACAAGTGATTAGTTACCTACTAGAAATATACTAGTATACTTCTGGTATATTATAAATATGTGTGTTTGATATGCATGTACAGAAGGAATTTATATTTGCAGTTGTTAAAATTCAAAGTATGAAAAAATAGTGGTATTTACTGGATATAATTTTATTTGGTTCGTCATTCTGACAGTCTTTGGTGCAGAAAACAGGATTTAGCTATGCCTCTACCCTGTTTCTCTCAAGAGTTCTTTGGTTTCATTGTATTTGCTATTTTAAAACCTGGTGTAAGCGTGTTAAGTGAAGGTGCCCTTGCTGGTCCTATATGGGGTGAAGTGTTGGGGAAGGGGGATGGTGAGATCTTTCCACTGAGACTTACCAGACAATGAGTCTGTTTGGCAACACAACAGCAGTATATGCCAGGGATGGATTTGGGATTTCATCACCAGAAAATGGGTGGTACTGGTAGTTTACTCTAGCTACCACTGTTCTATTGTAGACGGATCATCATATGTCTACCTAGAAGCTGATTTTAACATAACATGGTGTAGAGCTGCTTCGTGTGTATTTGCATCCAGGGTAGTACCAACTATAACAAAGATGTGGTGATCTGCACTTCAGTGAAGTACTGTATAAACTTGCTGAAATATTGCATGGGTACTTGGGCAACTTGCTAATGCTGGTCTGATTTTACTACCAGGGTTATGCATGGCAGATGGGTAGTCCCAGGACACAAGCTGGAATCTTGGAAATTCCATATATATTTATATATATATTATATATATAAAAGGAAGACCTTTTTATCCTGAAAGTGGTCAAAAGCTGGAACACATTGTCTGGGTGGCAGGAAAGAATTTCAGTTCTTGGAGATATTAAAAATTTGACTGGACTGTTCCTGAGCCATCTGCTCTGACTAGACCAGCTCAAAGTACGTGGGACTGGATGACTTCCAGGGGTCCTTTCCAAGCTATATCATTCTGTGATTCTCTGAACTGTAAGTGAAAACAAGTCTAAAAGTGAAAGAAAGTGGAATAGTGTGGAAATGGGAAGCCAGCTATTTCAATCTGCTCTCTCTTTCTGAAGCCAGAAGACGAACGAGGCAGACTGGGAAAACGGTGTGAGTGACTTGTCCAGTGGACAGCTTTGGGAAACGAAGTCTCCTTAGTTTCTGTTTTAAAAGGCTAATTTGACAGTAGCATCTCTCAGGTCTGGTGCTAACACTCTAAGTACCAAGATGTTTCGAATTTCTTTTTCTTTTAACTTACAGAGACAGTGAATAACTCATCTTACAAGCACAGCAGGATGTGTATCCCCTGAGATTTCCTTCAGTCTTGACAGGCTACCGATTTGTAGCGCAGGTAGTAGTTGTGATAGATACACTCTCCATTAATATGTAAGGGAACATTGAGCATCTTGGAGGATCTGACCAGCTATTCACAAAGTTTCTCTGAGATGACTGCAAGAAATTGCATTTTTTTTAAACGTTAATTTCTCATTATTTTTATGGAGAGAACACCTTATACCAAATTCTTAGCTCCCTCTCCATCTTTGATGTCTTGATTTAACACCGTTTTTAAAAAACGACCCAGTGGGCAAGCCTTATTGTTTAAACTGCTCATTTTATTGTCATGAAGTAGAGCCATACTTTCTTAGAAGATGCATCGTGTTTCTTCATGTCCTGCTAGAATGAGTCACTAGGATTCTTAAGATTTTATTTTACAGTTCACTTTTTCTTTTGTGTGGCTTCTGAGAGTATACGTGTATAATTTTTTTTTCTGTCATTTGATCAAAATGGGTCTGTAAAGATGCATATACAGGGGCAAAAATGAGTTTGTCAGTAGTTTCTTATGAGAGAAGCAGTATCTTTAAAAAACCTTAAAAATGTTTTCTTCCCTCTTGTTATTTCATTTCTTTCTTCTGTACAAATACATTTATACGCAAACACAAAGTAGTTAACAATATTGGCTTTTCAGTACACTCACAGATGTCTGTGATTTATTTTTTTTAAACTTTGCTATTTATCAGAGAAAACACTGCCGCTCTTGTGAAAATAGAAACTTATGCCACCTCTAAAGAACTAAAAATGTCAAGGGGACCATAAAAGGAAAATATCACAGTTTGTTTTGGAAATTGTTCCATGACAACTTCTGTAATCATTTTGACAAAACTTCTGTAAACTGAAACCTTTGTACTTCTTCAACTGAATGAGCTCTGAAGGCACAATGCATCACTGGAAATATAAATTAAACAGACTTTTTTTTTGTTCTTAGGAAGAAGCTCTGCACTCTGTGCCTCTAGAGTAAAGATCTTCTCTGAAACAAACAGGGAATTTTTGTGTGTGATTTATTATAATGTGTACTGCTTCCTTGACTTTTTATCCTTTGAGCTGCTCTGGCAGCAAAACAGATCTAGCTTCTTTGCATACTAATAAATATCGGTGCTTGTAATTATTCAGCGGTTACAGTAGTATTCCTTTGAGATGAATCATTGCTACATTATTTACTTTTCTTTGTTTAAATTATTTTGAACCTTTAGTTCAACTATAAAGCAAGCCTGGTGGTGTGATGCGTATTACCTTGATATTTTTTCCATCTGTAATGCAAGGATTGAAGCAGCTGTTTAGGACCTCATTCTCTGGAACCAAAAGTCACTTTACAATATTCTGATAAGAAAATTTATGTACCTGGTATAAAAAAGGTATTTATCCCTTTGGATGTCCTCTTCAATGGCTTTAGAGGAAGTCAAAGATCAACCTTTACGCTAGACATAGATCAGTGTTAAAACTTGTCATGAGCTACCATAAGTAACTTGTTAAAGAATTTAAGTTGTTTTATCAGTTAGAAAGGTGAAATGAAACTTACCCTGCTCAAACCCAGAATTTTTTTATGATCCCTTTTCATGAGTTCAGGATTTTCTGCAAGCCAAGCTGATAAAGTGGGCTAATAGAAAGCTTTCTTCACATAGCAGACACGTGGATGGTAGCCTGTAGCTCCACCTGGTTCACAGCGAGCAGCAGTTGTTGCAGAGCAAGGACTCACGTGGGCAGGTTGTCCCAGCTGCACGATCATGAGCAAGGAAAGATTGTGCAGTGTAGGCAATACTCCTTTTTTGTGTGCCACAAAGGGAAAGCTTGCTTTTTGCTGCGGTTGGAAGCTTGATCCTGCCTGACGCTAAATATCCCAGCCCAAGTCAGTGCAGTGCTTCAGGAGCAGTTTAGCATTGTGTATATCAACACCACTATTGAATTCATGGTGCACATGCTGAAGTGCACCTCACACCATGGGACTGAAGTCTGTAGGACAGCCCAGGAAACAACACAAGTTCAGAAATGTGGCTAGTTTCCATGTGAGTGGTGAGTAAAAATTTTAATGAACATAGACTTTTGTCTTAAATTATTGTCCCAGGCACGTCCTTTACCTGAACGAGTACTGAATATTGTCTCTTCACCTAAACTGTCAATGCATGCGTTGACAATTTCTGTCTCTCACTTCTGCTCAGCCTGAAGATGCTGACTGTCATGTTACTCCTGCAGCATGAAACTTATCTTTTTATTTCCCCAGTGTTTTCCTGAGGTTATAAATAAGATTAGAGAGAGTGATTAATATATCAGAAGGATGATTTAAAATGTGGTTTTCATAGAAGTTCTTCATTAAAGATGTATTTTCTGTTTATACTACCATTTTGACCAGAATAATTTCCAAGAAAAGACAGCTTTTAATAATTAAAACTTGTATTGTTTTAATTTTCTCTGGAGTTTTCCTCAAATGTAAAACAAAGCTGTAAATTCAATACTGGTTTCATTTTGGAGCATTAATTGCCTAATCATCTTAAATTAGCTACTTTTTAGATAGTTGTGCTTTTCCAATAAGGGATTATATTTGTGGTATTATGGTATTATAACTCTTTTTCAGTTGATTATTGAGATATGAGAAATGGTGAGGCCAAGGTTGAAATTATTCCAAATAAAACCTACCTGATCAATGTCAGCTATGATATTAGGAACTGCTTTTCCCAGTAAGTGAGAACGTAGTGACAATGTTTTACGCTTCTTTTCTCCATATGACAACTGTGTTACTGTTGTAAATAAAAGAAAGAAGAGTAGGCTTCTAAATGTAATTATCTTACCACTGTTGCACGGCACAGAAATGAAAGAATGGGATATAAAGCATAATTTTTAAGACGCTTGGGGACGTTCTCTTAAACAATAATCTTGCCCTTTATTCTTACATTTGATCAAAAATACATATTGATAAAAATCTATCAAGCCAATGGCACATCAAGGGTAGAAGCAGGTATTTGACAAGAGATTTTAGAAAACTATGGCAAAGTGAAATGGAAGTCCAGCTTCATAACTTTCCCACTGTATGCCCTATGCAGCTTGAGAAGGAATGGTAATTTTTTTCGTAGTGCCCCTGTGGAAGTGCCACTGTCACCTAATGCATGTGGTTTAGATAGAGTTCATTCCAGCCCGTGTTAATTCTTGTGGTGTGTTATTTCTTAGCTGTGATGGCGTGTTCACTCTTGCTATAGGGAAGCACTGCATGCACTTGTAGAATTTTTCATGTGATTTGGGATCAGATATAGGACATTGATTTTACGTGATGGAAGACAAATTATGTGTAATATTTATAATTTTGGTTTTGATAAGCATCCCATGTTTTACTGTATCTGTGATCCTTTTGATGGTGTTTGCCGAGTTTTCATTTGACAAAGCCAAAAATAGAATTGATTACAAAACAGGTTTCAGTTCAGCTGAGATTAATTTCTTTGAACATATAATACCAGTTATGGTCTTAAACAGGTACATAAGTAAGAAGAAAAGAAAGCTAAATAAGTAAACATTACGATTTGATGAAAAAACAGCTGTCATAGAGGAAAATTTCAATTTATAGTCTTTAACTCAAATCACGATCAAAGCAGTTTATTGATTTATTAATGGCATGTAATTAACTGGCAATCGGTGAACTATACATTCAGAAACAATCAGCCATACCATAGATAAACCACAATACTTGGCACTTGTGAAATATTGATACGTACCTACAAATTTCTAATAACTCTTCTATAACTAATCTCTAAATGTTTCTAATCCCCTTTACACGCTTGCCCTGTTTTGCATGCACCCCTCTCACAGTCCTCGATGTGGGGTACCACACCTCACCTCCTCAGGCTTAGGTGGAGGGTTTGATGCTGTTGGGGTTACTTCTGGAAAAAGGCCAAACTAATGGCCAACTGATAACGTATCACCCTGTCTCCCTCCCCTTTGTTACAAATTTTCACGTTTCTTGGATATTTCTTTTCAAGCTGACTTCTTTTTTCCCTTTTACTAATTACCTCCTTACTGTTCAGTGTGGCAAATGGTCATTGGCTTTAGCGTTACCAGTTCAGGGGCACGCGCTTTCTCAGTTTGGGTTGTTCAGGCTCTTGTTTCTTTTCCACTACTGTGCAGCCATGTGCCAAAAGAGGGAGCCACGTGCATTTTCCCGCTGGAACCAAGATCACTCAAGAAAACTAGCAGAAACATAGCTCAGGTTCAGTTGTAGAAATGAGTAGAGGTTAGTGCAAATTGGTTTTATTCCCTGCCCTTGAACTGCTGTGTTCATCTTTAATTTTCACTCTACAAAAGAAGTTGACTTTATCTGACATCTGCAGAAGTCTATTCTGTGTTAACTTCTACAGGCTGCGTTGATAGGCAACAGTCTACTTTTCTTTTTATTGAACATTAAATTTCTTTTAATGAAGATAAATTCATTGAAGTCATTGGGAGGGTGAGAACAGCATTCAGCTGAGAAGTCAGCTTTATTCCATCAACATCTGTTTCATCTGCTTTTAGTGCTCTACTTTCTGTGTACTGTACTCATGAATAGACCCTGAAATATAAACAATTGCTGATCATGCTGCTGGCTCCGATAACATAACTCATAATGTTGCCCTAATTACTTACATTATAAAACTGTCAGGTCTGGAACATTTGGTCTCTCAAGGCAGCTCTCCAATTAATCTTTTCCTTTTTTATTAGAGATCTTGTTATGTGATTGTCTTTTGGGGAGCAATGAGAGGGTTTTATGTTATCGTGGTTTTTCTTTAAAGCTTTCACTGATAAATGGAGCAAGAAGACTTCAGTTAACAGGAATGTTATGTTAGCTACCTTTTTTTTTCTTTTTATTGCAGCAGCTGAATGAATGTCGTCCATACTATTATTGACTGTCTTCCAAGGGAAAAATCATAAAACCATAGAACAGCCCAGGTGGGAAGGGACCTTGAAAGATCGTCTGGTCAAACCTTTTGTGGGAAAGGGAGTCTAGATGAGATTATCTAGTACCCTGTCTAGTCATGTTTTGAAAAATTCCAGTTATGGGGACTCTTAACATGTCTGCGGGGAGGTTGTTCCAGGGATTTGTTGTTCTCTCTGTAAAAAACCCTATTTTTTACCTTGTGCCTATTGCTCCTTGTCTTCTCCGTGTGGCTCCTTGTGAAGACAGAGCCTCTATCCTCTCTGTAGCTGCCTGTTAAGTACTGGAATACTGTGATGAGGTACCCCCTAAACTTTTTCTTCCTCAGGGAGAGAAGACTTAACTCCTTCAGTCCTTCCTCATCCAGCAGGTTCTCCAGCCCTTTGATCATCTTTGTGGTCCTCCTTTGGACCCTCTCTGGTCTGTCTGCATCTTTCTTGAATTGTCGGGGCCAGAACTGGACACAGTGCTCTTGGTGCAGCCTGACAAGCACCGAGTTGAGTGGTATGATCACATCTTTATCTCTGCTAGCAGTGCCCCTGTGGCTGCAGCCCAGGATCTGATTTGCCTTTTTTTCTGCAGCAGTGCACTGCTGACTCACGTTCTCCTTGTTGTCCACCAGGACTCGCAGGTCCCTTTCAGCAAGGTTCTCTCTAGCCACACAGATCTAAGGCTGTACTGTGCTCCTTGGTTATCTCATCCCAGGTGCAGGACTTTGCTTTTCTCCTTGTTAAACATGAAGTTCTTGCTAGCCTGCTCTTCCAAGCATGTCTTTAGTGTGGTGCCAGGAAAATGATTATAGGAAGACAACAAAAGCTAGAAGAAAATGTTATTAAATACATTATTGCTTTGATTTTCACTACACACTTGCTGACAGATCCTTTAACCCGTGGGACCATGCATTAGAAGAAACAACATCTAATGTCTAGGATGGTTTATAAGAAATTCTGCTTTTCATAGGCAGCAATTTCATAGTTGTTCTCACAAATGTGAAGTATACAAGCAAAAAAAAGTAAAATGGCTAAGCACCATCCCTGGATCAATACAGCAAATGGTGTATCATTATTCTGCTTGTTCCCCGACAAGAACCGAGCACTCCATCATGCTGTTTTGCAATACACATCTACCTGAAACCCTGTGCTGCTTTTCCTTTGCTTTAAACTTCCTATGTGTGCAGTCCTCAGGGTGTCAGCAGAATGAATGCAATAGATAAGTAGAGATAATGATAATATTTTGCTTTTAGACTATTCTCATACCAAATCTATATACTGTAATTAGTAATTGTAAACATAGTAATAACATGAAATTAGGTTGCTTACACCAAGAGACACCATTTGTGAAGTGATGCCATGAATTTCTTCCCCAGGCAATGCTTGAGACCTCTCTGTGTTACAGAGTGCACTGTACTTGCGGCTAAGACACTGAGAGAGCTGCACAGCTACAAGCTTGTTGTCTTTCATCAGTACATTCTCCCACACTTAAAAATATTTATAAACACCTTGAGGTAAAGAATGGTAGTTACTAGATTTTATTTGCTCAAACTTAATAAAAAAAATTTTTTTGCGGAACGGGTGTTGTGCAAGGCAAGAAGGTTGGAGAGCCCTGCTCTACTGATAAAATCAGAGAGCTGTTGTTGGCTTGAAGTCTTCTGAATAAGGCCAATTTCCTGCCATCCTGCAGGTCTCTCCTTTTCCTCCTCTTTCATTATAACCCTTGATCCTCAGGGTAAAATAATAATCCAGGAAACAGTGAAATAATGGAAGGATGCCCTCAGTGCCCTTTGCATCTCCCCTTTTTCCACGCATGTGAACACACAGTCAGAGCCCCATGATCTTTGTTACATGAATGAATGTTTTGGTTTTTTTTTTCTTTTGCCTCTGTGTTAACTCTGAATGTACGAAAAGAATTGTTTCAAATCAATCTGAAATAATGTTTTCTTCATAGTTTTTATTGACAACATAAAAAGTCTGAAAGATAGAGTTTGGCTCAAATGAAGAATTCTGTTTGATAGCATTATTTTCCTTCCCCTGAAGAGCAAATGTTTCTGTGATCAAAGCAAAGAAAATAAAGGTCTCAATCGTTAAAGTGGCTATTGCTGCCCTGCCTTTTAACCAAAATCTCCCCTGTGAAGTCTGGAGATGTGCAAGAGGTCCGGTCCTTTCCTGTACCTGCATGTCTCCCAACGCATAGCAAAGAAAAGTGTCCTGCTCACAGTGATCAGATGTAGTGTGAAGGAAAGGTCCCCTTCAGTCTCTGCTGCTACTTTTATATAAAATAGGAAGATTGTGTTTAAACGTCTGCTTAATTCAAATTAGAGATTTGAACCATGCCCAGTTACTTCTGAGAAAGGCACTGGCCTGCTTTATAATCTTTCTTGAAGTAAATGCTTCATTTTTTTTCTAAGTAATGAAACGTTTTCTGGAAAAAAAAAGAAGGCAAGAAAATCACTTTGCTTCATTCCAGGTGAGTGTGTAAGCCACCAAAATATTAAGTTAACCTTCTCTGTCTAGTTCAGTGATTTTTAAGCTATTTTATATGAAGTAGGGATTCTGACATAATCAAATTTTGCCAGGATCTGGGTCTATAGGCATAATGCCCGTGCCTCTTGTTGTTAAGTAGAGGTTCAAGACCGATCAATTATTTTTCACTCTAAAATTCTTGATATTCTTAAGAATAACTTGCAGAAAAAAATAAAATAATACTGCCAGCCTTACAGAATGACAGTACTAGAGTTTTTCTCCTGGTATAAATCTGGGCTATATAAAAGACGGCAATGATAAAAACGTTGCTAGATGTTGTGGATTCAAGAATCTGTCTGCAATATACTGTCTACTTGTTCAGTGCAACTCTAATGCTTTAATTCACCTTGTTTGTAACTACTATTTCCTTTAATCATAAACCTGAAAAGGTGGGCTATTTTTTAAGCTTAATATAACCAGTATTGCCTTATTTCAAAGTCTAATACAATTACGAACACACCATAACTTGTGGATGATTAAATTGCAAATTGTGGGTGTCCACCGGGCAACTAGATATATTAAATTTGTTCACCTTCATAACTCATCTTCATATACGCTGTATATTTTCCAGGATCACGCAAAGATGTGCTTGTTCTGCCTGAGGTACATTCTATAGTATTTATGGTTTATCAGATATACAGAATATCTTCTTCAAGGATACACTCATATATCATTTGAACTTCAGCAGTTACTACATTGTTTTAATGGAAAATTGTTATAAATGAGTGAGTTTTATTCTCTCTGCAGCATTTGTATTTTTGAACATGGCTTTCTCAATGCTGTTATTTTTTGTTCTATGAGAACATGAGCTTCTTGTTTATTACTCACCGATTTTTTTACAAAGATACCGCATTTTGTCCTTGGAGAGCTTAAAGAAAAAAAGGTCAAAAAAGCAGAAGCTAAGTAATCAAGAGTGTAGTTTCACAGAAGTTTTGTGGAATAAACGTGACACCTGTTAAAAAACTAAAATCAAAGTAATCAAGACAAACACTTTACCTCTTATTTGGCATTGTAATTGAATGAGGAATATAATCTATACAGAAATTCTTAAAAATGAGGTTTTGATTTACAGCCGTAAACTAAGTGATGTCTGGCTTAATCCACATGGAAAATACCTGCAGTTGTTATGAGCTCATAAAATAAAAAGCCTAACTCTAGTTATCTTGTAAACAGATGGAAGATCCCCAAGAAACTGATGTTTCAGTGTTTGTTGATGTAGCAGAGAGCTGCCTTCCTGTAACTCCACGCTGAACTCCTTTCACGCTTTAACACTGAAGGTCCAGGTTTACCTTGCTGTTCTGAGGTGCTTCGTTTGTATCAGTTTCCTTTTCTATATACCATTATATTTGTGATTCCTGACCAAGCCCTAAGAGCCCTATGTAAGGCAGTAATCCTCAGGTATTCATATTGTGTTTTTCCCTATGGAATTTTCGTGTGCGTTTTGCCTGTCTTCTGGGACACAGCATTCCTGGCACAAGACATCAGCTTCCCCACCCTGCCCCAAGGCAGCAGCATTGCAGGCATGGAGAAACGTTCTCTGTGTATACGGTGGGATCTTGTGATCCATGAAGATCGCTGTGTGCTCCTCTTGGTACCTACGATAGCAATTTTAACACTACAAATAGCTAGAGGCATTGGGGAATTTAAAGCCTTTGGCAAGTGCAGTGACAGATTTATTTCTGCATGTAATTTTAAAAAGGGTTGTGTAGTCCAAAATAAGGGCAAAAAAACCCAAATGCACATTAAATCACAATCATTAAGCTATAGTGTGTTATCCAAATTGGTAGTCCTCACAGGGAATTGCTATTTGAATTAGGAATATCAATAGCAGAGAGAACCAGAAATGTCCACAGAGGACTTGAATTGATAGATCCTGAGATTATTTGCAGATTAAGTGGCATAGATTGGGACAGACAAAAGTCAAAGTAGTGCTGGCCTTGTTTCTTTCCCGTCACAGGTTAAAGAGGTGAGGATATAGTTGAAGTCTTCTCCAGAGAACTTAATATTTGCTTTATCTTTTGTTTGTCTTTTATATAATTGCACTGGATAATATTGCACAGTCGTATAAAATTAAAATTAAGTTTGAAATAGGGTTTGTTAATTACAGTATTTAACTGTTGTGGTTATTGTTTCCTAGGAGATTAATGAGGTGAATTATTGTAACATAATTAAACTACTGTATATCTAATCTCTTACATACCCTTGTGGTTTACTGTTATTCAAGTATCACTTGAAGGTTAATTTCACTTAGCTGGTATATATTTGACTTTAGCAATACAGTTTATATCAAAATATGGTTTTAATTATATTTGAAAGTCATTAGGCAACAGCTCTGCCAAAATTATCACTGTAAGCTTTCTACTGAAGGTAAGGACATAATAAACAGTAAAATCAGCAGACTCATATACATACCCAACCTGAATATTCACATGAAAACAAAAGTTAACATATGCTGCCACTTGGATGCTAATGGCATCTGTGGAAGGTTAAGCCCTCTCTTCTGATTGTGCACTCTGGTAAATGGCAATTATTGAATGAATCAAAGTTGCATGGCATAAGGATTTCCTTAACATGAAAGATATAATTATATGTGCGAAGTTGCAAATCCAGTAATGCAAAATCTCCCCTAAAATGTTTTTGGCTGAAGCCTTTTACTAGCCGTTAATGAATTCCGCATTTCACAGTCAGAGGCTGTGCCTCAGGCCATTCAAATCAGCTAACCGGCTGTTTTCTATGGTGCTTCGGCAGGAAATCCTATTGTCTTGCCACATAAAAAATAGAAACATACAATAATATCTTTATAAGACAAGATAAAACTATAGATTCATCAAAGCATGCCTTTCCCCCAGAGAAACAGATTAGTTTGTATACCTTCAATTTTTTAATCCCCAAACTCAACCTTCCTTCTCCAACCGCAAACTCAGTTTCATCTTAAATCCACAATTCCTCACTTATTCTCATGCTGGTTTATTTAAAGGATGGATAACTTTGTGTGTTATGCTACAATATAAAAGCTGCCATGTTTTTTTTATTAGTTCCAGCCAGAGACAGTTTTTTACATGATTTTTTTTGCTTTCTCTTCAGTAATCCAAAGAAATTATCTTCTCTATAACTCTTTAATTTCCTCTAAACTATGGTGCTAAAGATTTGAATCTATTATCTTCTCGCTCTCATTTCTCTCTCCTCTCATTCCTGTATAATTTGGAACTAAAATTCTCTCCCAAAAATTGTAGTATAGAATCAAACCCAGTATGAGACCTTTTTTAAAAAAATAAAATTGGATAACATGTAATATAATAATTATAATTTTCATCCAAAGGATAGAAGTTAAAGTATCAGTGGTTACAATTTTGAGTCCAGAAGTTGGCTCGTTTCTGGACAGAATTCAAAAATCTTCGATGTCCAGAAAACATAGCATTCTTGAGTGTTTGATCTAAGTTGTATTTTATTTTTAGAGACTTATCACCCAGTATTGGAACAGGGAAACTGCTCAATAACATTCTTGGTTGTTACTCAAAATGGCTATGAATGTCTTAAATGACATCCCATTCTGCATTTCTAGAATAATTTCCACTTCTTTTCTCTATATTTTTCATGGTAAATACCCCACAACTTGTTTGCTTTTTCTCTGTAATCAGTCAGTGGATGATTTCTCATGATACGTACAATACTTTCTTGTTTTTCCCACTTACATGTATTTTCTGTGGTTACTTCCAAGTTTTTGTGGGATTGCTGTAGGTGCCTGCTCTCCCTGTGTTTTAGAGTGGAATATGTGAGCCATGAATAGGACTATAAACCTAAATTATCCAGATCGTTCTGAAATTGCTTGCTCTTTCTGCTCTGTTTTTGTTGCCTTAGAAATTGTGTGCCATCAGCAATGGTAATAATTTGGAACATAACGTTTCCAAGGTCACAACTCTAGAAAATAATCTAAACTTGTCAGTTGTAATACTCCCAGCAGCTCCAGTTCTCAGTGCTCAACAGCTGGCCTCTTTCTTTCCGATATGTATCTTTGAATCTGTTTGAACTTGTTTTGTCAGTTCTTCTCAAAAACATGCTTGCCACGTTTTCAAATCAATCTGCTTTGTGGCACAGTATCAAATGCTTTTCTGAATTCCAGATAAATTGTCTGTTACATTGCTATTGTCTCCAGGTAGGTAACATTCTCAAAGAATTCAAGTAAATTTGTCAGCCATGACCTCCTTTCTCTATGTATTCAGCCTGCTATCATGATCTTCTAAGTCATGCATTTCTAAATCTGGTTTAATAATTTTCTGTCTTTCACATAACTGAGACCAGGATAAGAAGCTTGGGCTTTCCTAAGGTCTTGCAACCTTTTAAAGTAAAAAGAATTACATTAACTGCTTCTCCAGTACTCATATACTCCCTTCCTTACTTAGTAAGTTATCACAAACCCTGCCGAGGGCTTTCCTTTTCCCCTTACTACTTTGCTACAGATTTCTTGGTTGTAATTCATCTAGGCCTGGAGCTTTTTCAATGTTTAATAGTTATAATTGTCTCATTAAGGTATCAGCTCTGGTAGACCAGAAGCCTTCTTTCCCCGTGTCTCCAGTTTTCAGGAGTGTGTTCGCTACTTCTGTCGCATTCTCTCTTCCTTTGTGTATTCATTACAAACGGTATATAAAGATATGAGTAGTCTGTCTCTTTATTTTTAAAATTGCTTTGCTTGAAGATATTTGCTTCTGTCATTCCTGCCAGACTACAAGGGGATGAACACACACACAAATTGATACTACCATGGAACAGTGGAAAGCTCCGTCATTTTGTTCGCTTTTCCAGGAAAACTATGAACTGCATAATAATGGTAGATGTAAACTTGAGAGATGAAACTGTACACTTGGGCACTGAGTGTAGCCTGTGGTGATAAAAAGAGGGAGAGATAATGTCTGTTAAACGGCAATAAATCAAGTAAAATTCTGCAAGGTGAGCGTTTTTTGCCTGCGACAGTAACTGGTGAGTGATTTCCCTGTCTTTATTTCGACCCATTAGTTTTCTTGCTCTTGTTCTTCCTGTTTTCTCCCCTGTGCCATGGAGGGCTGGGAGATTGGGTCAACAGTGGGGTGGGTGCTTGGCTGCCGGCTGGGGCCAACACACCACAACTAGTTATCTCGAAGTGTTAAGCGCCAGGCGACTGAAAGTAAATGTATTGGGTATACTCTACGGACCATGTATCGCTTAGCTTGCAGTTCTGTGTTATCAAATTCATATATAGCTAAGGAGTTCAGCTTTGTGATATGTGTTCCTTATCCAACCTCAGGTATCCATCTCTTGGTTAAAAAGGGAGCTGGCTTACGTGCTTGTTTACAGGTGCACCCATACTGGGAAATGTAGCTTTAGAGTTTTCGCGTGTTAAATGCGTGATCAGACATTTAAAGTGTTGACACAAATACTATATTTACATAGTGTCACCTGTTCTTGAATCTTGTAGAACTTTTCAAACTTGACTGCTCAAAAGTGAGCTAAACTGTTACTTTAAAAACTGTTTTAACCTGAGCTGTTTCAGCTCAGGGTGGTGTTTGTCCTTTTGAGTTCTTTTACAGTGTACTAGAGGATTAGACCAGTTGCCGTCTTACAGAGGTGAGAAAGAAGACTTCCTCAGTGGGCATGATAGTCTGTAATTAAGCACTTAGGGGGTGTGTATCCAAAAGACAGTTCTTGCAGAGTTCCCTGAAACATCTGGCAGTCAGTAGCAGAAGCTGATCTGCTCCACTCTGCCTTTTTTTTCTGTATCTGTAAGTCTTGTATTGGGCTTCAATTCAGCTTGAAATCTATTCCTGTAAATACCATAATGATTACTTTCATAGAGGATGGTTAAAATCCTATAGAGGATTTGTACTCTTTTTCTTCTTTTGCCTGTTTCACCATCTGGGGCCCTTATACAGATGCCTATATGTTTCCTCTATAGAAGAAAAAATGTCATTGAGTCATACGTCATTTCATACATAAGACTTTGTTCTGTGGCACTGTACAACATCCTGCATTAAACTGGTGGTGATAAATTGTAGTAAAATGACCTTTACATCACTTAGCCCTGGTAATTGTCAAAGTATTATATTAAGAGTTTCTAGCTTATACAGTGGTTTTACAAAGCAGAGTAGGGGATCAGGAAGAGTTTCAGAGTGTGATATTGAGAATAATTTTTGCAACAGTGTTGTTTTCTAGCACCTGATTTTTTTTAGTTAATGCTAAGGAAATGCACTTTTTTGAAAATAGGGCCACAGACTGCATTAACACCACCTATAAATAATATAAAGAGAATAAAACTTAATGGCAAAAAATGCAATGGAATTTGAGGCTAACAAAATTTTCAGGTAGAAACTAGGGTCTGGAGATACACGGAGAAGCACTGTCCGTCTTTCTAGTAGGAATAGTGGGAACAACCAAACCAAATGGTAAAATGGAGCTGCACTGGACCTGGTAAAGGCAGAGAGATTAAGGAATAAGGTACTGTAATAATTTGGGCATTAGAGCATTCTTGGACACGTCAGTGGCAGTATTAATGTGCTTGCATATAATCACATATCTAAGATGGATGTATGAGTTTTCAGTAAATCCAGCAGTGTTTGCACAGGGGCAGAGATTTTACTGCCAGGCTGGGACCTCCCTAAAGAGCTGCAGGATCAGGTGAGAGCAACGCAAGAGGAGGCGGGGCAGGAGCGATGAGGCTTATGGCAGCTGTCGCAGGGCACGTACATGGTGGGATGATTCTATTGATAATACATCTAACCTGCATTGATTCATTTCTTGTGGGTGTTGAATGAATAACAATACTTGAGGCATGATTTACTAATGTTGCTAAGAGAGAAAAAAGGTTTCTGCTTCTGACTATCTTTGCATTTATTCTCCTACGTCTCAGGAAACCTGTAGTTTCATGAGATGGACAATGGTTACAGTAGGCAAGAAGCAAGAGCAAGGCTTTTAGCTCAGTCACACTTGCCTTATTCTCAATATTTTCAAAAGGCTGTATCATTTTTGTACCATGCAGATAGTGCTGGAGTCAGGGCTTTCCAGGTGAAAGATGTTTTAGGGCAGGAAGGCAAGACCAACTAGATAGAAGAGTATGGCAGAGCCCCTCTTCACACACTGCCTCTTCACTTCCCATTCAGACTTTTCAAAACATAGCTACCGAGCAGTGGAAGTGGAGGTAACATCTCTGTTTTTCAATATCACAGCAGTTACTGATAGTATCTGTAAATGCTTCAGAGGAAAAAAGCTTATATGAGTAACCTAAGAAACACTTAAAATAATAGTCTTTAAAAATATTCTAAAGCAACTATTACATTTTAAAGAAATACATCTTGCCCCTTACAACAAAAAATAATATACTGGTCTCATCACACACAGATATTTTTCTTTTCTTTTTTTTTTTTTTTTAACATTTGTTAGATAATCAACATTCCTGTTTGCTATTTACCTACTTCTTAAATTTTAACAAGTAACTCTCCTTATAATTGTGACACTTCATGATTTTGTAAAAATAGACACCTGCTGTGTGTAGAATAATAGCACAATTCAACATGCACTGTAGGAAGAACTGATTTTCTGCTCATTTTATCTGGAAATGTCTGAATTATAAGTGGAATTGCTCTCCTGTTAAAATTCAAAATTACTGTGGATGTAGATAAATGAGAGTAGAGATTTTTACTTGTGTAACAAAAAGAAAACGCAAAATGTGATTTTCTTTGTCATGAAGGCAGAGAAGAAAGTACTAAAATTAATTTAAAAAAGAAAAAGGGGTTGTTTTACTAGATTTTATCCGTAACATCAGTTGGTTGGAATGAAGTTGAGGGAAGATCTCTGAGCAAATATGAATGGTTGCTTTTCACCTATGATGAAATTGGCACTTTGGAGAAAAGAAATGAAATACATGGCAGTTATTCATCTAGTTAGCAAATTAACATAGCTTTGGTGATTCTGTATGCACACAGTACACTGTACTTCCTTCTTCCTAAAACAAAGGCTAGATCACAAGTTTCTTGATCTAAAATTTAGCAGGGCTCTTGCAGGCTGGGAGCAGAAAGGGTAACAGTTATTTCCATAGCTCTTGAGGTTGGCATCTGTGGCGGGCAGACGGATATCCACTGTTGAACCCATATCCTGTGTTATCATTGTAAGCATGGGGCTTAGAACAGCAGCATGGACAGGGTAAGGCTGTCCACTTTCTCCAACAGACAAAATTTTGCCATCCCTTGCGGGGGACCTCGTGAAGCCATAGAGTTGCAAATTGCAGTTGACTGATGAAGACAGAGAACTTGGAGAGAGCAAAAAGAAGCAATCTGCACCCTTCCTTTAGCTCTTTGGAAGAAGAGCAAAGGCAGGCTGTTCTCTGCCATTGTTCTGCGGGGCAATTTGAGAGCCTGGGACTGTGTCCAATAGCTTGGGCAGAGCCTCGGCAGGCAGGTCAGCCTGAGGAAAAGGGATTTCTTTATGCAGGTTGCTTCAGGGCTTTTTTGCAGATGCTTGTGGCCAATGAGCTGCAATCCTTCCTCATGCCAGAGGAATTGACGGTCTGGTGAAAACCCGTAACATGGGACCCAAGGTTCAGCATATGCTACGGAAGAGACAAACTCTCTGTGGTGAAGTGTGCAGCCCCATTGCTGGGAGAGCAAAGGTTTTGCATTGGTAAGGAGCACTCAGGAGGAAGAAGACAAGGGAACAGATTTCCCAGTAAGTGTTAAAATGAACAAAATCACAGCAACTTTAGTTGTTGCATATTTACTGTTTATCTGCTTGAGACCCAGGCAAATTAGCAGCAGCCATCTCATTTTTGTTTCTTGCAGATTATTCTCCTGTGACTTTTAATTAAAACTTCCCTTAGGCACAGAGGAACCATTGGTGATCTTTTTTTTTTTTTCTGGACTGTCTCAGCTTTAATTACCTTTTCGGATTTGAAATAAGCCTTATGTTTCCACCAGATCATGTTTATTATAGAAGGAAGTGGCAAAGGAATCAGCAGGGATATTTACCATAAAATCAAAACTTCACATAAAATGTATTTTAAATGTTGTCAAGTAAACATTCCCTTCCCCCTCCTGAAAAAAACCCTATGGCCACGTTTAATAGTGTTTCATATATTTTGAACCAAATAACTTGTGTCGAATCTCCCATTCCTGCACTATTCAATTTTTACTGGGAATATGATTACATTGAAATGAGACTCCATCAGAGAAATAAGATACTGGATGGGCAATAGACCAAGGCAAATTTCTGAGCAGTTTGCATAAATGTTTTTCCAGCCATAATAGCAGCTTCAGAACTTGAGCAAAAGAGCTAACCTGGCAGATTGCAATTTCTATTCGTTGTTGCTTGAAACACCTTGTTTGCCAGAGAATCATCAGGTTTGTTTCATGTTTACCTGTGAATAAATTTGATATAAAAAGAGCTCAAATGGGTATAATGTCATTCCAACTGGAGGGAGGGAAGGTTTTTAGCCACTAATAGATGAGTATGTATAGGTCACAATGTATTCATCCACTATTTAGGCATCTTGATGCCAGCAGAAAGCATCACCAATGTTAGTTAATGTCATAAGCTTCCCAGGACACACCATCAGTGGAGCAGGATGCAGTGTGGGCTGGAGCGTATAGCGCAAGGTGAATAAGGTAGTCCTAGTAATTTCCTGGCAGGTCAGTTAAAAACAGTCAGATTGCAGTGGGCTTTAGAATAGGGATAAACCTGTAATGCTCAGAAGAAGAAACCTTTTTGAAAATCGTCTTTCAACTGAGGAGAATCTCTTTACACTGTCCAGAGCAATGAGTTCCTTTGCATATAGTGCTTTTCTGCAGATTTAACTGCAGTTGGGTATGTACTGCTGAAGAGCTAGGTCACAGCCAAAGTATATTTTATTCATGTTTTCAGTGCATGTATATATACGCTCACTAAAATTGTTTGTTTATGTATACGTTTATTTCAAATAGGCACAATCCAGGCTTATCCCAGCTCATCAGTATGTGCTATGCAGCCAAAGATGCTCTTTCTCATTTTACTTTTTTGCATAGAACTGAAGAAGTCTGTGAGGGGAATAAGTGCTTCCAGTACCTTACTGAATTAATGATATTTTTGTAGCTGCTGTTAATCAGATGATAATATTAATATTACTGTTGGCTTCAGTCCAATGATCTCTTTGAATATCATTGAATGTCTGTCTGGCTGCTTGCTGTGTGTTTCAGACAAACAGGAAATAAGGTTAAAAAAAAATAATTAGCTTTTCTTTCATTTACTAGGCAGAAAGTATTTTCCCCAAACCCCAAATAATGGGCTTAGATAGGTCTTGCTTTTCGGGTATTTTAGCCATTGATGAATTGCACAGGCAAAGCATACTTCTGTACTCAAAAATGGACTTGAATTTGAAGTTATATTGTTCTGCTTCTATATAAAGGGTATTCCTCCACACAAATTGGATTTTTGCACATGAATATTCTATGCATTTGATTTAGAGTCTGCATATAGGCGGTGTGCATTAGAGCTATCTAGTATAAAAAAAGATAAAGAGTAAAAAGAATGGAGGAAGTACTTTTTAAGTGAATGGTATGAAGTTACGTGATGTGCTCCTGTTTCCCTTTCTAACAATATAAGAAGCCAAGGGCATCTGTCAAGAAGAAAGGCGGTAATTAAGAGAAATACTATGCAATGCATAATAACATGTGTTACAGCTTGTCAGAAGACTAATGCTAATAAAATAGTAATATTTGCAAAAGGATTTGACGTTATATGGATAATAAAATATTCTCAGTTACATTAGAGTTTTTAGAAATTGTTTTCTAAAAGAAAATCTCTTGCTTAAAAACATATACCAACTATCGTTAGGAAAAGACATCCCCTACTAGCAACCTGTTTCACAATAATTCAGTGGGAGTCAGGCAGTTAAATACCTTATAAAACAATCTGGCATTAAGTTACTGAGAACTCTCATTGTATTCTGTATAGAAAATATCATTGTGTTAAGCAGTTTCTTCCGTTGTAATTAATGAACTGCATAAATTCATATAAATGATCTCTGCATTTGAATAAATGGTCACTGGATTATAAAGAATTAGGTAGCAACTCAGTTCTGACCAGCATTGTTCCCTCTATCCCATTTGCTGCTTTACTGGTGTGTACACATCTCACTACACATTTCAATTAGGAAACCTCTGTGTGGTGCTATTAGGATTCTGTGATTGTCCGTGAGACACAACATACTGTGATCCCCACGTTATTTTATTCATGCCAGACAAAATGTAGGCATGTCAGTCATAAATTTGTATATAGCCTGCAGAAAAGGTTGAAGAGTGAGGCTGTATTTTCTTTTTTTATCGCGTTAGTGGTTAAAGGAAAAACATCACATGGAAAATTACATTTCTGTCAGAAAATCTTGGACTTGTTATTTCTGCAAATAACCTTAAGATTAATGAAACTGAAAGCAGCAATCTTGCACTTATTAGTGCTACAAATAACCTCAAGATTGATGAAAGTGAAAGGAGCTGGTCTGTGCAAAAAGGCTTTTTCTGCCTATTTTTTCTTCATTTTGGTTAGACTGCGCAACTGGTGGTACTTTCTGTAGCTTTTTTCTACATTAAAGGAGAAACTCAGAGACAAGGCTTTTAAGAATATCCACAGGTGAACAGATGGAAACCTTCATGTCTTTCTGTACCACTGTTTCAAGGGAATTTTAGGACATCTTTTTCGAACTACCCGTTCTTCTTCGATGCATCAAGATAAATGGTCAATCATTTTTAAGAGTTTACCATTAAAGGTTCTAATAGGAGCTACGGGCATCTTGAAAATCTGTGCTGTAGTAATTTGAAGGAATCGGTGTCAGAAAATTGATTTGCTTGAAAGTAGTTTATTTCAATTTGAATATTTTGAAATTGTGCTCAGTACCTAAGGTAGCATGCCTGAAGCAAGATGATCCTGTTTCCATGGTTTCAGGCTGAGATTTGGGTTACTATGGTGTCAGCCTTTACTTCTTGCTGTGCGGGAAAGTATTATGTGACCTGGGCAAGGTCACCTAGACTTAAATCCTCAAAGAGGCTAAGCTGGAGCAACAAAAATTAGTCACTGCAGTGCAGGTCTTTTATGCACCTGCTGCCTAAAGGAGAGATTCAAGCCCTACATGTGATTTCTTATAAAGTACAGGGCATTCAATTCCTATCTAGAGAAGCTGGCACTCTCCTCCGAGAGATGGGGCCTGGCTGGTTATTGCAAATCACAGCCCCTTTTTTCCAACTTATATTAATATCTAGGTACCAGGAGTCAAGTTCCCCTTTCAAAAGCTGTGGTGATTACATCCTCTCCTGGAGATGGGCATCAAAACTGAAGTCCCTCTTTTTGTTTGAAATGGGATGCTCACAGGGAGATCAAACTTTATTCCACCATTTAGTAATATTTTTGAGGGTGTGCATGAAGGAGGCTCAATATTTCTGTTCTTACTAAGAACTGTATGCATGGCTGTAAGAGGGTCATAGGCGAGTGCCCAGGAACACCTTTGGTTTATAGAAAAGAGACCCAACTGAATTAGGACGTGCAGGGGGAGAGTAAGTGAGATACACCCCATGGGGTTTGCAGTTCACAGAGAGGAAGGCTGGAGCTCCAGTCCCTGTTCCAGAGACTGTGTGCGGATTTTATACTCAACAGTCGGTAGGTTGAATATATAAACAGTCTGTGGAGCAAGAGCTATTATCATGACAATGGAAATGTGTTTTGACATTTTGTTTTATAGCACCTTGTGTCTTGATTAGATATTAGGAAGAAATTCTGTGCTGTGAGGGTGGTGAGCCCCTGGCCCAGGTTGCCCAGAGAAGCTGTGGCTGCCCCATCCCTGGAGGTGTTCAAGGCCACGTTGGACGGAGCTTGGAGCAACCTGGTCTGGTGGGAGATGTCCCTGCCCAGGGCAGGGGGGTGGAGCTGGATGATGTCTCTTCCAGTGCAAACCATTCTGTAAGTCTATGATCGATTAAGTTCCAACTAGTTTAAAGGGCTGGCACGCTAAAGAGGTGGGGTCCAGCTGGGGGGCTTAAACTGGGAACAGGTATCGGAGTTACCGGGATTGGATCATGGTGAGCTAGAAAACCTCTCTGAACATTTTTCTGAGAGAAAGCAGCGACATATGTAGGAAACATAGATTGTGGATGAAAACAGGAGTTGGGTTGCGGTAGACCACGATCTGTTCAGCACCAAGAAAAAAAAAAAACAAACCCTGATGCACAACTGTTCTCCAGGCCCAGAGCAACCTAGAGCAAAAAAGTAGATAGTAACAGTGTTTTTTCATTATTTGGTTGATTAGTTGTTTGGGTTTTTATTTGTATGTTTGGTTTTGTTTTTTCCTTTAGGTAGAGCCTTTACGTTTGCATCCTGAGATTTAAGTATGTAATTTCCATTTAAGTCTTACTCTAGGTTCTTAAATCCTGTTGCAGTTTTTGCCTTTTGTGTTTTGATTTTGGTTTTCTAGCTGTAATCTAGACATACAGTTAAATCAGAGGGCTGCTACAATGACGATATCACAGGTTTTTGATGCTGTGGTAGTAGATGCAGACGTAGTATCGTATCTCTTGATTACACCCGGAGTGGTGACAGTTTATCTGTTTCATCACAGTGAAGCAGCTCTTCACTACTGAGTGTAAAGTTCTTCCAAGTGTTATTCCAAAGTAATAACATTATCTCTCCAGCTTATACATGGAGGGGAATTACATTAAGTATCAGCATAGTATAATTATTTCAGTGAAAAGCTGTAGCACTGACAAAAAAAAAAGAGAGTATGGTTCTATACACATATAATAATCAGATGCACAACAGTGACTTCAATTATTATAAATCAATCTGAATGGCAATAATCTGAATGGCACTTTGTAATAAATTACGTACTTCACTCGTGAATGAAATTGTGTTACTTGAAACAATACACATTTTTAATATTCCTGGTTACTATTGCTTGTATAAAACAAATGTTTTGTTTTGTTTTCTGGCAGACATGCACTTTCCATTCTCCCCAGTATTTTCATGCCTGTTAGGCCACACGTATCCTTTAGCCTTGTCCTGGGTGTTATCTTACAAAGTAGGGAAAGGAGATTAAAGAATCAAGAAAGTGCAGTACTGGAAATGGTCTGCTCCTTATTGCTTTGTTTCTCAGTAATACAGTAGGCAAGGATATGATCTTGCCATAGTATTGATCATATTCTTACTCAAGAAGAGGACATTTGTAGAAGGATTCATTAGTTTCACAGTCTTGCCTTCCTACTTCCTTTCATTTTTCCTTCCACTTTCCTCTTTGCTTTTTTGTTTCTGTGTACCAGCCTCGTCCATTATGTCAGCTTGATGTGGTCCTTTTGCATTTTTGATTTTATGATACCCTGAAAATCCATCTCTGGAACTGGAAGTATATAGTAGCTGGAGTAAGTATAGCACTGATCAATATCTGTGCTGGATTATTTTGTTCTGTTGGCTCTTACTGGGTACAGTCAAAGCCTTGAGTTACTTTAGGGTCTACCAAAGTGCAGGCTGCCCAGAGAACTCGGCTGTGAGCACTGTTTTCTCTGGGCAGTGCTTGAGAGGGCTTTTTCAAAGGCTCACCTGGCAGCAGGGTTCAAGCTTAGAAATGGGGATAGCATTGAGAAGAAGCTGTGCAAATGTTAATGTTACTTTCTCTCTGAAAAAGGGAGGTTATTTCCTGAAAAATCAGAAGAACCCATTGCTTCGGTAAATGGAAATCTTAATTGTTCTGCTTTGTTATCATGCTAAAATTTAGGTGTCCTGGTTTGAGGGGGAGGGCATCTGTCATTTGTTCTAGTGGCCAGCCCAGCCCAAATCATGACATTAGGATTTGTCAGATATTTGCCCACTAGAGAGAAGAAGAAATTAAAAGACAGACTTAAATGTGCAATGAATCAAAATCAGTTCTGATTCCTGAAGACCAGATAATTATTGCAGTTTTATTCTTCTCATGGTCATTGTTATCTAAAGACCAAACAGGAATGAAAAAGGCACATACATAAAATGTCTTCCCACCGCCTCCCAGTAATTCTTTTTTCTTAACTTAGTAGATTTTAAAAACAAACTTGCACATTTAAAAAACAGAAAGTGTGGCTGACTGGATTTCAGCTTTAGGAACCTCAGTAAAGGATTTGTGCTTAACTTCAGGTAGATTATTTTACAGTAGTGCTGAGTAAACTGACAAGAGTATACCACTGACAGTAAAGATGGATCTGCAAACTGGTGTCTTGGTACTTAAGTGTACGATTTTACAATCGTTTAAATCATTAAGATATACTGGCACAGAACAAACTGGAGTCCAGGTAGGAGGGATCCTAAATGTGCCGGTATTTACGCAAGTCAACCTCAAACTCTCTATTGTGTAAACAAGTCAAGGATCATCAAGGATCACCATCTGTAGCTTGACTTGGGAGCTGGTCTGGGTCATGCATAGCTTGGTATTGAAGACCAAGCTGTTATTTATGGAAGAAAAATAGAAACTTTAAATGCCCACACTTCTAAGTGAAATGTTCCAGGCTTGATGGGTTTTATGACAGGTAAACATACAAGCAACATCACTCATTTTCAGATAAGCACTTAGTCATGTGATTGAACTACTATAATATCAGCGTAAATTGTATTACAAACATAAGTCTTTCCTAGGTAAGATACGTACTTCTGTACTTTGCTAATCATACGGTCTTTTCTACAACTGCTTCAGCAGTAAGAATATTTTTTTAAAAGTGCAAGCACTGTCAGTAATATCCGGGACTGGGACCTCAGGAAATAGATTTTGGTAGAATCCTCTATTTGGTGGTTTTTTGGTTTTTTGTGGGTTTTTTTGTTGTTTTTTAGGGAGTTTGGGGTTTGGGATTTTTTTTGTGTGTAAAGAATTAAAATTTGGAAAGAATGATTGATAGTGCCCTTGTAAAGCTGAAAAAGTACTTTAAAGAGCAGGTTTGCAACTGTGTTGTCTTATCTGGCAAGCACTTTTGAAAGGATCCTATTCTAAACAAAGCTGACTTTATCATGCTGAGTTTTAAGGTTTTAGATTATATAATTAAATCACATTGCTAGAAGAATTTTTTAGATAACTTAAGTGAATCACTAGCTTACAAATCATCTCTCTTTTCACAGGAAGGAATGCATCGTTCTTCCTTCAGTTCATTATCACACAGGGCTTTGCACAAGCACTGTGTAACCCAGGGAATCACCAGGAAAGTGAAAAGCATGTCATGATGTAATGTTCTGTCAGCTGCTAGGTCAGCCTCTGAGGTCATTAATGTCAGCAAAGGACTCAGGATCATTCCTTGCAGCTTCACTTGGGTAACGGCTATTCACTGGGGCTCAGCTGGCTACCAGAGTTAACTAGATTTGAACAGTAACGTTACACAGAACATCAAAAATTTTAATAACTCTGAAGAATCAAGTTATTAACTAACTGCTGATTACGGGAAAAAGGAAGCTCAGTAATTTGGCTTAACCAGTAAAAGCCTACCGAAGTGTTCTACCTTGAAAGCAGCAGTTATCAGAAACTATCAGAGGTAGAACAGGAGGTCAGATGGGTTGTTCTTTTGGAAACAGGCTTTTATGAGAGGAGCACTGTGTCCCCTTATTTGCATCCAGGACAGGACATTTGCTCACAGACACATGATACATAAACCCACCTGAGGGGGTTTGCAGACTCAAGTTAGAATGGGGCTGTATACTGCCCTGTCGTATGTATTGCAGTGGGGAAATTTGCATGTGTACAATAATTACAAACATTTTAGTATACTGGTCAGCTGGTATGGAATGGTCATTAAAACCTGCAGGACTTAGTTTTATTTAATTGCATTTTAGTTTGTGTTTTGTCTTTGATATCAGTTTTACCATGTAGTATTGTTCAGTGAGTAGATGTACAGTATTGTAGACCTGCCATGCGCATCTCCACGCTTCAAAAAATGATAAATGATATTTCAGTATGTCCCCCTGGGGCTGTCTCTAACTTTCTGACTGATGCAGGCAGCTGAAAGTGCTTTAAATAATCCCAGTGAGTGGTTTCAATCATACCTCACTCCTTTTACTGTTTTTTTTATCACTGATTTTTTCTACTTTCTTGTCTCCATTTAAAACACATTACTGTATTCCCTCATTTAACTGCTTAATTTTTATTGTATATTCCTATCTGCTGCTTAGTCTGTTTTGGGGCTTGAGTCGTACTTCACTGTAGTGCAGTAACACTTGCTAGGCCATTGTCCTAAGAACCAAATACCATTGTCCGGAAGGAAGATAACTTGTTGAGGGGTCAGGAAATCTATTCTCGTTCATGTCTATTTAGATTGAGAGCTCTATTATGAAAGGGACCTCTCATAGAACATGCAGCACCAGGCACAGTGGGGCTGCAATTTCAGCTGAAATGTACGGATCCATCATAATACATTTATTAAAATAAACCAATGATATCATACTTCATCTTTATTTCATGAATCTAAGTACTACGGCTGCATTTTTTACTTATTTTGTATTTCCTGCATTAAAGGTATATTTTTTGAAATGTCTTAACACTAAAAAACCCATACGCAGTGGGACTGAGAAGACTGTAATTGAGATCATAGTCATGCATTTCGTTACATACCAAATGATCATGACTTTTGCTAGTCTGAAGTGAGAACTTGCCTAAATTATTCACTTCTATGTTTTGTTCAAGATGGAAACCCAAAATATGGGGCATGAAACTCTACAGTTATTTCTAAGGAATACTGAGGGAGAGGGGAGACAGATATGATACTGCTAAAACTGGTTGCTTATTAGAAATCATGGAGGTGTAATTAATCTAATTTTTCTCTTTAATAAGTGTGGCTTCTAAGCTTCTCAAAATATAGGTGAAATGAGTTCATTTGTTCAGAATACCATGTAGGCGCACCTTCTGATCTGGGTACCCCATGGGGTCACATGTGAATGTCTCAACATCGGTGGTACGTTCCCCTTTTCTCCTGTGCTCAAAGGACACTGTTGTCTTGTCTCACACAATAAGCACACGTGTAGGTAATGTGTAGGGGGTGTAGATAACGGTGATTCTGGTAGCTAGTAGGGCAAAGGATATGAGAGTATAACCTTGCCTTGCATACATACTCTGAAGGTGTGAATCCCTTACGTGTTTCTCCTTGAACGACTCCTCAGCTGGTTCTTGCAGTAAAGCATAATTGAAAGAAATGGTGTTATCCTGATGTTAACATACGTCACACGTTAGTCCTGTCTGTAGAACGCCAGATAAAATTTGAATAGCATTTACAGTGTAGCTACAGCTTGTTCTGGAGCTAGCTTTACTAGCCTAAAGAGAATACGTAAATTGACCTTTTAAAATCAATGTTGGAAAAAATCTAACAACAAATCATTGTATTCTGGCAGTGATGCACTTTTTAGTACGTTAGACTGAATTCACCAAGAACACTTTTAAAGAATAAACCGGGAATAATAGTATTAATCTATGAGTAACTTCAAAAACCATTTCTTAGCTGTAATTAAATCACTAATAAGACGAAAATTCATTGACTTACCATTACAGATAATCCTGGGTGTTTTGTACATTTTGATAATATTTAAGCATTGACATTTTTGTACACTTTGATAATTATTAAGCACTGACATTCCTCATAGGTGTACTGTGAGCCACCTCACAAGTTTTGGTCATTACTGAAAGGAGAAAAGAACAAAAATGTCGTGGGAAACCTATTTGTTGGAAGCCATTTGTGCTTAGCTGCTTTCAAACAAAAGTAATTTTTGAAAAGTTTTGCATTGGTAAAGGAAATAATTTAGAATATCTTGCACATAAGAAAAGATTATCTGAGTTATTGTAATGAACTAACCCATATTTCATGTCAGTATAGATAAACTGACAAGCATATTTGTGGCATGTATCCCCAGTAGTATCCAAACCAAAACCATAAGCTGTCTGAGTCTGAAACTTTTACTCTAAGGGCCTTAAATCCTGTCATAAATTGGACAGGGGCCCCCTGGCATAGTGACATTGCAGCCCCTGTGACAGTGCTTCTTAAGGCTGAGATGGTATTTCCTTGCCCTCTGTTTTCAGAGTTTCTGAATTGCATTTTGATAGCTGCAGCCCTCTCTCCTCTCAAAACTTTCCATTTGGTATATTATCTCAACATGAATGTCTCCTGGTTTTCCCTTCTGTGTTTCCATGTCAGTGATATGTACGTTTGTTCCTGTAGCCTCCTTATGCAATTAGCATGTGGCTTGGTGGTCCTCCGATGCTTTTGGAAGCTGTCAGGGCTTGGAGGGATGGTAATATTGGTATTCCTGTTCGAAAGTGGACCACTTGTTCATTTTCTTCTATGCTATCGTTACCTTAGTTGTACCTCTTACACCTTGTCAGGACTTTCTCTCGGTTTCTCTGTTCATGCATTTCTTCTGTATCTGGATTAGACACTACCTATCACCTGGTTCATGTATCATGGTATATCATGAAGACACTAGCATACAGTATGCTTAGTTTTCTTCTCCAGCCTTCAGCAATCCCACCTTCTGACTGTTGCTGTATGTGGCACGGTGTCCGAGTGGTATTATTAGGAATTTAGGAAATAGTGTTATGTATAATTTTTTTTTCTCAATTCTTTTCTGAGGGAAAGTGCAGTAATGAGGGCTCAGGACCCAAGATCCTTTATTTATCTTTGTGTGCGCTGTACGTTTTCTGACTTCTGACCAAGAACGCGTTCTAGTTTGTGACAAAACTGCAAATAGCACTCATTGTGGTCATGTGCCCTCCAAAAATTTTGATTCTCAAACTGCCACTTAGGAATTTCTATTTCTGCTGCTTAGGAATTTATATTTCAGACACTGCTGAAACCAGCAGTCCAAGAGTATCTATGTATAGCTATCATCACACACTCTCTTGAAATGGCAAAATTTTATACTGTGAGTACATTTTAAGAAAACAATAACAAAAAATCACAAATCAGTGGGAGCCCTATTTAGTTCAGTGTAATAGATGAATAACACTGTGGATAATTTTAACACTTCTATATTTAGGGAAACAAGGCCTTGTAGTATGTTGGTTACAGCAAAACTTGATCCTTGTGAAGTACCAGATGGTGTTCTATAAATGCAGATCTTAAGGCAAGCATCCGAAGAACTCTTATGCTATGTGAGTACCAGAGAAATTACAATAACTGCCATCAAATGGGTCACTTTATGTATAATCAATTTTGAGTCTGTAGCATAACTGATGAGAAAGACATTTCCTTTCACTAATCAGAGTAACAGGAAGAGCATGATTTATCTCAGTGCTTTACCTGGAAATATATCCCATAATAAAAACCTGAGCCCTCCTTGTGACTCTTTGTAGGTGAACTCTTTTCACAGATACTTACAGATTTGGTCGGTCTACAATATGGTGTGTCCAGATGTAAGATTTTACAGCTCAAAGCTTCGTTTTGTGCTGTTATTGTTTGGACAAAATAAATGCTTAAGCATGAGGCCAACTGAAAAAAACAGCCCTGTAGAATGACAAAACTGATACACATACATCTGTGTCAGTCCCATAGTTTTCTGGAATTTTAGCAGTCAGTGTCAGTTATGGATTTAACTTACTGAAAACTGTGGATAGTTATCCTTTTTAATTTTAATGCTCTATTAATGTCCTTTCTTTTGACTAGTTTGTACAAGCAGTTGTTTCAGGAAATTGGTCTAGCTAAATTGACACCTGCCTATTCATATAGAAGAAGATTCTTTGCTCCCCAGGGATTCCTGCCAAGATTTTCATGTGATTAACAGCACTGAAGAATTGCTTTTTCAAATCTACCAGTTTCCTTTTTTTAAAGAAATAGGCAGCATGGTGACTTGACCCTTTTCCTTTGGGAAGCACAGGCCAGTGTAGCAGGGGAAGTAAACCGTGCCAAATGCAGGCATGTGCAGAATACTTCTCTACAAATTAAGAGAGAAACTGTGAATTGGATAAAGACTCTGAAACAAAGCCAGTTTCTGGTCTTCTCTTCTTGCAAATATGTGATCAGTCCCTTATTTAGACCTTGCAGGCATGATAATTATCTTCTACTTAAAATTTCTTTTTTATCATTTTATCATGTATTGATAATGTGTTGGGAACAAATGATGTGAAAAATTCTTGATTTGAAAAAACCTTTTTTAAGGATAAGTTGTTAGATTACTAGCAGCTGAATGAGAAGATATACGTAGATTTTGACAAAAATTAAAGGTTTACCTACATAAAGTTCTACACACCTGTTCTTAGGTTTGCCAACTACAATGTTAACCAACAGCAGCAAAAAATATAATTACATCCGAATGCAGATAAACAAATCTGCATACAATCCAAATGCAGATAATTAAAAAATTAGAAATGCCCGCCATGCATGCTCTATCTAGATCTATCTAAACCTTAGAACTTTCTCTCAAAATGCTTGGACTATCATCATGGAGCAATTGACAGCCTGACCACAAAACATGTCTAAAATACTTTTTTTTTTTTTGAGAGTAGCTTTTGAAGTGTAGAGTAAGTTTAGTTCGATAAAACATGTCCCATTATTGGACTGTCCAGTTGTAACGGTTTTGGCTGTGATGGAGTTAATTTTCTTCATAGTAGCCGTGTGCTGATGTGTTTCCAGTTTGTTACCAAAACAATGTTGTTAACAGAAGGATGTTTTATTTCTTGCCGAACAGTGCTTACAGAGCCTCAAGGCCTTTTCTGTTTCTCAGGCTGCCCTGCTGGGGAGTGAGCTGGGGGCTTTACTTTTTAAACTGCGGGGGGGTGAGCAAGCAGCTGGGTGGTGCTTAGCTGTCTAATGGGGTTGACCCACAACACCAGCTTATCTAAAAGCTCCAGCAGAAGCTTTAGCACCTTGCTTTACATCAAGATAAGATGCATCAGCTTGGTTCATGACAGCAGGTGGTTCAAATACATCACTATAATGACTGTCCTATCTAAACTGACTGCTTCTTTGTGCCGCACATAAACATAGATGGCAGCAATTTATTGGCTTAGAATTGCAGGAAGAACTCCCTGTTTACTGATTTGACAGTAGTGCTGATGTTCTTTTCTCTGTGAGATCATTTACTTTGGGTAAAGCCACAGTTTCCATCTGTTGTTTTGTATGACAAAACTTCATAGTAGTGTGAATAGATTTTCTTTTTCGTGTCTCTCCATTTTTGTTGTTCATTTGTGTGGTTTTTTTTTTTGTTGGGGGGAGTGTCTTTTGTGGGATTTTTTTGTTGGTGGTGTTTTTTTGTGTCTTTTTGTTTGGTTGGGTGTCTTTTTTTTTTTTACTGTCATGAATGAAAGATCTTGTTGTCACGCGTAACTGGCTGTATCTGGTACAAAGTCTTCTCGATAACATGCATTTTAAAAAAAACCCTAGTTCTCATGTTGTATTTAAATAGCTTAGTGTATATAAGAGTAGTGGTTTATACCTCATCCTTTTCCTCTGACAAAGACCATTTCCATCCCCCTCCCTAGGTCTGTTTCATCTTGCTTGATTAAACCCTTCTTTTCTTTAATGTAAAGTGCATGTGTGTGGAAATATTAATATGTCCAAGAAAACAAAATCCAATGAAAGTGTGAACAAAATGAAATTAAGTTACTGAAATAAGAAAATAAGCCCATATTATCACCTTGTCCCCTCTTTCGTCTACATCTTGTAGAAAGTATAGCAAGGCCACGATTGTGGTGTAATATTATTTTATATCTGCATGAGCTTTCTTCGAGCACGGGGAGAGGTTTTCCAAAGATCTTGCAGTCTTGGTTTGGAATTCATATTGCAAATGAATGACTCTGTAAGCTGCATTCTCATATAATGAATACCTCCCATGCAGAGTTCAGAGGTGTCTGATGGAAGCAGGGACGTCACACCAGTCTGCTGAGAGATGAGCAGCAAAGGAGCGGACAAACGGTGGGTCTTTTCTTTCAGGTTTTCCACATAGCCATTTCCCTAGAGAAAAGTGTGTAATGCTAATATTCATAGTATTCCCTGAGTATCAATTATAATGTGCAAGACAAGGAAATACATAATGTAAAAACTTTACCAAATACAAATTTGTCAGTTGCGTAAGTCTTGAAGAAGTGTTATGATTGCCTTCCTTTTCCTGCAAGGGATGGAAAAGAAATAAGAAGAGGCATAAGAGGCAAAGAGATTGTGACTGACATGGAAAATGAGTATGTAGTGTTTTACATGTACTGTACTCTTTCTATTGCAATCAGGTTGCAGAAAGCAGGCGGTACCAGATGCCAATATAAGAATCAAGAGTATGCAGTGTAAATAACAGTAATTTGAATTCAATATCTGCAGGCTTTTTTCAATAAGTCCACAACTTGCCTTTACTAGAGAGTATTTGTTAGAAAGTTTAATCTTGCTCCTTCCTACAATTTTTCTTTGAACCTCTGTCTTATTATCTTCATGCAAGTGTAACTAGTACCTTCATTCATCTTAGGTCACCAATGATCTTCATTGTGAGACTGTCCCTGTGATAAGTTGATTGCAAGTCTCTGTGTATCAAGGATTAGTATTTTAGGGGTAGAAACAACCAAAGCAGAATTTTCAAAAGCACTTTGCATTGGTTAAATTCTGCTTTCCTAATTTTCTTAAGACTGATGTTAAATCAGTCCTGAATATCTCATCCTAAAGAACTGACATTAAGATACCATCATCCATTCAGTTCCAGGGATTCTTCAAAATTGTCTGCATAATTCTCATTAGAAACGTGACAGAGAACAAAAATGATGTTTCAGGCCTAGAAATTTTTCGAGTAACCTCCAGCACATGGAAAGCTTGTTTAACAATGGCATCCAGTACGAATGCCATACCAATGGCTCACAAGTAGATGTTCAGAAAGTCCCGCAGTTTCCTTTCTTCCATCAGGTGTATGTATAATCTGGTAGTCTTTGCGTGCATATAGCAGCTGCTGTCCTCTTGAACATGGTCCAAGTTGTAGAACCCATTGTTGATGCTGGTGTGTGCTGGTGGCCTTGGACAGATTTGGCAGACACTCAATCTATCATCTCTTGCAGATTCAGCAGGATTACTAGTCTCTGGAGTTTATCTCTTCTTACGAGACTTTTACACATACTTTTCCAGTGCTGTTTTCTGGAAACTATTTCTCCATCCCCATCCCTAGGTATCTATAGAGTACACTTGCACAGAAGGTGCTTTTATGACACTGTGAGGTAAGCATAGTCCCTACTCCAGAACTCCTACCACTTCAGCCTCCTGGCTGTGATTTCTGCGCTGCAGGAACACCCTTTACCCCAAGGTCTTTGAAACCCTGCACCTGGCAACAGCCAGCAGTGCCGTGTGAGGTCCTAGGGTTTTCATTTGCAGCTACTTATGTAGCTGGCAACATCTACACTACTTCCATTCATTATGCACTTAGGTCTTGCTTATATGTGTTAAACAGAAGTGTCATTGATAATCAAGTCATGGACAGTTTAATCTCATTAGTCCCTGATTTTGTCTTAAACATAATGAAGGGAAAGGTGGGGATCTGGTTTGCAATTAGTCCTGCTGGATATATTCCCTGATATCTACAGCTTCTTCCTACCTCATCTCTCCTTGAGCGAAATAAATGTAATGCATGGATTGATCCAGTCATCACAGATCTCCATTCACATAAATTACAGCAACATTGCTCAATCTTCCAGGTCAGCTTTCATATCTCAGGGGCTTCCATTAATTCTTAGGTTATCTTACTACTGCAGTGTAGAGAAAACCTGATTCTTATATTTAAAGTGACTGAAAGAGTTGGGGTTGTTCAGCCTGGAGAAAAGAAGGCTCCAGGGAGACCTTAGAGCCCCTTCCAGTACCTGAAGGGGCTCCAGGAAAGCCGGGGAGGGGCTGTTTGCAAGGGCGTGTAGCGATAGGACAAGCGGCAATGGTTTTAAACTAGAGCAGGGCAGGTTTAGATTAGACATTAGGAAGAAGTTCATTACACTGAGGGTGGTGAGGCACTGGAACAGGTTGCCCAGAGAGGTGGTGGAGGCCCCATCCCTGGACACCTTCAAGGCCAGGCCTGATGAGGCTCTGAGCAACCTGATCTAGTTGAAGATGTCCCTGCTCACTGCAGGGGGGTTGAACTAGATGACCTTTAAAGGTCCCTTCCAACCCAATGCATTCTGTGATTCTGTATGGAAAAACAAACAACCCCCCCTCGCAGTAACTTCTCCCTGCCTGCCCCACTGCCCCAGCTTGAAGCGTGTACTGGGATTCCTGTTGTTTGCCTGACCAGTATTCATTCCTGACCGAGATCCATTTTTTTTTTCCTTTTCCGTTGATATTCCTGGACGGGTAGGTTTTATTGATGTCAGCTTCAGTGACTGTCAAGGAACAATCTCATAATTTCCAGCTGCCCCCATTTTAAGAAAATAAATCAAGGACATAAAGGTTTTTAAGACAGTGAGTTAATGGAAGTGTAGATTTGATCATTCATTATATCAAGCACTACTTTTGACCTACACAGAGAAAATGCTGTCTGTTCTCCTGCATGTCTATGAATTTCTTTGTTTTAATTTTTCCTTTCACCACAATGTGAAAATACCTTCATCCTATGAACAGTTCTCCTCAACCAGAATGAGATGAGCTGTGGTGAATAATGGGGAGCTGTGTGAGGGAAGGGAGCGAGCAGGAGGCGTTACCAACCGCTGATGCTACAATTCCATAAATTTCCATTTCATAGCAGGCACGGCTTCAGTAACGAGGGTCACTGATATCAGTATTTCCATGATCCTTAATGTCAATTAGATTCTTTTTAAGTCAACAAAAAAATCATCTGGATTGTCCTCATTAAAATAGGTGCAATGTCTGACCAAGGAATCATATATGTATGTTATATGGGTAAAAGAGCATGTAAAATATAAAAGCAGTTTTCAGTGATTTATAACCTCTAGTTTTCTATGATTTTTAATCATTAAAGAGTATGTAAAAACATATTTTATACACAATCTTTTATCTTACATTTATTTTTATATTTCTCCATAGCAATTTATTGCGATAGATATATCACCATTACTATAGACATTTATAGTGCCATTAAAATTCAATGCCACCATAAATTCATGCTCCTTAAAGTGTTGACATTTGTAACAGCTTCCACAAGGACATATTTTATACTGAAAGTGAAACTTAGAGGAGAAACTTTTGCTAAATTTAAGATGTCGACAGGGAAATAAACGTCTTTTATCTGCTTTTAATAAATTCAGTAACTTGGGTGAGACAAACAGTCTTATGCCCCACTTTTGGGATTCATTTGCTCAGGCCACTTCAAACAAGTTCAAAGTAAAGCACAATATAAAAAAAAACCTGTAAAGCAATTATTTACTGGCTGACACACGAATTATAGACAGTATATAATGAGCTATTCAAGTAGGCACCTGAAGGGTCTTTGCTGTCTCAAGAAGCATCAGTCTGGAGAGGAGAGGCTGGTCTCCAGAGCTCTCAGGGACAGACAGATAGTGCTGCCACGCTGCTCTCCCACAAGGTCAGTCAAAACTGGTGGCACTGACGCCTCAACCTGATTACCCAGCTGCTCCTGACCAGCTGAACTGGACTGACTGGCCTTCATGTTTTGTTTCTTCTCCCTCCGACACATTGGCATCTTACACTTTTCTATGTTCATGTTTTTCCTCTTGAATCCTTGACTCTGTCTCAACATTCCCATCTCTCTCTCTAATTTTTATCTTCCTTACCTCCCTACAGACTTCCCTACAGCTCCTTCTCAGCAGTCTCGTGGAAGTTTAGGCAGCTCTGCGGGTCAGAGCTGGGCTATGCATTCATGAGACACTGTCTGCTGAACTGCCTGTGGGGGGAGGAAGCTTACAGCAGAGATTGCAGAGATGGGTACAGCTGATGATTTTTGGTTTATGTGTTAGCAAGTCTCTTAATGTTTAAAGAGAGCATCTGTCATTCGTTTTAGTGGCCAGCCCAGCCCAAACCATGACAGATTTACACTTCATAGGGTGGGAGTATAAGATTTAACTAGAAAAGTTAAAAAATGACAATTCTGAATCCTGAACGTTTAAGATTTTAAAGATCATTTAGTCTTTAGTTTTTTCCATGTTGATTGAAATGCAGTTGCTAGTTATTTGTAAATGGCAGCTTTTGTTTATGGGATGGACTTTGTTTTATGTAATTGCTTCATAAAATAGAGCCTATCTTGAAGTCCTTACCCAGAAAAGCTGTAAGAGGACAGCATCAAAATAACTCCTGTTATAAATGCACAAAAATTTTTTAGCCATGTGTTTGTTTCTTATTAGAACTCAGCTAAACTACTTTTTGGAGGTAGAGGATTCAAACTAGTTTCTCTGTGAATTGTGCTTAAGTTGCACAGAAACAGGCATTTAGGAAAAGTTTCCCCACAGACTCTCTAGACAGGGAATACACACACGTAACCTAATTTATTGTGTTAGCTTGTCTCCCCCTTCTAAACTGGGAACCTTATCTATGTGTCTTTTGCACTGCTTTGTCACAGGCAGTGACAGCCAAGTTATGGGGTTTTTTTATCCCTCTCCAACCAGAATCAGAATGGGACCCCAATATGCTTTCCAAAGTGAAAAAGCTACTGATGTAGTCCATGTCTTCGTGAAGATGCCTCTCAGACAGAATCCTTTGTAAAGACTTCAGCTGCATGGAATACTTCCCCAAACCTTTTGCTGTCATTTCTGAGGGTACTAAAGCCTTCTTTAGCTCTGAAAGAAAGCAGCATAAAATCAGCACTGAAACAAAAGTGTTTTCCCCCCTCCCCATCACGGCAGAATCAGGCAGGAATCTCTCTCACATTTGTTTCTTTATTCATGGAAAAAATAGACTGCTGAGTAGGTATCAGCATGGAGTTGAATGTAATGTGCAAGTGAATACCAAGTTGATTTTTCTGTTGCTAATGGGGTTTTTTATATAAATTCAAAACTGAAAATATGTTTTGGTAGTTCAAAGTATCTTTGATAATGGTCAAAATTACCATTAACGTTTACCTTGTATCACCCTAGATTCCACATAGGTAACTCATTTTGACATGGTAGGGAGCAGTAGAGAGTAGCAGTGTGGGACAGATTGCAAAGAAGCTACAGAAGAGGTGCCTCTTTGGAAATCCCAGCCCCTCTAACGGAAGGTGCTTGTGTAAATACATCAAAACCACGCCTCATGGCTCTGCAACAAGAGAAGGGACTGTAGTTTTAGATGATGTCTGCGACTTTGTGAAACATCTGCCAGTACTGGCTGCTATATCAGTTCACCCTGGTAGTGCTTTCCTTCTGACATGAGCTGTTCCACATTTGAAGATTCGATAGAATCCAGCATAAACACAGAGTTAATGTGGTCCAAACAGAGAGTGACTAACCATGACTACAGTTGAGGAGAATAATCATCCCATGGGGATTGCAGTTGTTGATCAGGAGAGTTACCAAGGAGCTGTTGGTTTCCATGAGCAATCATGATATCTGATGGAAATTCCAGAAATGTTCTTATTTTCAGGCTATTACTAATTAAATGGCAGACATAACTAAATGCAAAATGCATTTATATATATAGACAAGGCATAAAATTTATTTATACATAATAGTGAGGATTGTGCAAGTGTCAGTAGCTTATATTTATGTATTTTTAAGAGCTCCACTAGTAACATCTAAGAAAAACTGAATGTGTTACAGGATTTCCTGTGTAGTATCAAGTAATCAGCCTGGATTAGCAATCGTCTTTCATTATATTTACCAATAGTAGTCTTTCTGTACACCTGTGCACAAATTTGATAGTGAAAGGAAGTCACAGAAGTGAAGCAAAGGGAAAGACTGAAAAAGTAAAAAATTCACTAATACAGTCATAAGCAGGTTTGTCATTTTTATTTCATACTATAGTTTATGAGACGAACTGTTCTGAAAATAGCAGTTGCAGTGCAGTGATAAAGCATACTACGGAACGACAAATGTACTATAAAACTACTTTAATATTTCAACGTCAGGAATCTGGTATTGCATTTGCCACCATACAGTTCGACTGTGGGGGTTTTTTTTAACATGCACCCAGCTACAAAACTGGAAGCTTCATAAGCTAAAGAGAAAGGAAGGTCAGTCAAGTGCTCCTGGCAAAGTCAAAAGTAAAGCTGGATTTCAAGAAAGAGGATTTTTTTGGTCACAAAATTAGTGAGTAATATACCTGTGTCCCAGCATAGTTCACAGAGGTGCTGCTCTACACAAAGCTCTCCTTGGTGTCAAAATTAAGAGACTTAGAGGGCTCGTGGTCATTAACAATGCCACAGGACTTTCCATACAAAGTGGGTTGTTAGCACTACAGTTCTGACTAACTCATGTAATTACTCTCAGACAACTTAAATTACCCTTCACTTTCAATTGCAGTGAGAGATCCTGGGAGCAAGTTCTGATGAGGTTACCCAGGAGGAGGTTATATGATCACAAATGATAATAACTGCATCAGGAACAAAACTTTGCTAATGGAGGTTTTCCAGTCTACCAGAAAAAAAGTTTCACAAAAGCTGCTGACAGGAAGCTGAAACAGGAGTTATTCATTTTGGGAAAAAAAAAAACGTGTAAACTTTCCAGTTGTAAACGTGATTAGTCATTTGGGAGAATCTTCCAAGAAAGTTTATGGGAAATTCTTTATTGGTAGGAATGTTAAAATCAGATTTGCATATCTTTTGAAGGCAATTTTGGACACTTTTTAAAGGATAATTCTAATTCTATACAGAAGATAAAGCTTCTACAACAGTATTTTCATTACCTTCTTTTCTATAATGATAGCATTTCCCTGGGCTCTTGCATCTCAACTCCCGATGTGTTGTTGGGCCAATGGAGATGCCCTTTTCAACTCAGGCAATGTGGGTGCAAGTGGTGAATGAAATGATCCATTTCTCATTGGCGGTAGACGCAGGATACTGTAGATTTGTCAATGGCCTCTCTTGCTGTGACCATACATACGGTATGTATCTTGTTTCGAAATACGTTCTCATTGTGGCCTGCTGATTTGGTATCACGTGACTTTAAATCAGTTAGAACATAATTCACAATGTTAGAATGAATAAACCTATCATTTTATTTCCATATTGCATGTAGACTATCTAATCAGTATTTATGATATGTAAGATTAATCCCACTCATGAGGAGAGGCCTTTATAATTTATTAGTGCCATCACCTTGTTTGAGTTATAAACTGTTCACTTCATTCAAGACCGAAAAAAATCCATGTCTCAGGAATGTTCGTCATGCCTCTTCTTTGTGAATTTATTACTCTTAATGCGAAAAGTTTGAACAATAATGGTATTTTTCAGCACTTATTATTGCATGAAGACTTTGACCGTTTCCGTGAAAATGAGGCTGATTTGGCAGAAAAATAGCCTGGTGCTTTCGGATCTAAAAGGCTTTGGAAATATTTCAAAGTTGGAGAAACTATAGATTTGGCTTTAATGAAAGGGAGAGAAGGAAGTGGTGTTTGAGATGTATGTTCTGGGTTGCGTTTGATTTGCCTTTCCCATAACTCCACTTGTGATAAGCATTGCCTGTAACGATCCCTGCTGCTTTTGAGCTCTATGCCTACGGCTGGAGTTCAGTGTTGGACACGGAGGTGGGAACCCCCACTTAACAAATATTAAACCAGATCTGCCTACGTCTGTTTCTTCAAGTGAGCTACTCAAAGGAGAGCAAAAGGTTTTCAAACTTGGAAAAGCCAAGTTATGCTAGAATAGTCATTTTAAACCAGCAAATTATCCAAGAGACTAGGTAAAGCAGAACTGAAGTAGGAAGCAATTGCTGTATGCATACTCTCCTTGTCTCTAGGCAAAACTAACTTTGTATCAGCAAGCAGCAGTGTCTCTTGGCTCATAGGATTAGGTTTTTTGGTTTCTTTTTCTTACATCATCCCAAGACCTGATTGTCTGATTGTTTCCTGAGGGAAGGTGCATTCACAGCATTCGTACTCCTTCACAGTTTCCACCAGATCCAGTCACTCACATTTAGAGGAACATATTACACAAACTGAGAACAAACCCTTCTTTGTCTCTGGTGGGAACAGACATGGTAAATGTAATCAAACAAAAGTTCCCTTTCCCTGTCTGTTAGTGAGAGGTGTCACAGGGAAACGGCTCCTCTGCCATTCCTTTGCACTCAGCATTGTCATTCTAGCAGAGGATTATTTCCCCCTTCCCTCAGTCCTCTTTTCTATGCCCCTATCTTTCCCACAAAGTTGGGGATCACCCAGTTCTTGTTCTTAGCATTGACCTTTCCGTATGACTTGATTGCTAAGCAGTTCCCAGCGTCCTTGGAGCAGTGCCCTGCCATCGCTACTGGGCCTTGTGGGATGGGCATCTCTCAGGGAAAGGGAAAAATCCCTGCAACTGGCAATGGAACAGGAGTCCCCAGAGATGGGCAGGATAGCAGCTTTTGCCAAGGTTGCTTTCTGCTGGGTAGAGACTTAAGTAGATTGTTGTTCTTTCCGCTGACTGAATGCTTCTAGAAGCGTAATGCTGCATCTCACTGGAATTGTTTTAACTGAAGAGGTCTTCATGGAAAATACACTGGTGTTTTGGGAGCACTTATTGGAGCTTAGATACAATTCAAATGAAGATTCCTACAGCACACACTCAGAGGAGTTTCAAAACATTTTTTAACAAATCATTTAAGGTTGGATTTAAGGATTAGCTGAAAAGGGGAGTTGGGAATCATGTTTATATAAACAAATGGAAATTGCTTTCTACGTACTAATTGCAATTACACATTTCTGTTTTCACATTTCGTTAATACCAAACTGTTTGTTATCACAGCTAATAAGAAATATATCATAATTGTTTTTAGCTATTCTACATAATGAACAAAAACATGATTGCTGTCGGCAGTTGCACTAGGAATTATATTTTGCCTAATAAACAGAAGATTTCTACTATTTGTAGTCTGGAGGAAAACTCTGTTACGTGCCACTGTAGAACATCCCAACTTAATTGCATAGAGATTTTAAGCTTTGCTATACATTTAGCACACAATTACTGGAAAATTTTGAACTGCGAAAATTATTTAGGCTCAACGGTTTATGGAAGTTTCTGTGATCTTAAGTGAAAAAAATCATGCTGAAAATAATAAAACATTATCAATAATATTCAAGCATGAAACTCTACAGATGTGCCAAAATGCTTACCACAGGTTGCACATCTACTGACAGACTTAAGTATCGCATTTACCAAAAAAAATCACTCTCTGAATAGTCCTGGTTTTTGATAACTGCATTACCTGAGATCATTTGGTGTATCAGAGCATTTTAAGAGGCATAATGAAGAAAGTTGTAGACTCGTACTGTGTATTGTACAATTGTGTGAGAGTTGTATGAAAAATGTCAAAGTGCATTTTACGCTATCCCTGTTCATAGTACGCAACACCCACCTACCTCTTTGCAGTAAAAGCTTTCAATGCATCTGCAGATATATTTCCATTGTAATAGCACAAGATGTAACATAATATGAGCTTTGTTTATTTCAAAAGTAAGCCCAGAGCACTTGCATAGAAAGTAGGAAATAGCTGTTAGCTGGAAATGTATCTAAAATTCTGTCTGCAACACAGCAGTAATGTCTGATCTGCAGCAATATCAAAGTTATCTTGCACTTTTCCTGGAGGTAACTTGCTTATTTACCTTCTTCGTGAGCAGGGATACAAGGACTTTCGGAATTGGACATGAAAGCTAATCTGATCATTTAATTTGCTTAACAATTCACGTATGCTATGTTTTGTAGCTTGTTTTTTTCATTGGCTACTTTTGTTCCTCTCAGCTTTAGGACATATCTTTATCTATTTCCCAACTGACAGTGTAAGGGCTGGCAAAGACACTGGTGTTAGTGTTTTTGCAATTAAAGAAGAAAAGTCAAGTTGCTGTAATACTCCAAAATTCAGCACTTTTCTTTTGCCTCTTGTAAAAGAGCATCAACCTGAAATTCTGTGACCACAAGATACTCAGTGCAAAATCCTCCGTGGTTTTAATGTGGCTCGTCTGCAACATTTATTCATTCTCTTAATGTGATTTTTCACTCTATTGCTTGTACATATGGGCAGGGAAGATTTATTGCAGAAAGATACAGATCTTTCTACAGTTACCTGGTCTTCTGAAAAGTTGTATATGAAACTACAGATTTGTGCTTTGCATATTTGTGTGAAAAAGATTATATTTGGAAAGGGCAGTAGGTCTTTGACTATAGTGAAGCTGATAACTGTCTGTCAATGTACTCTCACATGGAAAAAAAGTAACCGTTTTTTTCCTGAGCCTTGAGTTTGTCTTAGTGTGAAACTTCCCACCTTGCACAGGATTAAGAGGGATAAAAACTGACTAGACAAATGCAGATAAAATGCAACAAAACATAAGAAGCAGAATTCCTGTAGTAGTGGCCATCTTGTAGTGTTTGTACCATTAGTATGCTGAGAATAATTTTGGTTGCATAATAATTTATGATCCTTCTGATGGTGAATTCCTTACCACGGTTTACCATAATTTCTGATATAACCTCCAGTTTTTAGTTCTTTGAGATCCTTCTTCAGTAAATATTAATTTACTAAATTAAACTTCAGTTAGTCACTATGATGATGGTATAATGTTTTCCAGCCTGCCAGTTCTATTTAATTTTTACTTTATTAGTGCCGTATGTGTGGCAAGAGCCGTGGCATTTACACTGAGTCAAATACAAAGACAAAATTCAAGTTGGTCCCATAGTGACAATTGTGGTGTGGCTGGGGATCAGGGCTGTGCCTGTGTGCGCTTGGTGCTCTTCAGCCCTCAGTTCTTCCCCAGCTTAGTCGTCAGCGGGTGAGAGCATGGAAGGGTTTGAGAGGTGGGAATGACTTGATTGACTGAGCAGCCTGGGGCCATCACAGTAAAGCCAATGACTGACTGCTCCGGAGCCTCTCCTGGTGGGAATGGCAGCCAGTCTCGGGCAGCTCCTGCGGTGCATACACCAACTGGGTGCTTCAGTGCAGTGATGAGCTCCCTGGGCGCAGAAGCTGACAGTCCAGAGACTCTCCTTGGCAGTTCCTGCTGTAGAAGTGACCGAAGCGTGCACACGTAAGATGCTCATTAAACAGTCAATGCAAGCCAATCCTGCACATGCAGGAAAGGTGACAGAGGAGAGTCTTCTGTACATAATTAGGATAGCTGGATGTTTTGTAAGCAGTTTAAGATCAGAAATGTGTCATGCATTTACTTGAGTGGTCACATAGGGCCATGGAGCCAGCAGCATGTAAGAATTCGGCAGCACAATGCTTTGCGGGGTCTCGCCTGGTCCACCTGGAGATGCAATTGCAGCAGGCTTGCAGTGGAGACTTCTTTCATGATACGGGCAGACACTGGTGGTCTTGGTCAAGAGATTTGATTCCCCAGGCAATCATTGTCCTATGCAGAGCGCACAGAAAACAGGTTTTTTGTTATTTTCGTTTGTTTTTAAACAATTCGTGGGTGTCTCTGCAACAGAAACAAAATTCTGCAGTTGAGTTTAAAGCAGAACTTCCCCTCAGGGTAGTCAGTCCCAGCTAAGAATGACTTTTGCTGAAACCAGAAGTGTAACAAGGCATTTTGGCAACTTGTTGTCAGCCAATGTGCAGCCAGCTCAGGCAAGAGGGGAGGGGGCAAGGGCCTGAGCTCATGGGCCCCTGGGTGTTAGTCCCAGGTGGGGTTGCTCAGAGCTGTTAAAGCCTATTGATGCCATCAAGGTATGGAACATGTTTTCCCATCAATTTAGCGTTGTCAGTCATGTCCTTCTGACAAATGAGATCATAGCACTGGTGCAACTAGAATATCTTGTTTATTCGATGTAGCCCTGATTATTTGGAGAAGACAGAGTGCTGCACCAAAACTAGCTAGTGGTTTTGAATATAAATAACAATCTATGAAGGCTTCTAAATAAATAATGCCATTAATTCAGAGTGTGCTCATTTTTTTTGTTTTATTTGTCGAAAGGAATCAGAAGCAATATTGTGTTATTTATTCCTAGAATAACGTTGCTATAGTAACCGTTGCACCTTATTGTCAGATGTATACAGGAGTTGTAAAGTTTCTTCGGGGGGAGACAAGAAATTTGTCCGATAATTGGGCATTTTCAATAAAAGAGGTGTTTGCTTTCCTTGAGAGGTTGTGTATAGCGAGAAATGTGAGAGCTTTATAAAGTGTGGGGCGGGCAGGGGGGGAAGAAAGGAGAAGAAAGATTGTTAGATGTGCAGTGACTTGTATTGCAATAAGTTGTCTCATTTTTATCATTGTTTTACTGTGGCAGTTTTGAAGTGTGGACTGTGTGGGTAACCATGGAAACAGAAACTCTACAAATTAAGGACCTAAACACGGTACTGTAAGAATCCTTCAGATGGAATTAACTTGATTATTAGAGATAAAATGCTGCACAAATCTCATACAGGCATGGGAAAAGTAGTGTTTGACCATGGTTCCCCAAAGCCAGAGATTTCTGAATGCACATAGAGCTTCTGCCTTGTGGTTACCTTGACATAAAATGTCATTGGACTGTGGGGTGGCTGGTGAGGAGGTCCTTGAGGCACTGGTAAAGCACTGTTCATTGGAAAGCAACCACTAGGACCGAGAAAGACAACTGTTACCTTACCTCCTCAGGCCTCGTGGGTTTTTGGAAAGAAGAGAGGACAGGACACCCCCTCCCACAAACACCAGACATGTTGTTAGCTTAAAGAAGGTCCTGAACAGATAGGAGGAGAGTTGAGAGGAATCTACTTAGCATTAATTCTCTTTTTGTTATTCTAGCTCAATTTTCCAGGTTAGTTGATGTGTTTTCCTGCACTTTCCAAGGTGGTTTGTGTGCTAAAACTGGGTGTACTTGCATATTAAAACTCTGTGTTTCTGTAATTGCTGTCCATTCTAAAATTATATTTAGCAGCATAGTAGCGTCCAAATCCTTAGAAGACTATTTCATGTGCAGGTTTCTTTTCTAATACTGTGATTAGTGCTGGGCTACAAAATTACCCCCATTCTCCCTCCTATTTTAGCAGAATTCTAAATGAAATCCAGGCACTTTGTTAACCACAAAACTGGGGGGAAAAAGAAAACAAACCAAACATAAGCTTATTCTGGACTAAGCAGAAAACCGTTGATTAAAAAAAACCCCAAAAATTAACAAAAACTTTTGTAAGATAATAGGGAAGAGTAATTCTGACTTAAAAATTAAGATGTTTAGACATTGAGAAAATTACAATTAATTTATTGGAGTGTCTCAGATTTATTAGGGATATAGAAAGGGATTATTCAAACAATTTGCAATCATTAGTACACCTCGGTGAAACTTTCTGTTGTCAGCGGCTGGGCCTTTTTTGTCAGAAAAAAAGATTTGGTTAATTAATCTATTCCCTGATTACTGTTAAAGTGCAATATGTGGTAGGTAATATGCAAGCCGGTTATTACCTTGGATTCATTTTTATGCCATTCTGAATTATTAAAGCAATTATAATTCACTATTCAAAGGACTGAAGGAAGTAATATATGTTTTAAATTTCATGAAACACTTTACTCGTAAAAATCCACAGTGATGTTAAGAGTTGTATTAATGTGCACAAGGTGAGCAGGTTTTTAGCTAGTCTGACAATAGTGTTGTGATAGAGTGAAAATGTAGAAGAGTGCTTTGTGAACAAAATTTTAAATCTGTATATCTCTAAACACCTTTAGATATAATATGGTATTTACTGTAAAATAATATGGTACATAGCACTTACCCATGGTATTCATTGGCATATTTCAGATATTAGTTGCTATAGTAAAAATCAAAGTGGAACATATATACCTTAGAACTTTTGAATTACAGTAAGCTACCTCGGTATACAAGGGTGGGCATTGACAAGAATTTCACCAAGACTAGACCCTGGTAACCACGTCTCTGTTTCCTTTTATTTCACTGTACAATATATACCTTGAAAACTAGAAACCAGAAAAATAACAGTAGCAATCTGAATTTGATTCTGGACTACTTAATGTGATTCAGGGATAAAATGGTATGGAACTAAATAGGGAACAAAAAAATTACTGAATCTCATTGTTTGAAATACATCGGTTTTGCACGAGACTTGAGTGCTGTTGTCCCAGTCATTCAAAGCACTTAAGCAAATGTTTTACTTCAAAAAAATACAAATCATGTTATTTGCAGCTTTATAAAAATCTTTGAATGGCACAAAAAAAGGAAGGGAACATAAAACAGAATTATGCAGGCATTTATGTCCCAAACATACATGTTTTGTGAAATAATTTTACCAACCTGTTTAGATAAAAATGTATTTTGAAAAATAAACTTCAGCGGAATGCCAGCAGCGTCAAAGTAGTGCTGTGGTTGTGTTGCTTTACCTATTGTTTGCCTCACTGGCGTAGGGCTGTTACGTGGGACGAGCAGCATTACATGTTCTCTCAGTCTGCAGCTCATTTGCAATAGACCGTTGCTGATTTATAATAGCAGTATTAGACAAACGCGAAAACATCTCCTCTGGAACTGTAATTGAATGTGCAGGTACAAGGGAATGCAGAAGTTTCCCAAAATTGCCATTTTATTTCTACAGCTACTTTACTCCAAGTAGTTGACTTTGACCAGAATTGCATAACGTGCGTTCTGATGTACGCAGGCCTTTCGCTCTCCTTCACAGGCACTGTTCAGCCCTGAAGGTAACATTTCCTACAGCATACGATAATCCCCTTCTAAAATAAATATCTGCATGTGCAAGTGGTATAATTAATCTGACAAAGTTCTAAGACAAGTATATGGCTGGAAGATTTTGTTTGCAGAATGTCCCTTAGAATTGCCAGCAATGTGCAGGTACATTTGTATTCTCAGCTGCAAGCGCGGATAATTCTTTTCATTGTTTGAGGTGACTGTGCACTGCAGCTGCAAAGTACACTGCAGAAATAATGGTCGTCGTACAAAAGCTTCCTGTGTGATGTCGATACAAATGGCTTGCGGATAGTTTTTCAATTGCCTCTCGTTATGACACTGCAGTTCCGAAGCTGTTGAAATCGGCTTGCAATGGTCTGCCTGCCAGGGCAGGTTCTGTCCTCCACCTAACCCTGACGGCAAGGCTAATAGCTGCTCGAGAGGCCAATGGATCCTAATAAAAAATGGAAATGGTTTTGCCCCTTCATTTTAATTAACATTATGTCTGCATTTCTATGATAATGGATAATTAAGTGAGTTACCTTGACATTGGAATGTTCTTGGAAATAATTTACTATGCAATTTCATTAGGTTAAAGACATTTGTCTGTTTTATTTTGAATGGAAGTTTCATCATAAATACTTCTAAATATGATTTATACATAAACTAATTATTATTCACAAAACTAATTATTATTCACAGAGTCAGGATTTTACAAACCACAAAATTCATTATGTGCATTTTAAAAATCTTTTTGTGATCATACACATAGCCCATGTAATCTGTTTCTTCAAAGAAAGAGTCCTTTTTTTTTCCTGTAGCCTCCCATCATCTGTTATTCTATAAACACATCAAGAGGCAGACAAGCATTCTCCTGGAATATTATTATTTGGGGGATAGCAAAGCAAAAAGTTTTCCTCCACAAGGGTTTGTTTATTATACTTCAGAGAAAAATGTTAATCAATCAAAAGTCTTCTTCAATAAAATCTGTAAGAATTATAAAGAGGCAATTTTTGCCTATATTTATTCACCAGAAGAGCAGAGCATATGCCTTTGAAGCAAACTACGGTATTCCCCAGTAGCATCCTTGTTCAAGCACAGCTATCTTGTAGAATACGCTCCCTTTACCACCACCACAAATTATAAAATGAACTTTCTAGATCAGTAAGGATCATGTCTTGTTCTTAAATCTTCTTGAATATCTATTGAGAAAGAAATGGGGGATGCACGCAGGCATGTTAGGTCCTTTTGGCTGCAGTGTGCCAGCAGAAAAATACTTCGGTAGCAGTTCTGTCCCTCAGCTGCTTGCAGGGTCATGACCTTCATTCAAGAAAATGCTTAGCTGTATTTTGTTTGTCCTGTGGAGATACTGTAAATCTAGTGCAGAACTTTTATTTTTTGAAAGGTGCCCATAGGTCACATAAGTAATTATAGAATTGAAAAATGTTGTACTACATCTAATTTAATAGGCATAATTCTATCGAAATACGGTTTTCAAATATCCCATGGAAGGGGTCATTAAAATTAAAGACAATCATTTATTCATAGTTTCTGATAGCACTGTCTACTATGTGAAAACTAACAGGAGGCCACAATTTTCTTTGAAGGGGTTGTCAGTGAGATTAGTCTCCAAATATACTGACAAAGAGCATTTTTAATATCAGAGTTGTAGAAGAATTTTTGAGAAATCTACTACTTTTGTGATGCAAATTACCAACTGCATCATGGAAACAAATTGCACGTTTGTTCATTTTAAAGTATAATAAACTCTCCTGTTCCAGCAGTGCTGGTTTTCATACCATGGACAAGGAGAAGGGCAGGGGATGAAGAGAAAGGGGAGTGAATAATGTTTTAAGAATAAGTATTTTAGGACAGTGTTTAAATATGTGATTAAATGTGATATGGTGATCTGTGAAAGAGCATTGCATGTGGTGTTACTGCAGGAAAAAGCGTAGCAGTAATAATCAGGCTCTATTACGTGGGACAAGAATATCAGATGTCCCTTGGAAACTCTGTGGAATATCATTTAGTAGCATTTTTCTGTCTGCAATAAATCTTCCTGAAGCCTAATCCTAGTTAGGGGATAGTTGGGCTACACTTTGCCATTGATTCTATCATCTGTTGGATCCATGGGAACAAAAGGGCAATTCAAGTTTTCATAAAGCAGATGAATTCATGTATTAATACTTGAGATGGACCAGTGTGTAATATTCAGTGACATAGTTTTATGATAATATATAATTTCTCTGTTACTACAAGTGAGTGTTTGTGTCATGAGTGGGGCATGGACCCTGAGGCCCATGGATTAGTCTTTCAGTGTCAAAAAGATAAGTATTGCACTAGCTAATTAGTAGACCTGTTGCATTATTAAATCGCAATATCCAAGGGTTTTACATGATTGTACCGTGCCCACAGATACCCGAAACCCTTTTTATTGGTAAAACAAAAGCAGGTTTGAAAAATCTTTCTGCATTTACCTAAGTACAATAAATGATTCTAAGTCATTGTGTGCAACTAGAATCTAGCCTTGGAAAAGCTGTTTTCCTGAATTAAAGCCTGACAAAGATATTTCTTTCTCATCAGTCAACAATGATGGTAAGGCTCACCAGAGCGTAACATCCCTTCTATGCTGAAGCCTCAACTGCTCTCCTTGGCCATCACCTCTGTCCCTGGTGTCAAAGTAGTTTGGCCCCAACCAGATTCCTGTTCCAGCAATTGCTCAACTGTGTCATAAATTAATTGCAACAACTTGCACCCCCTTGCTGAGGGTGCTACTGCAGCAAGTCCCTTGTCTGCCAGCTGCTGCTGTAGCGATGGAGCCCTGTCCCCCGCGGGCTGTGGTGGGCATGGGCTGGGCTGCAGCACATGGGGTGTTGTGCAGTCAGGGGCTGGGCAAAACGCTCCGGGGTGGCCTACAAGAGAGTTCCCTGAGCTTTGCTCTGTTTTAGAGGCCGTCAACTATGAGATACAATGATGTAGTAGTGCTCTTAATCTCATGCAGGAGCTGGGAAGGTGTTTCCACTAAAACATTTCAGAGGCACCAAACAGGACAACAGTTTGCTGCTTTATCATCTCCCTTGCTCTGTCCAGTTCCCTCCCCATCCTGCATTATCCATTTGAAATAAAGAAGACTTTAGGACCCTTGAGGTCTTATATCCCTGCATCCCACACAAAGGGCTCCAGGCTGGCTGTCTCTCTAGCCAAACACCTATTCTCCTCCACAGCTGGTGAGTTTGGAGAGCTCAGTCAGCCACCACCTTCTAAAATTTATACTTTGTGGGATTCCTCATCAGCTGGGCCTAGGGACTGCTAGCGGTCCAGTACCTATGTGACAAGCAGCCTCGGATACCAAGGTGCTGGAAAATCCAGCGGTTTGTTTGCATGACTGTTATGTAGGTAACTGTGAAGCTGTCATCTTCAGTTCTTCTGCAAAATGAGTATTCAAGCCTTTCTGTGCCACTGACCCCTATGGGGAGAGGGGAGAGAAGGCGAAAAGAAAAGAGTAAACCGTGTTCCAATCTGGGGTGACAGTATGCCAAAATAAAACCTCAAATTGTTTAGAAATCTTACTTCTACACAGAAAAAAATGTCTAGAAATCTTATTTCTACAGAGCCTATAGTGTGCTGCCAGTCTTACATACCAAGCCTTGGTAATTGGGTGAGTAATTTTTCCAGGGAGTTTCTTTTATAATGATTGTAAACTAAAGATCTCCTTTAAGTTCCTTCTACCCACCCCCATAAGACATCTTATTTCAGGCAGCAACCAGAAAAATAGTACCTATTCGTGCTTGGAGCTCCACAATCATTACACTTTTACTGCAGAGGGACACACTAAAGAACAATTCTTATACCCTTTTGTTGTTTGTTTTTTCCCCTCACAGTCCCTTAACAAGGAAACACTCCAGGTTTGAATTTTTTTCTCCTTTTAAATATTGTATCACACACTGACTTTAATGGGAGAAGAGATGGATAATGCTAATTAATTAATAATTAATACTAAATAATTCCTAGCCTAACCTAAGATAAGAATAGGCAGTACATCAAGGACCACCTCATATCGGTAGGGCTATTTAATAGAGGAAAACTAAAATGAGCACAACGTTTCAGTTTATCTCTAAAAACTATTCCTATCGTCTTTCTGCCCTCTCCATTTTCCTTCCCTCAGCGTTTCGGATTTGCCACTAGGCCACCTAACTGAAATGGGTATCAAGAACTTTGCTTTTATTTTCATGGGGGAGTCAGGCTTGCCAAACCTAAATAAACAAGAAGATTTTTAGAAAGGCGAATCATTGAATCAGTTTGTTAATATGCACGTTGAGAGAAAAAAATAAGATTCAAGATAAAATTGTAGCAGGATGTTTTTTCTACTGCAACGATTTATTATATACTGTAGATACAATATAACCTGTTTAAAAAAAACCTAAAAATGAAAATATTTATTCAATGCTAACTGCATTCCACTGTGAGAGAAGTTCTTTATTTATTAACATAGTGATATTGAAAATACTACAATGTAGCCCATGCATTATATTCTACCGTTATAAGAACAGAAATTTTCATGCAAAAATGTTTAAAGCATGTCTCACAATAGAATAAATAAGAATCAGTTTTATAACCTCATCTTTCACACTTTCTGTTCTGTACACTGCAGCTAATATGAGGTACACAAAGATTGCCTTTGACTCTCAGATCCACATAAATATATTTCTAGCTTTACTTCTTGATGAATGTTCTTACTTCATATAGAAAATAAAAAATACAAGCTATTGTTGAGATCTTAAAGGAAAGTCAGTTTAGATTTTTTTGGGGGAAGAAGTTTGTTGTTTAACCTTTGTGAACATCTGGATGATGTGAAACACAGAGAGGGTGGGGATGCACGAAGTTTGAGGGCTTTTTGAAAGGAGCTCAGTCAGCGCTCTTTCCATCTCTCTGCCTTGTAGAAGCCTCATTTTTTGAGCCCGCACCCTAACTCCTCCTTCTCTTAAAATGTCACTGTCGGGACCTGACAAGTTGTTTGACTCCAGGTCTGACATTAATGTGATAGAAAAGTCTGCCATGCTAACAACAAGTTTATCAGAGTCCTAGAGCCCTTGTACAAAAGAAGTCTTTTTTTTTTCTTCTTTCTTTCCGTCTTTTCTTTTTTTTTATAGAACGCAAAGTATGAAGGCTCATCTAAGTAGAAAAGATTCATCAAAATCTCTAATTAAATACATGACAGCTGGTGAATTAGAGCATTTTGTCCTAGCGCTGCCATCCTATAATACTTCATAATCCTGAGAGTCCAAAGTATGAATTAATTATGCTTATAAGTATCCTGATACCCAACTTAAAGGGGAAAAATAATCAAAGCAACCCTAAACGGTCTCTGAGAAAGTAGGCAGTGCTGCTAATAAGGAGTAACCAGGACCAAATTATTTCCAGATTACTAGACTTTACTTTGGAGGTGCTTTGATATAGAATATGCTAGTATTATAAAACTATTTGGTTAAAGAAACTGCTTTTTCTTTTTTTAAATAATGTGTTAAAAAAAACCCCAAACATTTTTAAAAGCCATGCATTAAATACCAATTGCTGATAGGTAGCACAATAAAATGCCATAATCCTTGGCCTTGTAAAGATAAATATGATTAAAAAAAATAAAAATCATAGTTTGAATAGTCCTGTTGTCTTCAAGAAATGGAAGGTTAGAGACAAAGTTGTGCAGAAGCTCACATGTAAGTTTGTTTACATTTGCTGGTGAAGAGATTTTGGTGGCTTCTCTGACTTTGGAGGGAAAGGAACAGAACAAAAGTAGGAATTTTCATGCTATGGATTTCAGGGGATTTAGAATATTGTTACATTGAAATATTCCAGGTTTAGGGAATTTCATGTTTGAACATCAGTAACCAAAGACTAAATGTTTCACTGCAGGTAAATATTTCCTTTAAACATTTTTGCTCCATCAGTAAACCGGATGTGAGAAAGATATTTCTAAGGAAAAACTTTTAAGCAGCCCTGGGGTTTGTATTAATCTTGTTCTCAGTTTCATTTTTTTTCCTGACAAGACTTAAGAGGGTTTTTTTTCTGAGGCTTTCTAACTTCAAGTCTTCTAATTAAAATATATCTTACAAAATATGAAACATGTATCATCAAATTTCTGTTCCCGTATATTTAACAAAATCAGACTTGTATGTCTTACAAGCATTTCAGCAGCCGCCTTTTGTAGCTTTTCTGGTTTCCAACGTGCGGAGCAAAATGTTTCTTTTCTTTCCAATTTTCCTTTCTGCCTGTGGATTCATTGATTTTATTGGCTATTAAGAGGCTGTGCAATTACATTGAAAACTTGGTGTTCTTGGTGTTTCGGATGTCCTCAAAGTCCACGTAGAGTGAATTCTTTATGTGTGAGGGTTGTTTCTCATTTTGGTCAGCAGATGATGAGATGTTAGTATCGTGACTGAGACTGAGGAGATGATTCATTTCAGACAAACCTGGCCTAAAATTCCTGAGAATCCACATACTCCTAAATCAACAGCACTTCTTTGGAAGTACGTCACAGCTGTCTTTTGAAGTTGCTTTATTTCAGTCCGGTGAAATTACTAGTTATTTACTACAGTTATTAACTAACATCGTTCATGAACTAGCGCCTCATTACTGGTGGCATTTAAGAATCCCAAGCAAAAGTACAGTTCCTGAAATTCAAGTGTCGGACACTTTTTACCTAGTTAATAGATATACTCTGTATGGAACAAGAGAGAAGAAAGATGCCAAACATTTCTAATGATTAAGAAAATTTGAAGAAATCACTATAAACTTACTCAATTCTATTTGTAACAAATACAGTGTTATTGAGAAAGGTGCCCATTCAGTGGTGGGCTTGAATGGAGAAGAAACACCAATTATCTTTGAAGTAAACTGGTTTCTCTCTTCAAGGAGTTTTCCCTAATCCATCTGCTAATCTGCCATTTTGACATAAGAAATTGTGGAAAAGGCTGCTGGTATTGGATCAGCTTACAAAAGAAAGACTTTCACCAAATGAGACATTTTAATCATTCTGGCGAGCAGAGTAATAACTTGGCATAATACTAACAAATGCTTGGCAGGAGATTCTCCATTGTGTTCTCTAGTTACTGCTAGTCAGAGAGTTATTCAGATTTTTCCTTTTTTGTGTGATTTGAAAAATATTTTTTTTTTTTCCCACTTAAGAACAGTGGAGATGTTTAGGGGTTGCTTGGGATTGTTGGGGTTGCTTGGGGGTTTTGGTGGTATTTTTTTTTGTTTGTGTTTTTTTGTTGTTGTTGTTGTTTTGTACCCTGTAGTGTGCTTTCTCAAAAATGAATATCATAGTAGTATAGACTCATTCAGGTTGGAAGGCACCATGGGAAGTCTCTAGCCTAACCTTGTAGTCATTTTAGCTCAGAAGGTGGTGAATGTGGTCAGGTGTGATTTATCTTTGTAAATCTACATCATTTCCTGGTTTTGGCTTTGCTGCCACCCTCCCTGCATGCTTGAGCAATGGGCTTATCTGTCTTTCTCCTTCGTAGCTTGTCTTTGCTTCCATCTCCAGTGCACATCCTATTTTGTTGGAGACCAGTCATGACTTCCCTGCTCAGCCAAGTCAGTGAACTGCTCCATCTATTCCTTTTCCCAAATCCCAGGATGGACCGTTGTGCTTGGAGGAGTTTGTCCTGGAAGACCTGCCAGCTGCTTTGAGCTCCTCAGCCCTTCAGAAATGTCTGAGATCCTCTCTACCAATTCCCTGAATTAAGCAAATGGTATTTGCCTAAATATTTGTCCACATGGGTTGTAATTTCTACTGTTGCTGTCTCCATTTGACTCCCCAGGCTCCTTATCTGGACCAGGCTTTACAAAAAGTATCAAACTGTCCCCTGACAATGTTGTCATGACACATCATGGTATACACAGGCCCAGTGGGGAACAGTTGTTTATGTAGGAGGATGGGCATACGATTCACTTCCATAAGGCACCAAATCAGTTCAGCCAGACACATTTCAGTCTTGAACTAAGCCTAAGTAAAATGTTTTGGTTGATTTTGACATTGAGATGTGTGTCTGAAGAGATAATGTCATAACATTTCTTTTCGGGTGAGTATACCAATATGAAAAATATACATTAAAATTCACCTAAACTTCATACGGAATGAAGTGGGGTGAAAATGAATATACACGTATCAGAAATTTTGATAGGGAACTTAAAATTTTCTGTGAGGTTTAGTTAACAGTTAAAGTGCCAGTAGATGGCACTCAGGAATCTATAATGTTGTTCCATATGGGGCTTTCTATGACGAACACAGCTTGCCGCTTTGCCATGCAGCGTGCAGCTCGTACCACGCACCGCTGCTTTCATCACTGCTCGTGAACAGAAATATGCAGATGTGAGGGCAGCAACTGATTGACCTCAGAGATGGCTGACGTGGTACCATGTTCTATTCATACAAGATTGGGAAGGGAGTGAGACCTGGTTTGAATGTTCTGAACTAGATACTCTAAAGAGAGCTGCGGTATTGTTTGTAGATTAATTAAAATGTTGTGTTGGTTTATTGTCTTTTACACTGGGATGTAACAGTGCTGTCCGGTGGCATAGATTACATCATTTAATCACTTTTCAGTTTTGATTACAGCTACCAGCAGGAGACTCAGAGTTGCCAACTGTAATTAAAATGTTAAAAAACAAAAAAAATCCCAAGAAACAATAAATACTTCAGAGATAATTAAGGCTGAGAAACATTTATTTTCCTGTGAACTTTTGTACTACTGTGCTGAGGAAAGCCGAAGATTATCTGTCTTTAAACATCTACTGCCTTGAGTTGTCTGGAGCTGAGGTTAGATCATCATTTCCATCTTAGTGCAGATTTTTCTCAATGAATAACACAGATAACATTTGAATAATTTGTATTAATTGTTATGGGACTTTTCAGTGTTGCAGTATAACACAGGAATACTTTATTGTGGTTCTGGTCATGTTTAAAGGAACCTTAGGCGCTTTGCAAGCAAAGATAAAAATTTTGTGGTGGCCTCTTTACAGGTACCACTGGAATTTTCTCCCACTGGGTGCACATTTGGGACCAAAAAGATAACACCACTGTCTTGTACAACTAGTAGATTTACCTCCCTGGCTTCTACTACCTTGGATTTGTGTTTTATCATCTTTAGAAACTGTCTGAAATGAAAAGATAGAGTTAAGAAGGGTCTAGCCCTGTAGTCTCAGGTAAAGGTCATATATTTATAAACTTGTACAACTCCACCATTTGCTGCTTTTGGAAGGCTGTGTCAGAGGCTTGCTCATTCGGCAGTTAGAAACCTTTTCTTAGGAATCCTGAACTTATTATTGGACTGTTTATCTGTTTTTATACCATGCTATTTAGTTCAAATAGCTTTTCTTCTTCTCTGGTCGGCAGTTTTCTTAGGTGTTTTTCAGATATATCTTCTCAGTAGTTATAGTCCTCAAGCTTAAACTCATCATGGTCTCACAAGGAAGACCTCCTTCCCCTGATGATTCAAGATGATGATAATACTGTTTTTTTCCCTTTTTTTCTCCTGTATTGCCATTTAGAAATAGCACAAAGCCCCAGATAACAACGTATATTTGCAATTCTTTTACATGGACACAATTGCTACTTCAGTCCTGTGCTATATAAATAATGCGAAAAATTCATCTGTCTGGATAACTCCTCCTGTATACGTCTAAATCTGGTTGTACTGCCTTTTTCCAGAGTCAGTCCAGAAGTAGCTTTTCCACAAATACAATCTTCCTTGAGGTATGTGTCTAAAACAGGTCAAGTGAATTGTTCTTTAAATGTCCCTCTTCTTTTTTGAGTATGGAGGGATGCTAAACACTGTAAGTCTTAAGTAAGCAGAAGTGAACCTTCTGGTTTGTGCCTACCTGCTGCGCTGTGCTCCATGCGGTGCTGGACCCGCAGGCTCTTCAGCCGGTCAGAGTGGAACACGTTTGTTTGGAGCAAATAGTTAAGCCTTGTGGAGACTAAATATGAAAAAATCTTTAAAAGTTATCCATGTGCCCAAATTAGCTACTGAACTTAGTCCAGAAAGTACATGCACATTTGAGACTTTCCAACAGTGGTAAAATGGTTTATTTTTAACAAGTCCAGATGAAGTAGGACTGAGAAGGCCCGGGCAGACTAAACCTGAGGATCTGTACCATTTTTAAAGCCTGTATTAAAGCGAAATGCATATTTTATTTTTTTTTTTTAAATTTAGATGATGATTTGCTTGAAATATTCTGAACCATCAGCTTGGCAGGATCTTCATCCACTTTTGTTAGCTAATCAAAGACAGATTGCAGTCAGGAGCCATATCTAAATTTATTAAGAAAATTAATAGACCATTTAAATTTTACTAGAATTAGGCTAAGACACAATAAGCATTTGCACCAGCAGATATTCATTAGCTGTAACATTGACCTGGTGCCTGTGTGTGTAATGAGAAATTGACATCTAGATTCCAACGGAGACAATAGTGCTAATAATACGAATTTGAATCGTTAGGGGAAAAAAAAGACTAATATTATTCATGTGTCAGATTTTATTTTTCCTATGAATCCCTCTGTGTATTTTATGGACTGCAAAGTCAAGGCTTGGAGGGTTATGTTTGCCTAATCTAGGATTTTTGCTTCCTTCTCTGTTCTGTAAATCTCCATATATTCTTGCTATAAGAGTGAGTTTTATTTATTCATTTATTTTTATAGCATTTTTGGAAAGTGATCAGCTTGGTGAGTGTCGAGAAGCTAATTGTGTTTTTCCCTAAATGTATCAGTCTAACTGAGTTAGATTACCATGAAAACATATCCTTGCAACATTTCAGCACGTTGTTCATGGGTTTTAGCACAATTAAGGCTTCCTGATAATCTCTGTCTGCCTTATGTTGATATTTTTAAGTCTAATGAAAATTATCCCCCATGCCCCCCCTTTTTTTTTAATTATGTGACTTTTTAAAACCTCCATAGAGCTCATGGATGGATATGATACTTCTTGAGGTTAGTTTTCGCTTTCAGAGAAGCTACTTTAGCAATCTTTACCAGGAATATATGTGTGCATTTGGGATTAGTTCACCCGAGAGTACTGTTCAGCACTTTAAAGAAGATTATATAATTGAAGTTCAGTTATTTTTAAACTATTTTTTCTGTCTTGGAATTGCAAGCATGAACAACAGTGACTTCTGCATAGGACCGACTTGCAAGATACAGTAATTCTGAATACTGGAAAATGAGATGACCTGTACTTGAAAACCTGATCATTTGTGTCATTCACAAATGTATGCAATGCTGAATTTATATACTGTATTTTATAAATAATTTTAGGGATGGCATTGGTGATTTGTTGTTCTGTAGTCTAAGGACAAGAATAAGGATTAATAGTGTTCTTGGTACGGCTTTGTTACATGTGGCCAAATGAACATGTATTTTAAAAAAATAAATTCTTCTGCTATTTTAGATGATCTAACCAATTAAAGATAAGTTGTACAGTGCTGGGAAGTTTTCTGTTGCTATTGTCCAAACACATTTAATTTCCAGCACATTAGTATATTGGTCATTGGCACCAGCTTCATCCCCATTCGCATATTAACTGTCTTGCAATGCAGGCAGCAACCAAAAATATTTGGCTTAGGGAAAATGAGCCATTAGTTTGAGCAACAACTTTCTGCTGCCTGTGAGGCACAGGTCCTCCACGCTACTGATTCCTTTCAGTAGCTGTCTGATTCTCTGGTGAATTAGGATTAGGGGAGGGTTTCATTAAGGGGCATTGAGTCGAGATTCTTCGTGCATCACGCAGTGATGGTGGCAACTGTATGGAACTTCTGTCAGAGTTCTCACGTGAAGAGAAGACTGGTCCTGGGGTGAGGTTAATGGAGTGGATGGCTTTCATGGTTTGGGGTAGCAGGCTTTGCTCCCAGCCTTCCTGTGGTTCTCCTGGGAGTGTTCCTCCTCTGCACTAGAGCCCAGCTCTCCACATCTCTGAAAATGCAAGCCATGAAGCTGAACTATTTTGGGTTTGTGCCATCTGGCTTCAATATCTCTTCTTTTCTTTGTAGAATCCAAATGAGTTTGGTCCCCTGGTAGATGCTGGATGCCAACAGGAAGCGATATGGTTGACAGTACTGCCAGCAATTCAGGACAGACATCGCAAAGCAAGCCAGTGTTAATCTGCCAGCTCTAATACAATATTTAGAGTTACATTAGAGTGGCAAAGCAAAACTTAGGTGGGTGAATGTCACTTCTCTCCCTCGTTCACAGCTTCCAAGGTTTCTTATCTTCCTCTCTTGCTGCTCTGCAAACGCAGTGCTTATATTATATTCTCTTCACACTCTGTTGCCAGTTCACATGTTCCGCATTCATGGCTGCCAGTTCTTAAAAGTTTGTGTCCAGCTAGCTGGCCATCTGAGCCAACTCTGCCCCATAGGCAGGCAGCTTTTCTAATAGTTCAGCCCCATCAGGCTAAGCAAGCCCACGGCCCTGCTGGTTTTTGTCATTCTTTTATTTCAGAAAAGACTTCAATCCCTTCAGTCCCAGTAGGTAAAAGCAGAGAGTGAGTGAACTGAATCATTTTCATCTATTTCAAAACTATTAGAGAATTTCCACAGGAGCTGATGGCTGCTTTACAACTGGTGGGAGAGGTAATAAAATAAAGGAATGAATGTTGTTCATTTTTACATAAGTTTTAGCCTACTTACCCTCTATACCTCATAGCTTGTTTTCTTTCCTGTGCTGTTCAGGGCAATAAACAGTGATCACAGACACTGACCAACCTTTACGGCTGGTACGAAGCAACAAATCTTTGAAAGCTTCAGTGTTTCATGCTGAGAAGGAGCGATCATTCTTCTCATGTTTTTTTTTTCCTATTGAAGGCTGAGGTAACTTTTCTTCTGCTGCAGACAGAGCTGACATCTCAGGAATTTATAATTTCAGTGATTATTCCAAAACTTAGAAAGACAAAAGCTGGGAGAACAGTTTATGTGTAATACTGAAGTGTGCCTTTCCTTTTTTGTTTCCCTTGGGCTTTGCTCAGGCCTGTAGCAGGAAGACATGTAAAACTCAGGGAGGCAGAGATCTCTGATCTTACTAAGCAATCATTCCAGTGCTGGAAGGATGTTAATGATGTTTTACCACCTAAGAGGGTGATGAAAGGAGAGCATTTGAACACCTGAGCACGTATAATTTAAATGTAATAAAATCACAATATGAGTTCTAAGTAGAAAAATTAGCATCGCTAATTATTGCTTGCTGATTATTGCTGTAAGCTTTTCTTCGATTTTTTTTTTTTTTTTTTAAATACATGCTGCTAGTGGATTCAGGTGTCAGGATAAATACCTGACTCCACATGTACTCAAATTTCTGCCTGGCACCAAATTCAGATCTTTCTCTGTCTGTCAATTATATGTTGCAGAATTTGATTCCAGGCAGCTAAGAGGGAAAGGCTGGGCAGCAGGTGGGCATCTGAGAGTCCTCATTATAAAGGGAACCAACCTGTTTTTATTTATTAGTCTGTCATGAAAAAGTACAATATGAAATGACCCAAACCATCGTAATTAGCATGTTGTGCACATAGGGTGAGAGAAAACTTATATTACATGAGCTACTCATACAGTCATGTCTTTTCTGTTGAAGACTAAAGTTATAAATAACAGAAGTACAAAAAACTCCGTTGCTGCTGCAGGAAGGCCTCAAGGTTACTAAGCGCATGTGTGACATAAATGCAGTAGAGCATTTTAATTAGATTCTTTCACCAGAACTCCTGACCTTCTGTGTAGCACATTAATGTATTTTACTAATTATAAATGCAATTAAAAAGTACTGAAATAAAATTAGGCTGATCTATCTAATTTACATTAAGCACTTTCAAATTATGCAGATTTTCAAAGTCTTTTTCTTCCTTTCTATCCTTTTTTTTTCCCCCCAATTTGTGTTTCAGGAAAAAATTGTCTGCATTAAAACAGCTGGAGAACAACCTTGTAGCAAAACAAATTTCTTTTCTGTGATTATTCACAGTGTGTGAGTTAATTTTCTAGGCAGTAATATGCTTAGCTATCATTAGGGTAGTGACTCATACAATGGAACCCATATGTGCATTGGATGCAGTGGTGGTTAGTACACTGGGTGTGTGCGTCTCATTGTTTGCTTATTGGAATTGGGTTCAGAGGCTAACTAGGAAAGAAATACTGATAAACGGTCAAAAACAACAGAGAATTATAAACAATAAAGAAGCAGCAAAAGCAATGTGCGAATGATACAAGCAAAACATCTGGTGTGTTCAGTCATTCAAACAGGTTGACTCTTTTCTCTGCCATCTACACTATTTTGGTAATACTTTCATGGTATTTTAGAGTTTTAGACACGAACATAGAAAAAAATAACAACATTTCATTATTGGTTTTGTCAAGCATTTAAATGGTGATAGGCGCTGCACTGAGAACATAAAGAAACAATCCTTACCCTGAATAGCTCATGATCTCATTTTAGATGGGCTGCAGAAACAGAGGGTAACGCTAAGTGCTGAACACGGATAGAGAGAACCAATCTGAAAGTAGGAAAATTTGTAGAGCTACTCGGGCATTTTAGTCCATGTTGTTTATCGTTAAACCCTTTCTGTAATAAAGGATTAATTTCTAATACGTGTGTGTTTTAATGAAAATTCTCCAGTTTTTCACTAAAAAAAGGAAGCAAAAGTGCCTCAGGTTTTTTTGTCCTATTCTATCCCTTCCCTAAACAAGTAAGCGGAGAGGAAGAAAACCTGAAGTATAAATAGAGTAAATGAACAAATTCAGTGTTCATTTCATGCCAAATATCTTGCATTAAGACCATACTATTTTTCTGCCTTTTTTTTTTTTTTTTGGTATGCATTTATTGAGTTTGGGTCTCACACACACGACATGAAAGTAGAAAAGTCAGAATAATGTTTTGCTCATTATTTGTCGTTATTTTTTAAACATCTAAAAGGTGGTACCACAAGAAGCACTGTGATGGTACTTTCTTTGGGATTATCTCTTAGACTGAGAATTTAAAGGAATAGGAAGGCATGTGAACTGATAAAATTTGAAACTGTAAGGATTTCACTCCCACACTCCTTCCCCTGTTGTAACAGAGTGCCATCTTGTCTCTGTTTCCATGAGAGGACCATGGATGATTTCCATGAGGAATTTTGGTCATTTCAGACTCTAAGCTTTCTCCCCTTGTTATAGCAACATATGTAGCTCAGTATCTAATAGCTATTTTGAGGTCAAGTAAATAGCTTGCAATGGGAGAATTGCACTATTTAGCTTCAGACGTTTACTCGATGCCCATCTTATAAACCTAGGTTCTCTGCACTGGTGAGTGGAGCAAGAAATACTCACTGGTACCACTTTTCTGCTTGAAACATTAGAACAGAACAGTGTTTTGGTGTCCCTTTGGCTAAGGGTTATATATGTAAGCAGGATTGCTGGAGGTTTTTGTAAATTCTTGCTCCATATTTAGGGTTGTGTGAAAGGACCTGCGATATTTGAAATGTTTTCCTTTAAGCTTTTTTGTAACCCAAACCCAAGTATCTGTATTTAGTAAAATGTTTATGTAGTGACACTTATTACAGTTAAAAATAAACACTTTGTAAATACGCATATTCCCATAAAAATATATATATTGTTGTACGATCAATTTTTAAGTGAACTTTTTTAAGTGAAAGCTTTTCTCTGACAAAAAGGAAAATCTATTAAACATACTCCAGACTGCTGTCCGATGCAATTGTTTGGTAGAAATGATACAGCTATGAATTATGGATAAAGTTTGCATGGCTCATAAGTAAAATTTTAAAATTTATTTTAACAGTTGTGCATATTTCAGAGCATGGTTATTTTAATTGCAACATTTGATATAGGTGACAGCTAATTTTTCCATCAAGAGCGAATATAAGGTAGAACTGCAGGCTGAATAACATAGCCTTGGTAGGAGACCCCCAGTGCATCCCATCTCTGTGGCCAAAATGCAGTGATGCCTACCAAGCACTTCAAATTATGAAATTAAATCCTACCAAAGCGCCGTGTTTTCCTATTTATGTGTTCTGTTGCTATGAGATGGATTTAGGCATAGGGTTCAGTCCTTTGCTGAACAGAAACCTTTCTAATTGTGAAATTCATGGGGAAATAGATTAATCAGATTTTAATATTAGGGGAAACAAGATTTGGAATCTTTACTTGAGACAGTGCCTGAAAAAACACAGTAAGAACAGAATATTTAAAAATGGCCATCCTTTAATAAGGTTTTGATTAGATACAATAATTCTTGTTCTTTATAAACTTCTTTATAAACTTTTGTCCTGTGGCATGGTTCAAAAAATAGTTTGCTTTTTTCTTTAGCCCCATGAGGATGTTTGCAAAAGACTATTTGTAACATCCAGGTTTGTAAAACTTTGAAATCCTACTTTTCTTCCAGAAATACAGATCAGTGTGCAAGTAGGATGGACAGGAGTCATATGTGCCAAATTGTGTTCTGCAAAACAGAACAAGTTTGACTAACAAAAAGACGACATCGATCCTATTGGAGATACTGTTGAATTAGCCAACAAGACAAAAAAAAGATAAGATTTAAATAATTAAATGAAGTTATGTAAGAGCAAATTAATCTGTTTTCTATTTGAAATGTCACATGCAAAAGCTTATAAGGCACTCGGCAAAACAGTAAGTTAGACTTTACAAGCTCTGCAGTGAAATATGACAGCCAAAGTGCTTTCAGTAATAACTCATGGCCTTGATAATAGAATCTTTTACTGAGAGAACAAGTGTGCTGGCTAAGACACTGGGGTTATCTTTCTCAGTGTCTCAAAGAAGAGATATATGATCATTAACTCCTGCTTGGTGGAAAGGCAGAGAGGAGTTTGATAGTTTGTCTGAGAGACAGCTCTGCAGTAACTGCTGCACTGGAGGATGACTTAACACTTTGCAAGATTTTGAACCTCTGGGATCTGGTATCAGCTGGTATAAATTGACACAACTCTATTCATTTCAATTAAGTCACACCAATTTACACAAACTGAAGATATGGCCCATTATTTCTTCAGGCCTGCTCTAGCAATGAATCCAAGTATGTGATTAAGAATACAAGATCGCTCATTACAGTTAATTCCATGTTCTTAAAGCCATGAGCTTAAAGTTAAGCAGGTATTTTAAGTGCCTTGTGGTATCAGCATCAGAATGCAGAGCTGCCGGTGCCAGCTGAGATGTTGTCATAACAATTGCTTTGGAAGGAACCTTGATTTGTAGCGAGCAACCTTCCTGTTGGTCAGCATATGGCCAGCTGGATTAACTTGTTGTTTACAGTATTCTCTTCTGCCTCAAAATATCTCATAACTTGTGTTATGATTGTGTTGGCATCTTGGCTGATCTGAGCTCCCCATAGCTGTACTGTTCCTCCGAGCAGGAGCCAAACGGACTCGTTTGGGATGCCATTAAGAGCTGCAGTCGCACTTTTGACAACAACCAACATCTGTAATGTAACATGAACTGTATAGTACTTCTCATACACCTTGTACCTGGAGCTTGCAAACAAAACAAATGACCAAGAACCTAAGTTCTCCAAACGCATAGTTTTACAAGCAGTAAACATTATCTTTCATCAGTTATACCTTGCTGCATTCTCTGTAACCTACCTTTACATTCCCCAGCTTAGGATAAAGACACGGTGTTTGTCTTCAGGTAAGGGTAAAAAAATGTCTCCAGCTCTTTGCTCGCTGATCTGAGTGGCATTCATCCTCTCATTTCTGTGACTGAGCTTCACGTTGCCAGACACATACACTTAGCAGGTGTTTTCATCATGACATTAATAATAAGAATTGACACGTTCTAAATGAGGAATCCCTTGTTGTGCCTGGTAGCACTGATGGATATTTGGGGAAATTGACAGCTTCTGAAAAACGTTTTTGCCATGACCAGCACTTGTCTGACAGTTTTTTAATCGCTCTCATAGAACTCTCACTAACTTGAACACTTTTGCAGATGAAGTGGAAAGTGGTGAAATGTGCTGCTTTAACACCTTTGAAAGGGAAGAAACATGGAACAACTCTGAATTTTGCTTCTAAATCATGATTCTTATTTTTTTTCTTTGAAAATATTTTTTCCTCCATCAAAAGTAAAAGATGGGAATGGATTAGCTAAGGGGGCAAGTGTTTATTGTGATACACCAGGACTGAGCTATGTAACCCCCATTAACCTTAATGGGAACCACAAAGCTCAGTCTGCTCATTTAGATGGAAATATCCCCCTGCTCATCAGGGATCAACTGCACTGTGTGTTACCTGCTTTCAGTGGCTCGTTCAATATGGGAGTCACTGTCATGACCTTGTAAGCCTTGGACTACAAGAAAAGGAGGACAGATAAAATGGGGCTGTGAGAAGAAAGATCAAATAAAAATATAAGCTAAAAAAAGGGAGAGAAAAAGTTATAAAGGTTGGTACATAACTCCTGCTAGATGTTCCTATGAAATGTAATTGCAATTAAATCACAAGTTTCCTTTGCAGTTCAATGTGATACCGCAGAAAAATCAATACAAAGATAACAGTATATAGAATTCAGGTTCTTCTAAGAATTCTTAAATTTAAAATAGTTTTACAGGAAGAATGTGTTAACTTTTTTTTTTAAACTTTCCTATAAAGGACAGAGTAAGATAGTGATTTTTATATATTCCTAGTTTAGCTTTTCTCCCTGCCCTGCAAGTTAAACATTGCATATGTATACCTGAGCTACTACGGGTGGTGTTATCAGAAGAGCCTAAATGGAATAGACACTCATTTCTTTTTGAAAGTCAGTTAAGCTTATGTGCCTAAATCCAGTGTTCATGTTTGAATCCCAGTCAATAGCTTTATTGAAAGAAATCTCCAGTTGCTCTTTTAAGTGATAGGATTGTGATTAAGTATAGCAAAAGCTCAGTTCTGTGCTGACATCTCTTATCTCTCACTGATGAAAATAACAGGCATCTTCTGCCCCAAGAAAGAAGAAGAGGGGATCAGAGGGGAAACAGCAAAGCCAGCATTATGGAAGGAATATGTTTATTGTGGATAATTGTTAAAGATAATATTTATGATTTGAGGCTGCCCAGTGCAGATAACAGAAGAGATGTAAGTTAAACTTTAAATAAATGTTGTGCTGCCATAGGCTGATTTCCAATATTACAAACTGCTTCATTAATACTAAAATAAGACCTCCTGTCCTCAGGTTGAGTACAGCAATCTTAAAGGTAACACAGGAGAAGCAGTACTGGTTTCCAAACATCTCTCACAGCCAGAAAATTACAACAGAACCACAGATAGAATTTGAGAAAATTGTTTCCAGTAGCTTATTTTTCATGCCTGGGAATAATGTTTTTTTTCAGCTCATCATGACTTCCTCATTTTAAGACTTGGCGATTCTAAGCATGTAATAGTACCACTCAGAAGACAATTTTGTCTACTACTTCTGCAAAGAAGAGTTCTTCCAGAATTCCCACCGTAGCCAGTACTAAAGTATAGTATGCAAGTATTACTTGAAGAAGAGTAAAGTTGTCCTGATCTCTAAATTAAAGGTAACAGTGACATTCAAGAGAAAAATGGAACTCCATGATATTAGCCAAATTGCCTCTTTCCAGCTCTATAGAGGTTCAGGGTAAAAAGGCAAAAAAACCCCCAACCCTTCCCAAAAGAGAGGAAATCCAAAAGGATTTTTTAATTAGTTCTTTTGGGGGGATTTGTAGTTTTTGTGGTTGATTTGTTTTTTGTTTTGTTTTGGGTTTTTTTTCAGGTTTAGTAGATGACAGGCATTACAATGCATGACTATCTGGGTACATTTTTCAATTAGATGAATACCTAGTAGTTAGGAATGTAAGTGTTCAGTTTGGCTATATGTGGACCACCCCTAAGCTCTTAAACAAATCCTGAGACTAAGAATTCATGAAAAGGTGATTCTTCCTCAGAAAATCACTTCCTGGTGTGTCCCCAGGGAAACTACCTTACCAAGAAACTGTGTTTGCCTCTATAGATGTCTGTAAGGGCCATTGCAATATTGTATAGCAACCACAAGCCTCTACACTGAAACTTCCAGTTCTATATTCTAACAAGAAGACTTAATTGGAGTTGTGTCCTGTAGGTTATAGTGGCATCTCATAGTCCTTTGTTGTGAGATTGTATAATTTTTCAACCAGTTTCTATAATTCCATTTATTCCAGTCTTTTCCTCCTCTCAGTGCAAACGTAGATCAGTGCAAAGCACATGAAAGACCTTGACATCAGTCCAGTTTATCAAGCTGCCACCCACTCCTGTGTTAGGATGGCTTCTCCTGAATCAATTTCTCCTTACATTTCTCTCCTCTCCTTATGTAAACAGGTCTTTTCATTTGGCCTCATTGCAAACAAACAGCTTATTTATGCAAGACTGAAGGCGACCTTCTTGAAAATCTGTATCTGGGGGATGCACATCTCATTGACAGCAAGTCCTCAGTCGAGATTCTAAAGAAAGTCCCCAGGACAGGGGTCAAGAAGCAGTGTCTGCTGAAGGAATTGGGTTTAGACAGCAAGGTAAATATCATCTCTTTGAGCAGATTTCAAAGAGAATGGCATCAGTGCTGTAGAGCTTGGGTTGCTGATATAGTTACCACTGCAGGGGCCAAATTATCACAAATGAGTTACCAGTATTTGTGTTTTTCCATTTTAAAGTAGTGAATCTTTTCTGTGAGCTCTGAAGGCTGGTTATTCTATTTTAAAAAAGCAGTAGAAGTACCGGTTGCTGGTGTGTAATCAGATCTGAATTCCTAAATTCCACTTCAGCAGTGGTATCTTGGGATCTTATTTGGAAGCGATGATTTTAGTTCTAACAATTTCTCTTGTGGATGGTCACTGGGATTTTATTTTACTGAGAAATGGAATACAGCAATATGTGAAGAAAGACATTACTTCTGGTTGTTTCCCTTCAGAATATTTTCCAGCGCTGTGTTTATTGTGGCCGTTTTGTGCTTTTCTTCCAGTTATAAATAACTGCTGAAGACTGATGTGTTTACTTTGTTTAACCATGGCCGTGATGGGTCGAGGACACATTAAATCATCCTCAGGCTCTTATTTGTAACCAATTCTGAAATAACCAGAGTAGTGACATAAAATTACTTCATACTGCAGAGATTTTTATATTGGCTTAAGTCTCTGAAGTCTCCAGTGCTTTACAACAAGACACTTTAATGGTAAAACAGTGACAGCAAAGATGAAAGTCCGTGTGGAATTGCCAAGCAGCCAACTCAAGGTTTGTTTAAGGTGTTAAGATATGAAAAAGGGAGGTTATTTTCTTCTGAGGTTTTCCTTGATAAGTTTACAGATTTAGCTATTATTTATTTAGATTTAAAGTGTCTTCATATATTAGAAATGGTGATGGAGAATAGTGACACTCTCATTCTGATGAGATTAAAAGGGGAAAATGTAATTTTCTGACAATTTCCACAAATACAGCCTTTGTGTGTGCACATTTATACTTCTTCGCTGAAAACAACATGTACAGTTTTTACTTTTAGCTTAATAATTAGATCCCTTTTTTGTTTTGGAATTACCTGCAAGCAAACTTCAGTGTTTATAATTGTCTATTGTCATCAAAAGCGAGAGTGACTTTGAAAATCAAGCTTGTGTTATTACATGGTACACACAAAATTAATACGTCTCCTTTACGCTGTCAGTTGCACATCAGCCCAATATTTGCAACGTGTCTCCTTCTATTAATATGTCAGTGAGATTTTATCACTGATTTATTGTATGTAATTAGCAATGACTTAATAATGCGTGTCTGCGAATTATATCACTATTTGTTTGTGTTAGAAAATGAATTGCAATCAAACGACATTCCAATATTGGTTGGTGCTCACTCTGAAGTAACTTACAGAAATCAACCTGTAATTCTCACTTCGCTTCTTTCTCAGATGTCTGAGAAACAAGATGAGCTTTCTCCTGTGGGTTACAAAGTCTGAGCTCAATTATATCATGTTTGGGAATGAACTGCAGAGTTCAGGACCACTTATGGAAATCACTCAGTCTCCAGGTAATACTACAGTATTTAAGTCAAACAGTTTGTAGGCCAGGAATCCTCTCTGAGGAATGAATGCATCGCAGGAATTGGAGAGTCATTCATTCAGAAGTCTGGGAAGAGGGAAAGGTGCTGTGTTGAAATTCTTTTTGTTTGCATATAAATAATTCATTGAAATTATCTTTCTTATAGTGGCTTCAGTGTGTTTCAAGGGAAGTAATTAAAATTATACAGATCTTATTTATTAATGCTAGTGGGAATAGAAGATATTGCGGCTGGAACAATTTACCCAAAAGAAAATTAGGGCTACGGACTGATGGCAGGTAAACTGAAAACAAATATATTTTCGAAAGGGATCTGAAGGCATCAGTGACTATATACATCTACTTGCCTGTAAGGGTAGATAATAATTTAATGTCATAATTCTGATGATTTACTGTAAGCTTTTGTTACCCAGTAGCTGGAGGAAACACAAATAAATACTTGGAGTCAAGTTTTTATTAAGTATAACTTTTTGGTTCCCCTTCTCAGACATGGATATATCCAGTACCCAACAAAGCTGTAAAGCTGAATCTAAAATTTTCCAGCAAAACTGGGGTTTGTAATGCTCTGGCACTTCTGATAGGAAGTAGAACAGAAGGTTGTACTATTTGGAAAGCAGAAATATGGAATTAAGCAGAACAGTAAACAAACAGTGAACTGTAGTCAGTGCAGTCTTGGTGGAAGAGTTACCCTTTATCTTCCAGGGATAAAGTACAAAAAGCCAGAGGTGAGCTGGAGCAGTGGACAGTTCATTCTCTGCATTTCTGTTTGTTGTAACTTGCAGGAACAGAAAATAAATACTTTGAGACATGAAATATGAAGTACTTCAAGTTTTAAAAATTAAGATTTGGGTAAAAAAACAGATCACCAATATATCAGCCAATGGCATAGTTTATAAATTACAAGATTAAGAAGTGGTTTCATTTGTATAGTTTTATAGCTTTAAAACTATATATACAACTATAGCTATAGTTGTATATCTTTTAAAAAAATATTTAATACATGTGAGTCCTAGATGAAAACATAGAAAAGAGGATATAAGTAATGACAATGATTCTCCTAGAGGGGTGTGGTAAATCATTATTTTTTTTCTGTAGTCATTTTTTTGCTGACAATACAAGGTTTAGGTGTGAAAAATCATTGTTCCTGCTCCAGAAAGAATATACTTTTGTAATGTCTCCAAGTGAAATTGCTTTCAGTTAGTATTATGATACTTACGTTTCTAAAACCTACCTACCAACCTGAGCTAATATTAATAATTAAGAACAAATGTAACTATACCCATCTAACTTATTATTTTGTAAGTTCTGGTGGGGATTGAAAGGAAGGAGGATTTTGGTATTTATTTGCAGGATCTGAATTATATTTAATGTTAAGAATCTCTTTAAGTTTTTAACTGCTTTCTTTGGATGGTTTTCCACGTAATCTAAAATGCAGATAGCAGGTCAGATGTTTAAAATTAGAACTAAAAAACATTTGCAGTTGCTACTGAAGCAACTGCAAACAAGCTTTCTGGGGAGTTTTGGATCATGTGAATTGCCTTGTCTCGCCTATTAAGGTTTGTCTTTGATTTTGAAGATTATTCAGAAAAAAAACATGGTCTTTATTTATTTGCAAGTTGGAATTTCAGTTCAGTCTCTTTTACCAAAAATATTCATAAACCTACTACGAGCTTTAAATAAGTAAAGAAGGTGAAAGTTAGACCTGTTTTGATGATGGATAGAGGGTATTTTACAAGTAGTCTGCAAACTATTTGTGTAATATTTTAAATGCAGTTTGGTGAGATAAGATGCTTAGTATTTTTGTTATGAATAAAACAGTATTGAGGAATGAGGAAACAGTGAGTGCTGTGTAGAGAGAAATGGCCAGTGCAAATGAAAAGCATTCTACTCCTTACTGAAACCCTATCTGGTTTTGATATGAGAGCGTGTTTTTTCTCTCCATGTTATCAACACTGGCTTTCTGCAGAAACTAAAGCACAAAATATTCACACAGGATGCAAGTTAGTGAAAAGAAGGAGAAAGGTGAGAGAGGGTGACTCTTGTTATGGCTGAGAGACAAAAGTTCCAGAAATGTGAAGTATTACTTTGGAACAAAGTAGCATAAAAAAGCTATAAAATCTGGATAAAATGAAAAATTCTTCAGCAAATTAAAACAGGTGGTCCCGTTAGCTAATATCAGAAGCTTTAAGTTCTGTATCTTAGGAGAATTTATCTCCAGACATAGCAACATATTTATCAGAAACAGTATGTATTCACAAACTTTTAAAGGAGGCTCCTATTACAACATCTTACCAAACCTTGTTAGAAACTGATTGCTTTTAATGCTCTTCATAATAATACATTTTATAGTCAAATACTCCAGAGAGATATAATTTTAAAAGAAAGCAGAACTGACTGGTCTGCTGATTCTGAAGAAACAAGCTTTCCATATTTTATCTAACTGGTATCTTAGGGAAAAAAAAGTTCTCCTTTTTTTCATAAATTGATCTTTGGAATATTTTAATGCCTTAGCTGTCTAGACCAGAAATTAAAAATGTTCACAAATTGATAGACCAAAAAAGAGAAATTGGAAAGATTCACTGTGATTATATTTCTAAAGCATAATGAGATGATAACAAGCGTTAACATCAGAAAAATCTAGAGAAGTGCCACAAGAATATATTGAAATTTTACATCCTTTTTTTGTTTGTTGTTTTTTGAAGGATTTGGAAGGCAGGAGAACATTTGATATGGTGTTAGGGTTGTCTCTGTCTTCTTAACAATTTCAGTATTTCCAGAAGAGCTTGGCACACAAGTCTAATCTTGTCAGTAGATCTGACCAAAAATAACAGTATGGTGTATTTAACTTCAAAAACCTCATCAATAATGAAGTTCTGCTGCTTCCACAGTGTTTGCTGTCTGGGGCTTTATGATAACTGTAGTTCAGCAGCACGCCAGCAAATATTTTGACTGTTTTTAAAGTAGTTAGAAAGAATCATTAGGAAAAGTAGAAAAAGTAGATCCTTTTGTGTTAAATACAGAATCTGTCTTCTCTGATCTCTTAATTTCCTCTTATTTCTCTTGTCCCAGATTTCAGCTCAAAAGTATGTGAATGTAGTGAGATTGAAAAACAAATCCAGTCACTATGATGGTACATGTTGATAAAGAAACACCCTTTTAATGAAGTCACACAGTGAGGGGAACTAAAGGGATGGTCAGCAACGCTTGCACGTGGCACAAATACACGGCTATAACTGGGCATTTAAAAGTGATAACTCAGGGTCTGTAATTTAGCACAAGTGGAGGAAGACTAGGAGACTTTTAAAATTGTGGCATTTCTGTTCTTTGGGCTTGCCTTCTGCTACTTGAACTTTTAGGGCTCAACTTGGGAAGGTCTTACGTTGTTAAACTTGGTTACTCCTCATATTTGTCGATTCAGTCCTTGATCCTGAGACCTTTTCCTCTAGAGAACCATTCCCATCCTTCTCTATCTTCATTAGAGGATGGGATGTCTATCTCAATTCCTGTTTTCTTTGTGCAGGAACATCAAGTAAATACTTCTCAACCTGACTGAATTTTAAATGTTTCTATGTACTACTCCCCAGTAGAAAACCCTTCCATTATTAGTTATAAGGTTTGCTTTTACCTTTTTGTTGTCAAGGTGAGCAAAAGTGTGTGTGTATGTGGGGAACGTGGAGAAGGAACTGCTCTTTATGGACTGCTGTTCGTAAATTCATGATAATAATTTTTGTTTCATGAGGCCCAGGACAAGATCAGTGTGAGCGATGGGATTCTCCAGAGCCTGCCTTCTCCACAATGCCATAGATACCCAAATAGGAACTAATTTTCTTTCAAATAGCCTTAATTCCCACTCTGTGCTTGCATGCCCTTCAGGGAGAGGACAACTACAAAGTTAAAGAAATAAGAGCTTAGCTTTTACAGAATCTATGGTGTCAGGGGGATAGGGGAAGGCAGACACATACTGTATTAATAATAATGAGAACAAGAACAGACAGTACGAATCTAACAACAACATTCAGCAATTTTGCAAATGTAACATCATAAAGCTTTACAATTGCACCAGATATAATTTAATATAAATTCTTTATATCCAGAGTTAGCCACAGCATAAAATATTCATAGAATCATAGAATGGTTCGGGTTAGAAGGGACCTTAAAGCCCATCCAGTTCCAACTCCCCTGCCATGGGCCGGGACACCTCCCACTAGACCAAGCTGCTCAAAGCCTCATCCAGCCTAGCCTTGAACACCTCCAAGGATGGGGCATCGACAGCTTCCCTGGGCAACCTGTTCCAGTGCCTCACCACCCTTACAGTAAAGAATCTGTATATCCAATCTAAATCTCCCCTCTTTCAGTCTAAAGCCGTTACCCTGTGTCCTGTCATTACACTCCCCGATCAAGAGTCCCTCCCCATCCTTCCTGTAGGCCCCCTTTAGGTACTGGAAGGCTGCTATAAGGTCTCCTCTGAGCATTCTCTTCTCCAGGCTGAACAACCCCAACTCTCTCAGCCTGTTTACTAAACGTTTCGAAGTTTTGGGTAATAACTGTCCTGAAAAATAAATACATGCAAACTATTTTCAGAGAAATTGAAAATTTTTTGATTTGGTCTTTTAAAGTCATAATAGCATTTTAACTAATCAGCTCTGTAGGACTTGGTTAATGTGTAGTCCAATACTTTGGCTCCCAGAAGAACCCTGCAGTATGGGCTGCATTAACTGCAATACCCATTCTTGCAGATTGTTTCTGAAATCTCAGCAAAAAAATGCAACTGTTATGAAGTCACTCAGAACAGCAGAACTCTGACTGGCAAGTAATACCAGATCCTGTATTTTGTAATTTGTTTACTGTGATTTATTATACCTTCTGACGTTTCTAGTGCTCTTCTCTATGCATTTTTTTCAGTTAAGTAAATTTGATAAAATGTACCATCACATGACAATAAGAGAACTGATACAGAAAATAATTTGTAGTGTAGTATTGATAAATGCTTGGTGCAGTAATAGCAATATGTCATCAATCACCTGTGTTCATGTTTGATGGCATCATATAAACTAATTCAGAATGAATGTCCTTTGCTTTAACCTTGGTTGTATTTGCAACTTACTCCAGGGGAAAGTAATAATCCTTCATTAACTGGTAGGTGTGAAACATTCTCTATCAAGAGGGTAGAGGAGGAGGCAAATTAAAATTGGTTTTGGAATGTGTCCTGAGTCAGAATCGGTCTTTCTCTGCAGTCTCATAAACTGCATCAATTATTATACATTTCAAAGGGTGTGTGAGTGAATGAATGTTTTTATTTTGCAGGTTTGCTCTTTTTCTCTTTGTTGCTTTTCTTTATATGTATTCAAATGTACATATAAAAAAATTCAAGGACGCATCAAATCTTTGATCTTGCTACAGCTTTAATTCTTATGAGCCTATATAAGACTGCTTTACATTATGCATTAAGGTACTTGTAATTAGAAATTTGTGGTAATGACCCATTCTCAGACAAAGTAGTGCTGTTCGTTGTTTTCCATTAACTGCATTGAGAGGTTATTTGCTGAGAATTGAGTTTAATTTGATTAGCAGGAATTGTGAGACATTTGCAACACAAGGTATATTAGCATAGCACTTTGTTTGTAATGAGAGCCAAAAAGCATTTAGGGGAATAGCTAATTATTGGAGACTTTCATTCTTTTAATAAGGAAGGTCTAGCTAAATTTTAGTACTCCGCTCCCAAAATCCCTTAAACTTTAACTACGGGCTAAAAGAAAAATAAAAGGGATTGCAAAAGTTCAGTACATGTTTTCTGAAAGTCACCATTGAGTGAAATCCACCAATTTACTAAAGAAAGAATTCATTTAATCTGAAAATTTTTCAGCACCAGCAGCTTTTTTCCATATTTTTCAGTTTATTAAGCTGATAGCAGTATGCATTTACTACAGAGGAAAGACATATACTGTGTTCAGCAAGGACACCCCTGCCTCTTTCTTCCCCCTCTCAAAATGGGGTGATGCGTTCTGTAGCAAAAAAGTGCCGTCTACGAACCTGACTGGAAGCTCTTATAATGCCCATCACAAAATCCTGTGAGGACATTACTAATTCTATTAACTTACTGTGAAGGCTTTTCATTGATTTTAACTACCTAGCAATTTTTTTCTTCAGTCTGTTGAGTAACTTTCTGTCCAAGTGCCTATCGTGCCTGCTACATGGGGGTGGTGTGCCTGGGTTAACCAATATGCCTCAAAGACTCGACCTGTTCAGAGAACACAATGAAGACACTGTTGCCTCTGACATGTCAGTTCCTCTTTGCACACCTGTGAGTTCCTTGGAAATAGCCATTGGATTGGTAAGAATCTAGCTGAAAGTCTGGCTGAAACGTATTTTCAGTCAAATACAATAGTAAAGACCAGGTCCCAGGTTAGTAAAAGATATCTTAATACTGGAGAAAATTTAAACAACCTTTATAAAGTTCGAGTCAAATCAAATCATTTATTGATAAAGTAAAACCAAATACACAGGATCCATAAGGAATATACTGGTAATTTGTTCATGGAGAAAAGTGTTTTATTCTTAGTAAAGTCTTCTTCTTGAGAAGGGGTACTCCTCTCTTCTGGAAATAGCTTTCACTATTCTACCCTTAATTCTTCTGCTGTTTCTGTCATTTGCATAAGCTGACAATCAGGAGCTAACTATGTTCCTTAAATAGGATTGCTTATCATCCTGGAAGTATTCCAAGGTAAAGTAGCCACTCTGTTAAATTCACAGTGGCTTTTCTTCTTCATATTCTCTTTGCTAGCTCCAAACCCAACATTCTTATGAGTTGTAGTCTCTGGTTTTTATTCCTTTATGTTCAACCTAATTCATTTTAGGTTTAGCAAATGTTAGCAAATAACCACATATTTGTCAAATGGGAACGCAATTGAAATGACAGCAAACTTCAACCTAATTTTTACATATACTGTGAAACCCCTAGACAATTTTGGAATAGATGATAGCAGTTTAACTGCTATCAGCTGGTGCACGGTGCTGAAAACCCAAACCACAATATTATCTACCCAGAATCCTGTTTCGTTTCTGCTCAAAATAAATTAATTTTCTGAGAGCTAGTGTTCAGTTACTAAGTTTAGTACTTAAGTTATGGTTGAATCCTATTATTAACATAATTTTATTAGTAATTTATTAGTTGTGCTTGCGAAGTTTTCATAATAATAACTTGCTCTGGATTTCTTTATTTGGAGTTTTAGTGTTGTAGTAACATTACATTATTAATTCTATTTATATTACCACTAGAACCTTATTCTTTCTTTTTAATAATAGTTTACTACAGCCTGCTGCCATTTTTTTTTGTCTTTTGCTTAATTCTCCTAGTTTGACTGGAGAGAAATTGTAGTTACAGTTAGACAAATACGGAAAACACATTTCTCCCCATCTTGTAACATTAGAATTTGTTTGAAGTTTTGAACAAATTTGATCAGAGTTCATTTGCTCCTGCCTTGTGTTTGCTTTTCACAAACACTCTAGCAGATGAGTTTACTGGTATTTGGGGAGCATCCCTGCAACAAGTTTTCAACAAATATTTCAGAATATTTGCAGGAAAATAATTTTAACTTTGATTATCCATATATGGCTAATAAGAAGACTTATTTTATGGCGAGGCAGAGTCATATATTTGATTTGTATATTTAACTGAGACTGCTCACAAACAAGCTTCAACTCAGCTGAAGAATTAATCACAAAACGAGAGATTTGTTTCAGTAACTAACTCAATTAGGAAGATTGCAATGCTTCTCTACATCTTGCTACTGCTTTTCTTTGCAACGTCCATTGAACAAAATATGCATTAAGAATTATTAAACCACCTTAATGATGCAAATTAAACACATTAACCCAACAGCTGAAATTACAACACTCTTATGCCTTGATTACTATTTGCGATAATGTATTTGCACACGGCAGTATCCATAGGCTATAGTCCATACAGGTGAGCATCCTGACGCTAAACAAAATGTAAACGAAACAGGGTGATAAGCATATTAGGAGAATTTGGACTGTATGAATCCTTCTCTCTCTTTGTCCACAGTGAATTTTATATTTACCAACTGCTCTACAAGACTTTACTCATGAATGGGAGAAAAGGGAAATGGAAGTCACAACAACTATTTCCTAGGTTTGAGTGCTTTGTGCAGTGCACAGCTGCAGTCCTTTGAAGGCCCCATCTCAATTCTCTGCACTTTCTGGCCCACTGAGGGGGATTTCATGCTGTAGTCTCTTTAGGCATGGTAGACGTGTTCCCTATGGGCACTGGGAATCTACAGGAACATGCCGTGAGGCAGAAGATCAGCACATAACCCCCAATGAGGGAGCGGAATTAATGTCACTCCTCTCTAGCCATTACTGCAGTTCCCTTTTTAGCTCCATGTAGTGCTATCTCAGTGCTATCAAACTACAATCCTTCTCAGCTAGCAAGTGAGAAAAATATGTAGACCCCAATGGCATCTGGCTTGCAAGAGTAATTTGTCTTGCTAGAGTTATGTCAACTGGGCTTTTCTCTCACTCATCTGTGGTACGTTGGAAGCCAAACTGCGGTGTCTTTGTTTTTCTGTCTTCTTGCCTCATGACTGCTGAACAACTCTTTGCATGTTCATCACTGTAGCTTCCCTTTATTATTGTTATCCCCAGTTTGTGTGGTTTTGTTGAAATTCGATATTTTCAGTGTCTTTGGTTTGTTTTTTCAGTCTTCCAGTTGTTGATACTGCCACCATTCACACTGAAATCAACATAAACTTTTTTTCCCAAAGCGTTTACAGACTACTCCAAATGTAGCCCAGCAGGGTTCTGGTTTTAACTGAAATTAACTGTCATACATAGGATTTGTTTATCTCTTCACATCTTTCTATCACAGATGTTTGTCCTTTGGCTTGTTCCTTTTTCTAATTAATTTTTGATTGTAGTTTGAAACACCTTCTGTCTAACCAATTTCCCCCCAAATCAAATAGTTAATTCTTTCCCCTTCACCTACAGTGATTCCCCAAAACTGAATGTTATTTACCTCTGGTTGAAAGTGACCTTTATATTCAGCTGTTTCGGATAACAGAGTTGTTGCAAACATATATTTTGATGCTATACTATTCTTATTCTTCTTGAATTATGAATCAGTACATGCTATACTGAGCGTCGTTCACCATTACTTGTAAAGACTGACACAGGTTGGATGATAAGGATGGTGGAGCTCATTTTCTATATTGATGCTAATTCAAAAATGAGAGCGCTGACAAAGGCAACCCTGACCAAAACAACACGATGGACAACCAGCAACTCTTAAAGCATATAATTTCCTTATTTTTTAGCCAGTTTGTGGAAAGCAAATACACAAAAAGTAATGAATTTCCCAAAGTAACATCTCTGACAAGCCTGGAAGAAGACCAGGCTTGGACTGCTGAAACCGTTTACCAAGCACAGCTGTCTGTCTGACCGAGAGATACTACTACCACTTAAGATAAAGGCATTGCTGAACTACAGTTTTCATACTGTGTGCACTGGTTAACTTAAATACTGGTCTCTTAATTCTGGAAAGTACAAGGCCAGGAGACTGTGTCAGGAGACTGTCTATCAGGAGACCAGAGCAAAGGGCTGCAGACGTGCTTCAGAGAACATGCAGGCAGTAGTAAACTGCAGAATACATAAGGGGGGCAAAAGGATAGATTCTGTTTTTTAAAAGAGCAGTATAAAATGGGTTTGTATAATCCCTCCTTCTGTTTTCAGGTTTTCTGCTGCTGCACTTGCACTTTCATAGTGAGTTCTGGACAGCCTCTCCTTGCAAAGTCAGGAGAGATTCATGGAGAGAAACAGAACGCATGCAGGAGATAGCACAATAACCTCTGCAAAGTAATTATAACTGTGTGACAGCTCATTGATATGCAAGTGCAACTGTTGAAAATGGTGTAAACTCCACAGACAAAAAGAAGGTAATTTGTCAGCATTAAGAGGAAAGCTAATCCAAGGCTGATGGCAGAAAAAAGCACTTTAAGTCTTCAGTCCTCAAAGTTATTCAAGGAAGTGTGTAACTTTACTTACTAGTTTAGATACTTAGCTGAATTGCTATAGCTGACTTCCCTCATCATATAAGCATAGTTATTCCAGTACAGAAGTACTTCATGATGCTGTGCGGTGACTGTGGTTTCAGGACTGATTCTAATGGTGGCACGTATGGTTTAAATAATTTCTGCCTCCAGCTCACCAAACAGCTGGGGCTCCTCTTGCTCTTCAGTTACACTAGGAAGATCTTCTACCTGATTATTCTCTAAACTGGCGATGTGAAGTAAGCTGGATTTAAGAGGGGAAAAGAAATAATACACATCTAGTGGAGGTCATTCAGTCCTTTTGGGGGTGGGGCAAGATGAGACTTAGATAATGTTAAAAAAGGTTTTTTCGAGACAAATTGATACGTAATTGATGGATTTGTTCAGGTAATCAAAACCTATGTCCACAATATTTAAGTCACAATTACAATAAGGAAGTTTTCTGATAGTCAGCCTTAAGATCGTTTCTTTTTATGTCACCTCATTCTTCCAAATTAACATCTTTATTTACGTGAGCATTTGGAATTATGTCTGTTGACGTCATTTGGATAGACATAATTGTTTTGGTAATGATGAAAGTTTTCTGATTTTCTCATTCCTGTATTATGAGCTGCCTTATAAGGTTTCCACAATAGCAAGTAACATGTTAAGTGTGAGTACAGGGGAATAATACAGAGAAGACACAACTATCTCACTTTCTGACAACAGGATAATAGCTATCAACGATCCCCTCCTTAAAAGAAGAACTTGAATATGCCTCTTCGCAAGTAAGAATAATCAATAATAAATGTTTTCTACTAGTCAGGCTTTATCCTTTACGGTGGGGAAATCAAGGAAAATGTTTTAATTATTTTGAATTCTCTTTGCATAGAAAAACAACTGTGGAGAAAAATGTGAAGTGTTTCTCTCACAATAGGTTTTCTGCAGTATACACAACAGTAAAAAATACTTGAATTGTGTAATACTTTCTAGGAAATATGTCTTTTAAATCTTCTCCCAGGTAGGGAGGGATGTGATTTAAAAAAAAAAAGAAAAAAAAGCTGGAATTTGTATCCTTCTCTAAATGCAGACAGAATTCAGATTGAATCGGTTTCTTGTAGAAGTTATTTATCCCACATTTTTCTATAGAAAATTCTCAGTCACCAGAAAACAGAAAATGCCTCACATATTGTACTGTAAGTTGCTGGGGGTGGAGGTGTGAGAGTGGTCGTTAATTTTTTCTCATGTTTTTAATGTAATTTAAAGCCTAATTTTTGTTTTAAATTTCTCTCAGGTGTTCTGTTGGATCTCTTTTAGTTGTGACTTGTTATGGTGGTCTCTTGTACATCAGCAGCACTGAGTTTTCTTATAAGGAGGTATGGAAAGATCTGGAGTCTCAGAAACTCAGAGGAGAGAAGCTAAATTTCAGGGGTAAAATATATGGATCTTAATTAAAACACAATGCAGAAGGTTACTAATTTTGCTGCATAGGTTTGACCTGAATCAGGCACTCGAATTGAACTTAGAATTTGGAACATACACTTTTTCTTTTGATTTTGGACTTACTTGAGTGGAAAAATGGACTACTTGGTTTCTTTGCATGTGATTCAAAGCATTTGCATCTCTATTATTTGCAAATAGGGAACACAGACCTCAAAAACTAAGGCTAAAGATAATAATTGGTTGCCTTGTATAACCTTTTTAGCTTTACTGGATCTCCTGCTAGTTGCTTGCTTGCTTTGATTTTGTCGTATCTGTCAGGGTCCTTAACAGTTCTGAAGATCTAATGCTATTGTATGAGAATCTATTATAATAATTTTTTTCCTAACTGTTGCTATAATTACTCTAAATTGTGTTCCACAACAGGGAGAGGGACATTAGGTTTACAAAAAGAAATACTATGTACCATTTTCTATTGCTCACACAAAACCCTTGCTTTTTTTCCTTTGCTGCTGATTAGTCGTATTGTATTTAACCTTCAGAAGTTTAGAGGTTGCCACAGAATGGAGAACTTCCTTCTCTCGCCCTCGGATGGTGTTATTCTGAAAGTACTTTTCCATTCACTATACAATGTGTCAAAGAACAAAATCAATGATATTGGAGAGAATACTGGAATTCAGAGTTTGTGTATGCAGAATTACCATTTCAGATATATGAGATTCACTTACAACAGGAACCTAATATGAAAATTTAAAAAGGCTGTGGGGCTATATCATCGTCAAGAAAGAGTTTTAAATTATTTCATTTACTATTAAGATTGAGAAAATACTAAACACGTTACTGAATCACAGGTTAATTTGTATTGTTACTGGTCTGGTAATGACTTTGCTTCAGATTGGGATTTTGATATGCATCTGAGAAGGCTTAGGTTTGCTATTCTGCCCACTGTACCAGCATTTTATACAACAAAAAATATTTTTTTCCTGATACGGGTTTTTAAGGGAAATAATATAAGCAATAAAACTGTTAAAATTTCAAAAAAGTCACTCCACAAGCATACCTACAGTGGCAAAATGCGATTACTTCCAATGGTCATTTTAGAGTAATAATATACTGAAAATGTATTTTTAAATATATTTTCAAAATTCATTTAGAAATCGTTACTATAGAGAAGAAAATTTCTGACTAATTTTATACAGAAATGTGTACATCTGCAAATTTTTGTTTACAGGAAAATGGGAGTTCTGACTGATGTGTTTGCACAATTATACTGTTACAGAAGCAAAAGAAATCCAAAAGACCTTTGAGAATCAGTCCAGATTTTTTTAAATCAGAACTCGAAAGGCATTGGAAATATTTGAATCGTCAACATTCAATAACTGTCTTTTCTTTAGAATGTGTCCAAATGATCTAATCCATTTAATTAAAGACTATATTAAAAATTACACTTGGAAATTTGATTGATTACAGCAAACAATCCCAGTAGGTTTGAGTATGCTCAGGTTAATTGAAGAGCTAAACTTAGGACGGAAAGATTTGCAGAAGGCTGTATGAAGCCACTTTCCTCCTTTCTGGTCAGAAGAATCTGTCACTTTTTAAAGTCTTTTATAGCACAAGTTCAAAACCTGACGGTAATAACCTTTGAACTGTATCTACATGAATCATACATTATGACTTCAGTGATAGCTGATCTTGTGTGAGATTCTTTTCATCACATTCCAAAGATTTATTCAAACTATATGAGGATTTCTAAGAACAAAGGATAAAAGATATTTCTTTTTCCAGGACCTGTTTCAATAAAGCCCATAGGCTTAAGCATGTCATTGTAAGCCTGTGACTGGACGTGCACATAAATGAAATCTTAAAATACAACAGGTATATTCTTGAATATTTTGCTAAAGAATGACTTCAGAGAGTTAATTAAAGAGAAATATTTTTCATTAATTAGTGAAGTCTCCTACTTAAAACTGGCAGAAGATTCGTGCCTGAGGTTTCTTTTTTACGTCAATAGTGTATCCCCAAAATGTTATATAATACATATGGTGGAAAAAGATGTTTAAAAGTTATATGGTGGGTATTTTGCTCATAAGGTTCATTATGAAGATCTTTATCTCTCCATTAAAAGGTATTTGGCGTTTCTCAAGAAGTTCTGCAAGACATAAAGGTGGCTAACAGTTTTTGTCACATTTCATGAAACATGTCATCAGCATGATGTATCTAAACTAACATATCTTAAAACAGCATTATTAGGGGTAAACAAAGTTCAAGGTTTTTTAAATCACTCTTTTTCTGTTCATGTGTAAAAGAAATTTTGGGCAATGCTGATTGTCATGAATAAGAAAGTATTCTTAGAATCTAAGCTGCCAGAATCTCCAAAGCGCACACTGTAAACATTTCACTTCTACAGTGACAGCTAAGTGAAGATGCCTTGCTCATTATCCATAAAGAATACGTGGCACAGATGAGCTCAGAATGTAAATTTCTAAGGAAAGGGAGAAAATATAATTCATTTTTCATGCAGAAATGTGGTTGTTTTTCAGGCTGAAAGATTCATAGAAAATTAATTAGTGGAAATCTAGCTAGCAAATATGTTGTGTTGGTAATACTGTAAAAATACTTTTCAGTGCCAAAGGAAATAAGAGAGGCTAGAATCATTGAGGTTAAATGGAAAATGGGAGGAACAAGTAGGTCAGCAATTATAGCTGTTCTTTATAGGACTTCTAAATAAATGACAGAAATTAGGAGAAATATAAAAGAAGGATATGTAGTTTACTGAGATGTGGTATGGAATGCATTAACTATATGTTAAACTTCACTAGAGCTTCTGAAAATTTGTTAGCATTTTTAAATTTGTTTTTTAAAGAGAAAAAAATAGTTGCGTTTAGTGCACCTTGCAAGCTTTGTCACAGTTAAATATCTGTGTGCACTTACCAAAACTACAGTCATTTCAATGACATACTTAATTTTCTTGAAAGATGAGGGATTTACTGCAGTGCAGAGAGAAGCCCATTTGTCTACTAGTAGGTGAGTTCAGGCGGCCATGATTTAAGTTTCCCAGAACACTAAGAGGCTGGTTGGTACTTCTGGAGTTATATCCATTATTTACATTGCTAGGCTTGAGGATATTTGCAGCAATGTCACACTAACCTCCATGAATTCTTGATTGAGAAATAAAAAATTAACAATATGGACTGATGGGAACACTGGTATATAGAGATAAGTAATTTTAAAACAATCAGAGTGTAAGAAGGCTGCCAGTAATACAAATACACACACACAAAAATCTCAGAGTAACATTTAATGCTGTAGGATTTCCACAGAGGACTAATCGCATGCAACACCCTGCCCTTCACGCTTACCCACAGAGCTAAGACTTGAGAGTAGCTTAAGGGTTTCCTGGATTTCTAGATTTGCTATGTTGTCTAAACTTCCCACGGCCATGGAAACGAGATTCAGATTAATATTTGAGCTACAATTTACCTCTACCAGGTAATACCACTTTCCCTGTTAGAGAGAGACCAGCCAGGCAGCCCTAGCAGCTGTTCTTCCCCTGTGCCGCCCCCCAGCTTTGAGTGAGGGGTCCACTTACCTGTGCCTGGCTTTGTGGGGTATAGGGGTGCCTGAGTAAATCAGCCGAAATGGGCATCCAGAGCACTGTAGGGAGAACAAACAGCCTAGAATCAGTGAAATCAAATCACGGGTGATAGCCTCATTTTATTAGACTGTGGAATAATGATGATGATTATTCAGAAGAACAAAAGTGAAAACCAGAACCTTGCATGGTTTGTTTCTTAGTAACAGCTAAAGTAGAAATTGCCTATGATTCCAAGAGTTGTACTAAACATTACCACTGTTTTTTAAACTACTTCCTTTAGTCTGGTGACCTCAGCCTTGTTTGCTTTGATACAGGTTTTGTTTTAGTGTTGTGTTTTCTCCTGAAACATCACCTGATTACTTGGCCATCATTTAAACCAGTTACCTCCCTTATAATTAAAAAAAATCAGAGGAAAAAATTGAGCTGATAGTATATATACACACAAGTTATGTACCATGTAGCTTTCCAAGGGCCAAAGCACACCATGCTTTCCACATCAGTGTGTACTTGTGTAGTCGTGTGTGCTCCTGCATCCAGTTTGGTTATAGTTTCGTGCATTCTTTGTTGCTTCAGCGATGCTTTTGTTTTCTTTTTCTCTTAAAGTGGTAACTTACCACTAAAATCTCCTTTAAGTGAAACTGAATTTGCTTTTGTTTTAAATTGATGTGACTTCTCTCTACAGAATCTGTTTGGTTTTTTTGTTGTTTTTTTTTTTTTCCCTGGGTTATCATCATGAACTGATGAAACCCTGTAATGTTCCCTTGATCTAAACAGATGTAAGGGTCTGAGTCTAGGTTCACAGGCAGGAAAGCTTTCATCTCTTTTGAAAGAGTCATACCTGGATTAAGAGGTCAGACAGAGGTGGCTTAAACAAGTAAGCAAAGAGTCTTCATTTATCTGCTAGAATTTTGTTTATACAGTAATAGAAATACTTTGTGAAAAACAGGTGTGGAAACTGAGGTGCAAGTGGGTCACCTTTGGTACTGGTACTCCTTCAGAAACCTCACTTTTTTTCTCTTTTGTCAAAATGAAAAAATGATTGTCAGAAGATGCTATTCCATGATCCTTATTTTTCTCTGGATAAGCAGAACTGGAGGCAGTTGAACACTGTTTTTCCAATCTGCAAGTGCTTTTCAACAAGGCCTGACTTTAGTATTAGAGATACTGTAAAGTATTGGAGGTTCTGATTAAGGGTGTTTAAGAGGTACATTGTAATTGAGAAGCTTCCACATGGACTTCTTAATTTTTTTTTAATCATTCACTGTACATAAATCCTGGAGCAGAGAGCTTAAAGAAAACCTCGTTTTTGTTTTTGTTTTTTTCTGTAAACCGGGAAGATTCCAAAAGACAAAGCCATTTCTGCAGAACCCTTGAGGGACATCACTGGTTACTGGATTTTATTACATTCTTTAGATTTAAATTCTAAAATCCACAGAGCATTAAATATCCTGCTTTTTAACCATACGTTTAAAGTGAGAGGATCACCTCATGAAGACAAGAATAGGTATTGCTTATTGACAGTTTCTGCTTCTTAATGAAGGCCTTCTGTAGTGTCCATATTTAAAGTATTTTACGTAATTCATTGCACTATTTTCTTACTGTTCTAGGAAATTATAAGCATCTCTTGCTGTGATCTTTCACTCCAAGGATTAAGACTGTTCTAATATTCACAAATTTTAAGAATTCTAATAACTGTTGTGTCAGTGAGCTCTGGATAATGGTCAGAAGTGACAGAGGAGGCTGCGCAGTTAGCTCATATAACACCACTGGTAGTATAACTGCACAGAGGGAGCGTTTATGGGTGAAATTTCAAATCTATTGACTGTCATGGTTCACAGAAAAGAAAGATTGCCACTATTAAACATACAGCCAAGAAACAGGTATAAACCTACTAATGAGGAGGAATACAGAGTAAAGGATTTTAAATAGCTTTACGTATAGGTTTGAGGCACTGAGTGATATAGCTCTTTTATTTTGTATGCCTATCAGTGTTGAATAAACAACAGCTGTAGCTTAGAAACAGATGAGAATTTCTCTTAGGAAATGCTTATGCTAAGAGCTTTTTAGAGCCTTGTCACAGTTTAAATGGACTTTCAGGCTGTGCTGATGTTAAGTCCCCTGTTTGGAGCCAGAGTGATGGAAGAATTGCTATTAATTTCCGGCTACAGTGACTGTCTTTTTGTCAGGGGTTAGATATTTAAAAATATGATTCAAAATCCTGAATTTTCTGACACATGGGACTTAAGTTCTCTGTAGATAACTCTTACGGTACTGAGGTCTTTTATGTAATTCAATTTCTAGTAATGTCCCCCAAATACATTAAAATTAGTTGAAAGAAAGTACTTTAAGTAGTTAAAACTTAACCAATACTGACCAAAAAATCTTAAACTTCCCTGTGAAGGGCCTGCATATTGCTTTATCTTATTGAAGTACCTCACTGCTTTCATCATACTGATCTATCCCCAGCCCTTTTTTTAACACGCTGCCAAATGTATTGTTGCTATGAGATTATTAAGAAGAAAGCATTTACTTCAGTTTAGCATTCATGTCTTTCCTTTAGGTTATGCACATTTTTATCACTTAAGTAGTCTATAGTGTCAGCTGTAAAACTCGGTTGCCCCTAGAGAGCACCACAATCAGGCACGCTAGGTGAAATGTTCTCTACATAAATGAGACCCCTATCCTCTTCCCCAGAACAGCTTGAGGGGAGAAGTCATCTTTTATCGCATATCCCAAAGATCGCCAAGAACAGGCTCCATTGGACTAGATAGGAAATGCTGCCTTGTGAAGAATATCCTGACAACAAAAATGGGAGGCTTAGAGCAAGGACCTTGACAGCCTGGGACTGCCGTGGTGTGACCTAAGGTGAAGAGAGGAGGAAAGAAATTTGGTTTAAAGATGACCCAAACAACAGGGATTTATGGGTGAAAATATCTTCTATTTTACCTTTGTACATCAACCTATACCGGTCTTCCTCCCTCCCAGTCTACAAGCTACTGACTTCTCTACTAACTGTAGTCTTTGGAAGTATTTATGTCTTACTCCTATACAGAGTTTACCACAATAATCTCATACCAGTTTAACAGAGCTATGGCTAGCCACAACCAGCTCTGAATCCTCCCAGCAAAAAGATGGAAAAATACTTGATTATTTCTATCTCAGTGTAACAGAGCGACATGAACTGGAGATATACTCAAGCTGTGAATGCCAGGAATAAATAGGCAGCTTACAAATGGCATTGAAAATGGTCTATACTGCTGAGAGAAAAAAAGATTTAGTTTCTTACTGTTCTTCTAGCTTTGTTTTGATTTTAAAAAAAAAGTGTGGTGTGTTTTGATGAGAATGATACAGAGTGATGGCTTTTGAAAGTGCAGTAGCTCTTTTCTTTAAATGTTTTCATTTTAGACTGAATTTATTAGACCGGGCTTTTTTGTTTGGCTGGTTTTGCCTCAGCTCATACAATGACAACCAGGAGTAGCTCTCGCTTAGTGCAGCACAGGAAGGTGGCACTAATATGTTAACATCTGTTCACTACAGCAGAGGTACAACGACCTTGGTGTATCATCATTAATTTCCCCAAAACAAACCATCCAGAACTATTGCTAGTAGAAACAATTTGAAGAACATCAGCATATAGTCAAACTTATTTAGTCTTTGACATTGACAGAAGGGTTGTTGCTTTTCTGACTGAAGCTCATCACGACCCCAAAGGCAGGGCCTTTGCTTTACCTACGTGCTGCTGAAGCCTTGGGCCCGCTGGGGACACTTTGACTCACCTCAGTAAAAGGTGGAAATGAGCGTCCAGACTTTAGAAAACCTTGGCTAACTTCACAGGCTTCCTTTTTAATCAGAATACATGTGCGCATCGACAAAGAACTCTGTCTTCATTTCTGTGCCTCACAGCCTCGAAGTACAACGGTATAAATTATGTAGAAGGCAACACGTCCCCCTGGAATATGGGCATTTATGTACGTACTAGGCCAGTTTTTCAACTAGTGGAAATCGGCATCAGCCCAGCCCTACTGATTTCTGTCACTTGATGATCTGGCCCAAGTACTTGGTGCTGCTTCCCATATTGTCCCTCAAAACGGGAAGCATCTTTCAAACAATCCATTTAAAACTGGTAACTCCTAATGATATGGCTGCTGTTCTCAGTCAGGATACTGTGATCCCAAAACGATGTACTCTGATAAAAATTTACTCTGAGGGGATCTCTGGTGGGCTAGCTTCAAATGGGACCCCGCTGCCCTAGACCTGTCTGCCCTGCTTTGAAAGACCAGCGGGACCGCCGGCACCGCCGCTGTGGCGACCCGGCCGCCCTCGCACCCACCGGTGCCCGGCCGCCTCGCGCCCCCTCACGGCCACGGCGGCGCCCCGCCGCGGCTTCCCGCCCGCGCGACATCCCTGACTCTCGCGAGACCCGCCGCCTCCCGCCCGCTCCCTCGCGCTGGCGACGGCACGTGGCGCCGCCTTCCCGCGGTCTGTGGGCTGGCGACAGCTGGAAGGTGTCACCGCTATGGCATCGTCGCGCAGCTTGTGCTCGCCAGCCAGAGGCGGCTCGTGCTGGTTTGGGGACAAACCTGGAGGAAGCGGGAAGGCATCGGGACGTTCCCTCGGGCGCTGCTGCGTTCCCAGAGCCACCCTGGGGCACAGGAGGTGAGGGGAGCGGGAGGCCCTGGAAGTTTCCAGAAGTGCGGGTTTCCTTGGAGCTACGGGTCGTTGTTAATGGAGTTATCGGGCTGTAATGTTTGACCTGCTGTTTAGGAGCCTGATGGTGTGTGAACACCCGGCTGCCAGGGAGGAGTGATGGTGATGCAATTTTAGGGGCTAATGATTCTGCTGACCTAATGTCCTCGTACAGCTGCTTTCTATTACTGTCGCTTAACTGGGACATGGCAGGCTCGAGGGACTGTCTTTATATAATGAGCTAGCTGTGCAATTATGGCAGCTACTGCAGGACACTGGGGCTAAATCTGTCTCACTTTTTGCTTCATCATCTATTTTTATATTATTCCAGCATAATGTGGACATTCAAAAAAAAATGGAGTTTATTGCTCCTAGGTGAAATGAATAGCGCTAATAGCGCTGCTGGGCTGTGGTGAGGCTGGGATAGTAGGGGAATTGTTTCATAGCTAGCTTTTCGCACTGTTCTCTTGCTTCAGTACTCTGTGGCCTTACGAAATTATTGATATGTGTAAAAAAAAAAAAAAAGATCACCAGAGAGCTTTGTGTTTGTATTAATTTCTTTCTTGCTGAATTAAGAAAGTTAAGTAGGGAGCATTCATGTAATTTTTACCATAATCTATGGAAGAGCTGTGGTGGCTCAACAGTTTACTTGAAAATGCTTTGTTTACCTTGAAATTCAGATATAGTTTATTGCAGTTATGCTCAGTATTTTTCCTAAACTTCTACTGTCTAAGAAGTACGAAATCCTAGTTTTGGTTAATTTCTGGAAACTGCAAAGATTATCATAAGTTATAATGCAGCAGTACATGTAGATATTTTGCTAAATGTATGGATAAAGTAGGCTTAGGTTTACTTTTAAAAGGACAGCTAACAAAGTCTTTTTTTACTACATATAAAAACTTGGTAGTTTTTATGGTCGACTTACTGTGCTCTGACATTTTCTCTCATGAGAGTAATGGGATTGATTCCCAATATTAAAGAGGAACCACTGGGCAAGTTCTGTCCAGTGCAGGTTTCTTTGTAAAAGTGAGTTAAAGTTTCAAAGAGAAAACCATGTCATTTTCAAACTGCTTTGTAACAGACACACAAATATACAGCATATTTAATGAAGAACATTGTATATGTTTGTTAGAACAAGTGTTTGGGGGCGTGTTTGCTGTTTATTTACTTACTGGCAGAATTTACTCATATTACCCTACAGAAATTGGGGAAAAAAAAAAAAGACATTATGACTGAGATTTCACACATGAAGTGAATTATCCATGGTAACTACTCCACATTTTGCATACTGATTTATATAGCATATTTAGTTGAAAGATCTTAAAACAGTTAACCCATATTAACTAGGCATCACAAGTCCTACTATGAAGTAGCTAAGGGCGGATATAGTTTTTAACCAGCTGCTAAAATCATTGCCTGAATGCTTATTGAGTTTCCATAAATTTGAAGTAATCTAATGCTGTTGTCCATAGTGGTAAGTAAACTGAGCAAAATTTAATTAAAGATACATATCTATGAAATATGAATCTTGATTCGACCTGTTCTCCATTCAGCATATTCTACCCATGTACGTCTTTAACGTATTGGATTTTTTTAACGGGCAGTCATGTGTGACAGCCATAGGTAGAAAATTATGTTTAGCATTTTGGAAGACCCAGAGAGCTGACCCTGCAGGATATTCAAGTAACTTCTCAAATGTACTTCCAGGAGCAAGTGCTGAAGAGCATTTTACCCCAACAATTTCTGTGGGGCTGAGGACTTTGCTAGTTTTAAGTCAAGGGAGTTCCCTGCCCCATTTGGCGTATACCCACGCAACCGCTTATTCAAGCAGAATTAAGCTCTTTAATATTCAAGCAGAATAAGCTCCCCATAATATTTGTGGGTAAGGAGAGAACATGGAGTCATAGGAAAAATGGCCAAGGACAGGAGAAGAATGGGATGGCTGCTTGCCGCAGCAGAGCTACTTTACAGTAGCATAAAATGTCTCTGGGACTGTGGCATGAGAGACACATGATACAGCCGTGAATTGACTGGATTCAGTGCAGTTCACTGCAGCAGCAATCCCATTGGGCTACACCTGAGGGCACTAATGAGCCTTAATTGCTCTGAGCAGCCTCACTTGCCCATGGCGCCTCGGCCCCAGTTGAGTTTGAGGTTTATGCACTTCTGTGTATATACGTATGTGTGTGTGCACATATATTTAATTAGCTGGCTTAATCTACAGATGAGTTGTTAAAATTAAACTTCACCTTTTAAAAATCTGGTTGTTCATTTGCATTGCCCAGGTGATAGTCTATCTGAGACTACAGCATTTCTCTTTTCTAGACAGTCTCAATTTGGCCAGTTTGCTTACTTTTGTGAAAGGAGGAGTTGCTATAAATAGACCTCCTAAAGCCTTCACAACCAGTTAAAAAAATATTCAAGACTTTAAAAAAAAAATAATGTTTTAGTTTAGAGCTTTATCTGAGCATAAATCAGTACAATATTAAGAACACAAATGAAAAAAACCAACCTACATGAGTTAATGTTTTTGGATCACATTCCACCTTCCTGATATTCAGGCACTTTTGGAACCATTAAGGATTAGATTTATATCTGGACGTGCAGGGTATCTTGGTAGTCTAAGGAATGGGGATGTAAAAGTGAATTTTACTTTGCTTTGCAGCATAGCTTTTAGAAAGCAAGGAAGATGTGAATGAAACCTAATGAATCATAATTGACTTAGCAAGAAGGTTGTATCTCTTGCATGCATATATTGGTATACTTATGATGGAGATATTTAAATGTGTTAAAAGAACAACTTAGATTTATAGCTCTGTTTATCATGATTACTTCACTAACTTTGTCTAGATACATTAGAATTTTTAAGTTTCATAGGCATAGTGCTTTAGGAAGTATGGTTTTGCTTATTTTTGAAATTTTGTCAACACTGAAAATGTCAGACATTACATTGTGATATTACTAAAGGGGGAGGCTTGTTGGTTGGTTTGTTTTTTTTCTTTTTTATTTTGCTGTTCCACTGCTGTTGTTTATCACAGTGAACCAGGGATATTGCAGGTAATTGTTCACATAATGGAGTGCAGAGGTAGTGAAGAATACTCAGCATAAGGCTGGTTTCTTTGCACACCTTTCACAAAATAGCTCCAACAGCTCAAATTCTGTTCTGTGGCATGGACTGTGAATCGCAATCAGAAATATGTTCTGAATCTTGAGAAGCCAGACTAGGGGCTGCTCCAGGCAAATGAAAAAGGGGAAAAACCAATGGGCAATCAATCTTACAGCTGTCCCAACCCACAGGTGAATTCAGAAATTAATAAAAGGTTGCAGCACAGTGATTATCAAACTGTAATTTTTAAAACAAGCTAAGCTCAGTGAGACAAACCTTTAAAAATAGTATTTCACATTTGTTTAGATAAATGCCAAGCCATTCACAAAACCTTGTCAAATTTCTGCCCTTGATCTCCTTGTCAGTGGAAATCTTAATTAGTTATCTTGTAGGTGTGTTTACTGCAGTAGTTTCAGAACTACCTAAGCAATGGAGGGATTGGTTAACAGTGAGAGAGTTTGACAGAGTCTCTTCCAGAATTGTTTGTTGGTCAGGTATTTTATGTCTAAGAAATGAAACTCTGTCTCTAAAATGAAATGTAATCTGACTCACTGTCTCCTACTTTCCTAGCTCTCCTGGCAGACTTTGAATGAAACATGATCTGCACATTCAGCCATGTGTTCCCCTCATAGCTACACAAAAGTTCAGTCACACACTATGACATGAATGATACTCATGTTTGCCTTCTAACCACCCTGCAAAAACATGAGAGGTGGCTTACATCAATCAAAAGCTGTATTCTAATAAAATTACTCTCTACAACATTTGTCTGTTGAGCAAACAGCTCTCAGGTCACTTCATTAATGTCAGTGGTGGAAGAAAAACAAATAAAACCAATTCCGTCTTATCATTGACAGTTCCAGTCTTGTTAATTTCTTTTTCTTCTAGGTTTATGTATTTTCTTCATTCTCAAAATCCTCTTTGACTAATATTCCAAAAGAATTTCTAAAGCCCAAAGTACAGGGGATGGTTCTCTTAAACTTATTGTAAAAGTTTATTTGCAGCATTTTTGGTTTTTTTTTAATTCTGCTTTGGAAATAAGTGATGTTCACAGTTAAGCTCACTCAACTGAAGCTTTGGTTGCAGCTCTTTCAATGGGAGTTCTTGTAACATAGCACATATGCATGCCTTATGAACAAGATGAGCTAAACATGAGCAGACAGTGAAGGACTCCCATGCATTTTCTTTCCTCGACTAGGACTGAAATAACCCTTCTCTGACTCTGTAGGAACCTAGGAAGGTGGAAAGATATTAAAGGTGAAAGCTGTGTTTTTTATTAAAGGTGAAACTATGTACATTTTAGGTACAAGATTCAGGTTGATGTGAGAAGTTGAAAAAATTAAAAAGAAAATGTCTTCTCTAGAAAAATGAGTAACGCAGAAAAAGGACTTCACATGTTGATGAGATGAGGCAGTTCAGTGAAATGGTTACTGACTTTCAGGCAAGTGATACATGAGAATCCTGGCTCATAACGTATCCCTTTCAATTTTTTCCTGATTTTTTTGTCTTTGAGCTTTTACATAGATAATTTCATATGTATTTAATAAAAGTCATTAAATGAGCTTTCCAGTTTCATGTTTCAGGAGCTTCCTTCATTCAAGAAGGTTTCCTTTATTTCTTTGTGGTAGGGTGCTGACTTGAGATACGTAAAAAATAGCAACTATTTTAGAGTGCCAAATACTGTCCTTTTAATTAATTCTGGAGAGTAGGAACTACATATGCATGCACTTCAAGATCAGACCTTTCTAAATGCTAAAAATAGTAAATATAGTTGAAAAGACTGTTTACTGTATTTGCAGTGTCATCATCACATCTATGTTTTTGTCAGTATTCATGGATTTCCTAATGTAAAATGGGAAGTTCGGAATTGAGTGCAACTTCTGTGAGTAGCAAGAAAGCCATTTTGAAGTATGTTTTTTGTCAGTTGTGTATTTTCTAGCATAAGAAAAATAAATTGCAGCTTCCCTGAGAAAGTGACATAAACCCATGTTGTTTTTTATGTCACAGAGAGATTATTGTGAGAAAGACAGGAATCCCTTACCCAACCATGATTTCTCTTGATGAGGTTGCTGTGTTCTTAACTAGTACATAAAATGTCAGGGGGAAAGCAACAGACAGTAGAAGAACGTTATACAAATCATCGGTAAGAACAATAGGCTATTGTGGGTAGGATAATCTACAAAGGAAGCCACCAGCCTTCTAAAGCAAGATCAACTAGTTGTGACAGGCACATTGTCTACAGACCAGTTCTCGCTCTCTGCCCCTCCCCTTGGCTTGTCCCTACACTCGCCCTTCTATAAAAATTAGCTTATTACCAAGACATAATTATAGGTACTTCGTTACCAAGGATTGCTCAGGATGGGGATGAATAAATTGGGTTTGTGTCTCGGGTGACTTGGCTACAGATCTCAGTGGGTGCTCTGCTTAAGGACTTGATACCTGGCAATACCTTCTCAGAGGATTTAATTGAGCAATCACACTGTGACATACAGACATTTTTTGCAAAAGCCAACAGCAAAGAATGACTTCCGAACTGCTGTTCTTTGTCATACACATTATACTGCTCTTGTGTGTTCATTCATTGACTTCTCAAACATGACAGAAGATACAGCTGCTGTTCTAGAAATTCTGTTTCAGGAACTGGGGGAGGGGGCAGGCATGAGGGGGACGAAGACATCAGTCATACAAATAGAATGGTAATTCACTGCATTAAGATACATGAACTTAAATAAAAATCTCTTAAAACTTTTACATGATTGTCAGGTCTTTATAGGCTAACAACAGTCAGCTCATTAATTAAATGAATGTTATTTGACCTGTAATATTAAATTAACGTGTTTTACTGTTTATTAATTAAGCATTAGCTTGAGGAATGTCATTATTTTAAATAGAAACACTCCATCTCTGTCTCCATTCAGATAGTGATGAGTAACCTGGTAAAGACCATAGTCCCTCTGGTACATGGATCACTTCACAGGGTTTTCAGAAATATCTCAGGATGTGTTCTTATCCCTGTGTCCAGCCTAGTTACAGTACAGTTCTCTCAGCTGTATAGCTAGGGCTGGAGAAGTATTTCACTAACATAACTCTGGTGTGACTGCCTGGTAACCTGCCCTGCTGTACAGGTGTCAGCACGGTACTACATTGCTCAAAATAATGCTTGTCCTAGCAGTGTCACTGTATTGAGTTATATGTCATTTAATTTGATAATTTTTCATTAGTATGCTTGGCATAAGAATGTGCTAATGAAATTTGATAAAAATGTAAAGCTGGGAGGACTTGCTAATGTAGAAGAGCCTGTTACGTTATCTAGGAAGACATGGATGGTCTAGCAGATTGAAATAAAAGAAGTGAATTAATGTTAGTAAAACCAAGTAAAAGGTCGTGCTTCTAGAAACTAACTAGAATTCAACTGCTGAACGGGGATTTATCAGACAATAACTTGGAGAAGAAAGATGTGGGCATAATATATCTGGTGGTCCAGTTGGCCACTGGATGACTATAAAGCAATAGGAAGATATAGCTGTATAAAAGAGAAATACAGTCTTTGGACATATAAATTTAAATTATTAAAATAGAAGAGTATTTAATTATATTGCAAGGCATTAGTGAGTCCTTGGTTGAAACAGTCACATTGTTCAGTTATATTCACATTACTTTCATAGTTGATAGAGAGAGATGGGCATCTCTGAAAGATGGTTTAGGACAGGATTTATGAGAGCTTTGGGAAATTCCACTCCCAAGTACTGGTGTTTTAAGTTGAGCTAGGTTTTGGCTGTATTCTCTACAGTATATATTTTTTTGACATTTGCCTCCAAGAAAGATGTAATTGAATTGTAGTAAGTAGAGTGTAACTCTACTGAGTTTATCAGTAGAAAGACCTTCTTGTGAGGGGACGCTAACAGAGTGGCGTGTTAAGCCTAATGGAATGCTAGCAGAGAATGGATGCGATGACTTTAGGTAAGGTTCATGTTGGAAAGCAAAAATAACTGCTAACACTAAAGAAACTTGATGAAGAGGAATAACAAAAAGAAAAAAAAGGTGATAGGTTGTTTGTAAATAAATGGAATTTAAATAGGGTAAGTTCTGCTTGTGTGAGAGAAATTCATGAACAGCCTTCAAAAATCCTATTAGTGACAAAAGATACACATTTCAAATGGAGCTGAATCTGTTTTGAAACAGGTTAAATTAAATAACTGTTTGTGAATGCAGGTACCTTGTTGTGATGTGACAGGATTTCATTTCCATTCCTAAATTCCTTTGAAATGTTTTTTTGGTGAATCCACAGGTGTCTTCCATTGAATAGCAGCTCTGCACACAAATTGCTTTTTTGCTTTACAGGCTGAGCTCCATTCAATAAACTCTGTGCTCTCCTTCCCCTCCCCCCAAACTGAGTCACGGTTGGTCACTCCCTCTCCTACTCCTAAAAGCTGGGAGGAATTGGTGATATCCTTTAAAAGTGATTATTAACACCAATATAAAGAAAGATCTATTCTCATGTAGACAGAGTTATAGCTAGGTGTCAGTCTTAAATTTCTTGGAAGATTATTAAGGGTTTTTCAACCTAGTAAAGTAGTGACAATATTGTGACATAAAGTTCTGACAAAGATTTTTGTTTTATAAACACAGTTTAACAGCCTTCATTGTCTAATAACAGCTTATTAACTTCATGTGTGTTATTTGACCTATAATATTAAAGTATAACTGTGTCTATTTGAAGTGTTTGCATTAAAGTTACTTTAATATAAATGACAATTATGTCTGTGTTGCCCGAACTGAATTTTGTGCAAGTTTGTGATAGTAGTTGACTTAGGTATGGTTTGCTGTCTAAAGCCAGGGATACAAAGTTCAATTTAATTCCTTCATTGTCAGAGAGAAATAGTTGCTGTAGTTCCACGGCTGTTCGGGAGACGAGTAGGTTTGTGCTAAGCGCAGCCTTGGTTGCTGTAAGTCAGAACTGGAAGAGGGCCCAGCCTCTTCCCGCTGGGGCCCCTCCAGCTCCCTTGCTGCCAAAACATGGGCACCTGCACCCAATACAGTACGTCACTAGTGAGAAGAAGCAGGCAAACCTTTTTTTGTCACACTTCATGTGGAATGTGTTCTTCAAACTCTCTGTTGCTTCTAGCACCATGAAACTAAGCTGGATTGTTTTCAAAGCATGTCCTGGTCATTGTCGTGATGCGTTAGAATGGCTCATAGTTGCATTACTCATCATTTCTTCTCAGAAACAAAAGTTAGTAAAAATAGAAAAATGTTTTCCTAGTTCTGTTTTCGTATGGTTACTGAATTTTTACCCAATATTCCTGAATATTATTGTACTCTTAATTTATACCTGGTTTTGCCTTCTGGTGTGTGTGGGAGGTGAATGGTCTCCTCACAGTGTGAAAGACAGTCCTCTTCAGTTCCTTTCCCTCAAGCCACAACAACCAATTGATGCCAGTTACCTTAAAAGCAAATTAATCCCACTCCTGTTTTGTTCAATCAATACTAATGTGTTTTTCCTGTAATTTTCAGGTTTTGACAACGCTGTCTGCCAGCAAAGCTGAGGTAGGAAATCTTGTCTTATACTGGTGGAATGTTAAATAGCTGTCTGCAGTTTTGATAGTGGGGCTAGCTTTCTTACAATTTTGGAATGAAAATTTAAGAGACTTCACTACGGCACTTGTGCTGCTTCTAGTGTTTGATGAGCCAATCTTGGGAATTCTTGTCGTGTTATAACAATATCTAAGCTCCTAGGAAAGTTTTAGCATTATGTATGTCTTTCTGAAGATTTCCATGGCATTGAAAACGCATAGTTCAGAGCTTTGTTAAGTGTGTATTATAATTTCTCATCAACAGAAGGTGGCTATCTGACATTTTCCCTGTGCCCTTCGATTTTTCTACTTTGCTTCACAGCAAAGAAGGTATTGTATCTGCTCCACAGTGGGTTCTGGTGGTTGGCACACATTCCTTCCAAGTCCGTATCTAGCTTGCCTCAGTTATCTGGTACCACATGACATGAAGTGTTTCAGCAGACTGGGACATGGGAGACAAGTTTAATGACAGAATGCTATTAGCCAAATTCTTGTTAAATTCTGTAATGATGTTAGCTGTATTGTGTGTTGCCTGCGTTGGGTGCTTGACATTGCTATAGTTTAGATTGATCATTTTGGATTTGCATTTATTTTGTCAGCTTTTCTATTAATGCGTGTGTACTTTAAATGATCTTAATGGGTCTAACACTAGTCTTAGAGGTGAAAATATTATGATTATTGGAGTGAGTGTATTTTGAGTAACTGGTTGCTGAAGCAAAAATAGCAATCCTTTGTGACCGCTAGCCTGTGTTATAGTGCATTTGTCTCTTTCGAGTATTGCTGTTGAATAAGTCACTGCACTTTTAATAACTGACAGATATTTTTATTCAGTGCACAGTTACTGACTCATTTAAATGTAATGTCAATTGGAAGCTCAGAGTGTTTCTATATGAAACGGGTCTCGGACTCACAGTAGGGAATTTGTGATGTACTCCAAAGCTAATGTTTAACTATGACAAAATGTCTAGGTGACTCTAACTGCTGTAGTCAGATAAATTTTTAATACGAACCTTTGCTAAATTAAATTGCATTATTAAAGAGAATAGATAAACTGTGCTAGTTACTTTAAAGAACAAGGACACAAGTTCACTTGCAAACTGTAAAAGAATGACATAATTCATTTTTATTTAGGTTAAGACTGTAATGTCAGTGTTCAGTTTTGCTGATCTGAATCAGTCGCATACTTAGCTTGTCTCGGAGAGTTTTGGGAGTAGGATTTTAATGTTTTTTCCATTGTGCACTGTTTTAAATGCCTGTTGCTCTTTTATCAATAGAGTGCACTGATAAATAGTAAACTCCAGGGTTTTTTTTTGTAATGGGAATTTTTGGGGCTTAGATTAGTCACTGTATACAGGTACTACTATCAATTTTGCACTCTTATAAAGTCTGTTTTTTTAATTACTTGTAAAATGTTCCTACATACTTCTTTCTTTTATGTGTGTAAAAATTCTTGAAGTATTACAAGTTTCTGCGTTGATCAGTTGCGTTGCTTTGTTTGTCAGTACTTTCACCATTTGAAAACCTTAAGAGAGTAAACACATTGGTGGTTCTTTAAAAAAGCTTATCAACTGGCCGTCATGCTTCAGCCCATGGACCAGCTGGCAAATCTGTATGTAAGAGCTTATTATTAAATGCTGTTTCTCCCATTCATGAAAGTACTCAGAAGAAATGCCAAAGTTACCCAATAAAAATCCAGGGAAAATTGTGATTGAAGGTAAAGGATAATTAAGTGCTTTCCTGAATCAGGGCAGTAGTGTTGTTTGTAAATAGTCCTACTGAATTCAGTGGAATAACTCACAAGAGTAAAAATTAAAAGAGTAATAAGTGTGCAGAACTGGTTGCAGAGTTTTTGAATTAGAGACAGTTTTCAACTTGAGGGAAGTGACTCCTTTGACATAATGACAAACTTCGCAAGATTTCTTCCTGCGACCTACATAGTGCACTGTATATTATGCGTAACATAGTACAGTTTTGGTGTATTTTGAAGCTAACATACAAGATATTTCCTCAGGTTTGAAAATAATGGCCTTATGTTTTACCTGATTTTTTTTTTCCTCTTTCGTCTTCATGAACAGTTCTGAAAAAGATACAATCCAAAATAGCCTTGTTTGGGCTTAACTTCGTGTCATGTCTTAACTGATTTGAGCTCCTCAGTTCTTTGCTATTGTATAGTGCTTTGGTCGCAAGATCTCTAGTGTACTTTTGAAAAAAAAAAAAAGGTACATGTGTTTGCTTTCTAAAATCTTTATTAGAACTACTATTTGGTTGTTCTTGAAAAGATTGATCCAAGTAGTCTTGAAATTGGATTATTCCTCTTTTTCTGTTACTTAACATAGCTGTGTTCCCTTACTGAGTTTTGTATGAAGTGTGAATGAAAATTTAGCATGTTTGTCTTACTATTGCATGTTTTAGGAAGACACAAACAAGGTTGTTTGCTTTTTTTCCAAACACTGGTTGCAACGTACCAACTGTAGAGAAACAAGTACATCTAGAGGAAGCTGTCAAGTAATCCAAAGACCTTTCTTCCGTCTTTTAACGCAGAGGGGCAACAAATAGTGACAGAGTCAAAGCGGTCGGCAGCGAAGCCTTCCATGAATAATTGCCAGATCTGTCTATGCTGTGTCTTTTAGTGTAATAGTCTTGTAAATATGCAGGTTAGAAGCATCTTAAAAGAGAATAACTTGTGCATAGGTAGTCAAATATGAAGATTTTTATCACAAATTACTTTGGTCTCTTGCATAATAAAACACATAACCAATTGCGTTAATGTCATTACAAAATGGGCCTGAGAACAGTCTCATATACAGCTATACACTGTAAATTGCTGTAACATACACAATACTTCATAATAAAATTTTCATGTAATTCTCTGGAACAGCACAGTTTGAGGAATGACTTTTTTCAGATCTGCTGACTTTATCTAATGCAGGTGTATGGCAGTCTAGTCCTTTTATTGCTTTTTTGAATACACATTTATCTCCTTCAAAAGACATCTCATTCAGTCAACTACGTGACTTTTTCCAGAGTGTCCTTCTTTCTAATTAGCTGTTAGTATAAATAGCTGTTACGTTGGGGAAAGCATCATTTCTTTTCTTCTTTCTGAAATAAAAGTTGTTACCAAAATGGAGAATGTAAAGCTGCTTATGATTCCTGTTTTCCTCCCCAACATTTGAATAAACGATACAGTGAAGTTCAAGCCCTTCTTCTTGTGAGAAGCTAGAGGTCATGCCTTATTGAAATACAAGTTTAGTATAACTGTGTGTAGGCTCTCTGCCTGCTTTTTTGTGAGGAATGGCAAGGCAGCCTTTTTTCACTCCCATAAAGAAAGGGCTGCCAATATGTCTCAATAAAACTGGAAATCAAAATCAGTGTAAAGCCAAGCGGGTTATTAAATCAGATTTTAAGGAAAACCTCAGAATACTAAGCAGAATATGGCTCTAACAATAACAAAACTGTGACTTACTTATACTGCAGTCCATAAGGTCCTTGATTATCAGGAAATGTCATTGTTAAGCCCTCCACTTTCCTTACATGGAAAGAATAGGTCAGGCCTGGTGAGTAGCATGATGCTGAAAAGGCCAACAAATGTGTTACACTTCAGTCGCCCTTTTGCTGCTCTGTGTGCGGAGTGGAGAGTGGAGAAAAAATCCTCTGACAGGACAGACGGTTGTTTCATTTATTTGTTGTTTGTAAAATGTTTATGAAAAATCATGTATGCTTGCGGTGCTGTGGAAATATGTTTGCATGAATGATGTGAGAAATGCATATGCAAGGTGTCTTAAGCAGATATGGTCTGAAAGCCATTCAGAGCATTTGTGTTTGCTGATATTATTGTCTGTTTGCATTACACTAATGCCTAGAGGCCCCAGTTGGAATCTGAGTCTTTCAGGTTGTGTACAGGCATGTGTTACACGGTATTTCAAAGGTCTTGCGCACTTAGGTAGATAATACATAAAATGGTGAGAAAATGAAGAAAGTCATGTAGCAGGTCAGTAGCAGAACCTAGGAGTTTCATTGCCAGCAGGACCATACTATCTGTTTTTCCTACTTTTAATGCCAAAGTGAACTAACTTGTTTTTGAAAAAGTTAGTGAAAGATTGTGTGTAAACACATAGCAGAACTTTCTAAGAGCATATGAATCTATCAATACTATTCTACTGTTATTGTTTTTGATAGTTTGAAGTGTGCTCTGTTCCTAGTAGACTTATAATTCTTTTTGCTAGTATATGAGTAATTTTTTAATCTGTTGACTGTCTGATTTATTCCTATAGTCAAACTACGATACCAATGGAAACTTTATTTGGGGAAGCGTGATTACTTGGTTGGATGCTCTTAGGATAAGTTGCAGATGTTGTATTAAAAATCCATGGTAGATAAAAACATGTTGTTCAGTCTTACTAGCCTCTGTGTCCTACTTTATTCTCCAAAGCACACTTAACATGCAAGGACCTAGTCTGCCATCACTCCAGGGTAAGTATGTGCTCAGGACAGAAGATATTTCCATTTCTATTTTCAGATTGTTTTCTCAGAATGAATGGGTGGATTATAGCCTCTCCCTTTTCTAATGCATCAATACTTTGCATCAGCTGTGGCATTTGATTGAACCTATGCATTGTTAGTCCTACCCATCTCTATATTCCCTCTCCCATAAAAGAGGAATGAGGCACTGAGTGATCAATCTTGGTGACTGGTAAAGAATTTTCTGTTAGCATTTTTGTAATGTTTATATCTTTAATTTATTTAGAGCAAGAAAATGTTTGATTATTCTGAGGGTTTTACCATCTCTATAGTTTGTAGCAGGACTTCAGAATTTATCAAGAGGATAATTATTACAGTAAGATGATCCTTTTTGCTTGATCTGTTGAAATCCCTTCAAATTTGACTGAGTCATAAACTGTCAGAAATTGTGTATAAATAGGTGTGACTTTTTTTTTAAAAATTGCAATCAATTGGTAATTGTTTATTATATTACTACTAAGAATATTCATAATTTTAAGTGTAAATTTAGGAATTATGTGTCAAAGTAATTTTTACTTGTCAAGTTTTTAGAACTGAACAGTTATAACTGTGCAGAAGTTGTTAATTTGATGTTTACCCATAAGTAATTTCCACTGAAAAGGATTTTACAAGCATATAAGCTGAGTAGGGGTTTGAACTCCCACTGAAAGGTGTCTATGGGTAATTCAGCGTCACATATAAATCCTGCTGAGTGTCTACCTGTGTCTTCAGATACCTAATAAACTCTTGATTGTCAGTGACAGGAACTCTCAGCTGTAGCAATTATCTTGACAAGTTAATATGGACATTCCAAATGTGGCAGAAAAGAAATTCATAGCAGTGCACGCCTGGTGGATGACCTTTGAACGTGATTTGAGTGCACCCCCCTCTGAACACTTAAAATACCTGCTTTCATTAGTATTTGCTAGATTCCCTTCCAACTTTTATTACCAAAGGCAGAATCCTGACTACCTTTTATAGTTCAGAGGTCTAACCACATATATATACATAAAAACTATACAAAATGGATGGGAAGGAATTATAGAAAATTTTCATCCATTTTTTTACTTGCGTATGAATTTATAGGATCATGCTCCTTCAATATGAAATACTCTACAGTAATTTTAAGCTGTGCAGTGTGAGAGACAGTCTTGCTGTAGCTGCTACTGTAAAACCTAATTTGCTGCATAAAATATGAGAGCTATAGTGAAATATGAGCCTGGAGAGCAACTCTTTTGATCTTGAGTAGTCAAAAGGTTGGCATGTATAATGCTATGAAAATAAATGATGTCAAAACTGTAGGATATAATTTATGGTTTGGGGACTGCTTTACTCATAGAAGTAGAAGCTTCTACCATTGAAAAGCAAATAGTTCAACAAACAATAATGAATGGAAATTACAAACTTTCATAAAAAACTGAATATATTGAATCATGCAATACTTCAGTTTAGACACAACTAGTTCACTAATTTACTGATTATATATTATTAAAAAGAGCATTTATAAAAGATGCGATTGGAACTTTAGCCTTCATTTTGTATTTCTTTTAATGAGTACAGGCATTAGCTGTCATCCAGTTTGGCAAAGTGTTGGTCACATAAATTGTCTTTATTCAGTTCCAGTCTTGTAAGCTCTTAAAAATGAGCTTTTTTTCTGGCTGTCCCAATAGAGTCTGAAGGTGTACCCAAGTGCTTCATGGTGCTTTTAGGAGAGTGATTGCAAAACAAGATCGTGGTATTTGTTGACTCTGATGTGTAGCCCTGATAGCTGAGACTCTATCACCTACACAGGTTTCAGACTAGGTTTTTGTTTTGTTTTGTTTTGTTTTTAAATGTCTGTATTAAAAATGGTCTTGTGTTCTTTTGAGGTCTGATTTGTTAAGTCTTCCTAGGCTTCTTTTTTGTCCTTTCATCACTCAAATGCTGCTCAGTCTCCTTGGTCAGGACTCTGAAGCTGTTTATGGAACATAGTGTGACGTAAGTCCAGCTTTTTGTTCAGATTGGGTTTTCATTGTGCTTTGGGAAGTATGCTGTTCAAGGGGATCTGTTCTCATCCAGATCTACACAACTTCTGACGAGGCTGTTTAGATTAATATAAACCAATAATTCCAAAACTGAAATCTTCCTCCAGCGTTCTAGAGATTGCAACACCACCCCTCTACCCCCACCCAGAATCTGTTTGGATAGGACTCCTACAGAGGCTTCTGAAGAGAATTAGATTTAATAAAACAATGACAACTGAACCACCATGTTTGCCTTTTCTGTGTGTATACATATATACACACACGTATGTTTATCAATATGTGGCTCCAGAATATGTTTCAGCAATGCACATGTGTAATTTGACGTCAAAAGAAATGAATATAAGCTAGTCATACTAAGGGGTTGGTGTTGACTTGGAAGTGCCCTTGGTTTATTGTTTCTGTTTCTTAGTTTAATTCTATGTCTTCTTGCTAAATGTTGTAAGCTTTCACTGCCTGTACAAGGATCTTAATGTGTTTCGATGAAGATTTCAGAGATGGTGTATTAATCACACTTTTGTCTTTTTGTTGTGAATTTCAGGAGTATCATACTGTCAGAACTGTAGATGTGCCATATTGATCTTGATAATTAAATCAGGTAAAGAAAACTTGATTTCTAAGGGAAAAACTTAATATTCTCAAAGCCTGAATGTCTCCTAAATATTTACAGGCTACAAAAGTTGATCAAGTACCTTTGTTCTCTGATTATTACAGTGAACAGTGACACTTAGTTCAGATTCTCATCATATTAATGTGATGTAGTAATATATAAATTCATGTGTATGTGTTTTCAATCATGTGAATATGCAGAGGTAACTTTTTTTTAATATCTTGGCAAGGCAAGAAGATAAATAGGTGAAAATGTGTATGTGTTTGAGCGATAAAGTTGGTTTAATGATTCTTGGGGAAAAATTTCCGGTGGTACATACAGTAGTGACATGATTGAACAGGACAGAATCGTGCAGTTCAATTAATGTGCAAATATGTATTCACTGAACTTTCATTCCATTTATCACATGGACATGGAAATAGGGTCATTTTTTATCTCTGTATTATGTATATGACATCTTAGTTTGCTTCTTGCATGTTGCTGTGGGAAAAATAGCAATGTGGCATACCACGAGCAAAACGAATTGGAGATAAATTCCTCAGCTGTCGCAAACATCTTTAAGTAGATCTTTGTTTGAAGATAAACCTCTTCCTTCTGCAAGGATTAACATTAAGAAGGCTTTTGCATCCTCTTTGCATTAAAATTGTATGCATCTCTTGGCCATATTCTGTGAAAAATCACTGGCAACAATTGTCATGTTTCTGAAGTACATAGTTAGCAAAGAAAGTGTAATCACAGAAAAAAAATCAAAAGGCAGTTTTAGTAGAAAATACGTTAGTATTCACCATTGGTTATTTAAAATAAGAAGCCACCCATTTCAAAGTAAGTTTTTTCTGATGCTTATAGAAGTTTTCTTCCATTCTCAGACGTTGTGGAATTTGTTTGGGGACTGTTCTCTTTCTTTGACTAATTATTCTAAATCAGGTTTTCAAGGGTACAGTTGATTATTCAATTTATACACTGAAAAACTACACTGGAAATTCTGTTATTGGAAATTATAGTGAATAAAGATTTTTTTTTCTTTTATTTTATTTCTACAATTGGAAAAAAGGTTTCTTTTCTCTTGATATTGAACAAAAATAATTCTTAACGGCAGGGGAAAAAGATGGAATTTCATAGGTACAATGTAAAATAATGTGATAAAAAATTTCCTAGGTACCTATAAGAATAGAGAAATATGGTATAAATTTTCATTGTTCTATTTTATTGGTATTCTAAAGTAAAGACCTTTGTCTGACATGGGCAGCTGTATAAATGAAAGAACAGTTGAATTCCATGTGGAATTGTCATCTTTGCAGGCAAAGCTTGTAACCTTTAAAGAAACCACAGGCCAAATTCTCTGCCATGTAAATTGGCAGAGTTTCATAAACTTCAGTGGAGCTCTGCCAGTTTTTAAGAGCAGTGAGTGTGATCTTAATTTAGGTAGAAGGTGGTAGAAGTTTAGGCATATAAAGAAGAGTCTAAATTGTTAATTATCAGTCCCCACACCTCACTGTTAAACAGGAAAATGTCCCATTGGCTTGGGGACTGTAATGTCTGCTCAAGAAAAGATATTTGTCCAGCAGTTATTTAGTTCAACAACTTAATGCTTTAATTAATGTAATAGAATGAATCACTGCAATGTAGCCCCCTCTATTTTCGGTCTTTTCTTCAGTCAGCTAGTTTTCTCCCTTGAAAGTACCAAGAAAGAGCTTTCAGTCTGAAGCACATCTAAGCACCTATCACTGCATTGTGGTAACTTGGGTTGACACCTGTTAAAGCTTTAAATGTGATCAGTTTTCTCATTTACTGTCTGAGAGCTGAGGTTAATGTAATAGTTATGCCTTCTAGGTGCATGCACATATGCAAACACAGATTTTAGCAGTATACTGTTTTTCTTTGGAGGGGTCAAAGATGCAGGTCTACTGATACTTGAAGTAAGGCAGGACTTGATGATATGCAAAGAAATAAGACTGTCCCATCACTGAAAGAGTAAGTCATATTTTACAAAGGCACTAGACTAGTAGCACTAAAGCGGCTGCATAAGATGTTATTAAAAATGACATTATGTAAAAATATAGAAAGGACTGTATTTCTCATTAATTAAGCCTTGTACTGCTACTTAGCAGCGTGCACAAAATGGGCAAAATAGATATTCTGGCAAATGTTTAAGAACAACATATAAGTAGTTTTGAGAAAACAAACAAAAAAACCCCACTAAAGTGCAAAAGTAATGTAAACACTGATTGCAGAAGTTATAGAGTATTATGGGTTTATGTTTAGAGGAAGTAATGGGTTTGTAAATAATAGGTTTTACGTAAGTTAATTCACAAGTAAAGGAATTATGAACCAAACAGCACTTTGTTTTGGAACTTCTTTTCTTTGCTAGGAAGCTTTGGAAGGGTGCTGCTGACCATTCACATTGTACGTTTTAAACAAAAAACTGTACTTACTAGCAATACTTGCTGCAAAGGTGAATAGCCAGACTTATGAGGTGTTGTTTGGGGAAAGTGTGTGTATGTTTGGTTTGGTTTTTGGTTTGTTTTTGTCTTTTGACTGAAGTATTAAAATTGTTTGCTTTCCCATTCATGCTTGACTAGCCACTACCCGTGTTCACGATCCTCTTGTAAAAAAATGGGGTTTGAGGTGATTTAAAAGTAGAGTGGCTGTTTTGAAAAATGCTTATAGTATATAGTAGAGGCAAGAAAATTAAGTGGTGTTGATGAACAGTAGTACCTGTATTATTGGTTTACCTGTAGTGCAGGTACCTGCGGTGTCTCTGCTTCAGGGAGAATGGGAGAGAGAAACTCCTGCCCAGTCCGACAAAGGCGAGAAAAATCGATGAATAGACCTTGGGAGAGAGACTGTCATGTCCTAGAGGCAAGTGGGGAAGCTGGACAAGTAATCGGTGAAATACACCCCTTTCTCCACATCAGTAAGTACAACTTTGAAGAAGGGTCAGCGTGGCATGGCAGAAAAATTTCCTCTTCTGCCCCTTCAATCTTGAGTTTTCTCAGCTGACATAATTAAAATATTTCTGTTGGGCATGAAGCGACTGTGTGCTTTGGAATACAGAGGAAGATCTGAATCTTTCACCTTATAAAACGGCAAATGACAGAGTGCAGCCCAGGTTATGTATTAGCCTACTGAGGTACGTTTTTTTTCCTCAGCAGTTCCACATTTCTTTGCCATTGAAACATGAATCCAGTTTCTGGTCTGAGAAGAGTTTCCCGTTACGTTTATTCTGAAAGGGGTTTATTCACATTATGATGAATTACTTGCAGAATGAATAAAGTGTTTTCCTAGCCAAAGGATACTGCCTGTTTGATTGGGCGTTTATGATTATGAGACTAGGCTAAAGTGTTCACAGTCGTCTTTGCAGGGTTTCTATAATAGAACAGACCAACTCACAGCAGTTGGTTTGAAAATTACTCTTCTTTGCTGTATCTCATTTTCTTTTTCCTTAGTGCCCTTTATCCCCAAAGGACACGGTGAATGTTGTAGTGTATAGGATTTGAAGAAATTCAGAGTAGATTCCAAATCATCTAGAGAAGCTCAGAGTTCAATCTTTTTTTTTTCCAACTCAATTACTTTTTTCTGCAGACTTTACATTCTTAGACTTCAAACATAACAAGAGAATTCCTTTCCTGCTCTAGATTCAGTGAATGTTTATGCTGTAACTTCTCTGGGGAGGCAAAGTAGCTCCCAGCTGAACAGCTCTTCGCATACAGCATGATTTTTGAAAAAATGAAATTGAAAACAGCATAGTATTTGAGCTCTAGGTGATTTATTTTGGCAAATATCAGAAGGGCATCCACAGATAAGCATAGATGATTACATGTTGGTAAAGCCACCGATTGTCAAGAGACCAGAAGAATGTTCTAGGAGGAAATAAGTATCTGTGATGTTTAATTAATTATGATGCATTGCTACAAAACATGTGTTACAAAACAGTCTGTCTAAATCAATAAGAAGAATGTACCTAATTTATAAAGTCATTGTTCTAAGAACTGTATTGTGTTCATTAGTTTAGTTTGTCTTGCATTGGCTTAACCCAAGAAACCAACTTAATACTGTTTGTAAGTTAGTTTTGAAGCCTGCTTTTCAGAAGAGAGTCATAGTAGCAGGTTAAGACCTAAACTAATATTAACAGAAAGTAAAACCAAACAAACTAGTTTAATCCTGTCTCTGTTAAACTTTTAATAAATATGTTATTCGTTGTTATATGGACAATGTATTAAATTATTATTCTCTTCTGCTCGGTACAGTATTTTAGGAGAGATGTTACCAAAAACTCAAGAAGAGTTAGAATGGCAGTAACAGGTATTTTTGAATGTGGCAGTAACTCACAGAAAGTTAGGTTTATGGCTTTTTACTGAATAATTTAAATACCCAATTAAAGGAGTCATATTAGAGTAGTCAAATGTGTCTCTTGCAATAATTGTAAGTGCATTATGGTAGCAAGAATACGAAAGTTTTGCAACTGTATGAGCCGCTAATTGAGCTGCTTCTCCCACAGGTGATATGTCTCTTAATTCCTTATTACCAGTAGCAAGTCTCATTGAGATACTCTGCTATAAATAGTTAGTGGCTTCACAGTAGCTTCTAGATCGCAAAATTGCATCTAAAATCTCTCTGATCTCATAGTCTTTATACTGTCCATATAGAGACTGGCAATTTTCTGGGTGTTTTTTCTGACCATAGAATCCTTCACTGGAAAACACTAAGTTGTCAAAACAAAAACTTTGTGGAAAAGATTGGCAAAATGTTGGTATATTTTCCATATGTCACCCATATGTGATCCATGTTCTAATTCCACCCCCCTAACTGATATCCAGATACCAGAGTTGCATCAGAGTCACATGCGCTTGAGCAGGACAGAACATGGGGAAAATTGAAGTGTTTGGTTTATGTCACCAACTCTTTAAAAATGAAAAATAATGAAAAAAAGACTTTTTCCTTTTATAAAAAGTTGTAAAGACATATGATTGCATGTTGATTAAAAGTAATTACAGGTAACCTTAATTAGCTCTTGGTCCCATGAGTTTAGATAAATGCTCTATTTAAAATGAACAAATATGAAAAATGAATATTTCCTGAATAGTTCCATAATGAATGTGAATGTTTTTTCTTTTGTGCTTTCCTAGTGTTTAAAAGTACTCTGAAACAATAAATAAAATTTAAAATGCCCAGAAGACGACCACAGAAGTCACTAGTAGCCTTATTGTCATCATTCCCATAACTGATTTTAAACATTGGATTTTCATGGATAGGTAACCATTTACTTTCTACATGAGTTGCTGTGATAAGAATTTATTACAGGACCTGAGGGAAATGTTGTTACATCTATTAAAAAAAAGTTACCATTAATTTTGTGGAATTAGAACATCGATTTAATTTGGCCTCCTTTAATTGATGTTAGGTAGCTTGGGAACTGATGTCCTCACTTTGTAAATGCACTTAATCACTTCTTGCTACAAAACCTTGAATGCAATTTTTCCAATCAGAGCTGACAGTTGTAGGGTTAATGCTCAAAGCTAATAAATTCGCGTGGACTAGATACTGTACTACCTGCTGTCCTTCTTCAAAAATACTTATATTGCAAAGCAAGTCTGTATAATTTTAATTAGATAATCTCACTAAGTGTTTGGGGTTTTTTTGTGGTTTTTTTTTTTTTTCCCATTTGCTCACGTTAGCACAGTAATTCAATTTGGTGATGTTTTTCTTCATGGGAAAAAATATTCCTCTGCCTATACGGTTGTCAGGTAGCATACTGTAGAACATAGTTAAATATATGGTCAGAGTGCCTGGGATTAAGTGGCACTTTGGTTGTCATTTCTGAAGGCAGAGAGGTTTTAGCAGCATGTGGACAAAGAACACTGTCAGGTTAAAAGTCATGCAGTTCACAAAAGCAAATGTCAACGTGCTGAGGTTAATGATGGCACTTCAAATGAATGATATGGAAATAATTATTTTAAAAATTAGTCTGCTTATTCTCATTTGTGGTATTTCTTCAACATTTCGCACTTTGTTTAGAGAATAAAAACAGATTTGCAAGTGAGGTGTTTAATGACTTATAATAATCATTGCTGCAATCAAAGTTTTCACTGGAGATCATGGCCCAAATAAGAATGAGATGTTGGTTGAGGGAAGAAATAAGAACTCCAGAAGTTATTTTACTATAGAATACCACCTTTCATTGAAGTTATTTCCCCTCTTATTATTAGTCTTGTTTACAATCTCCCAGGCAGCTAGTAGGAGCAGTGGGATAAAATAGCAAAAAAACCTTTTGTCTTGGAAAAACTCCTCAAGCAGTTAAAAAAATCAAGTTGTGTTGTTGGTTTTTTTTCCACCAGCGGAGGGCTAATAAAAGAAATAAATCCCTGTGGCAGCTTTTCAGGCTGACCAGGTTACCCAGTTGTTTTTTCTACTAGCGAAGAAAGCTCTGGTTATCCATAATAGAGCCCACATACCCCAGTAGTTACCAGCATGGTATGGCAGCGATTCTCTTTGACTTCAGCTCCATTGCTGAATCCCAAGTGTGAGGCTTTTCTAGTTGCCTGTCTGTGGAATTAACACATCCCGTAGGAAAAAAAAAAAAAAAAACAAAAACAAAAAAAACAACAAGAAAAAAGTGCGCTCTCGAATAACTGTGACTTTCTATGTGGTCTTTTTAATATACTTCCTAGACTCAGTAAACTGGTATTTTCAGTAGCTGCTCCATGACTCTGAAAGACATTTCCTTGAGCTGGCAATGGGAAGGGATTACACTACCTTCTCATCAAAAAGCCAAGCTCAGTTCTTCACTTAGTTCACACGGAAAATGAAAAAAATTCTGAATGAGGCAGTCAAAGACAGAAACAAGTCTTTTTTTAGTGGCTACTGCTTTCTTTCTGTGTTTCTCTTTTTTTTTTTTTTTTTGTGAGATGGGCAGATAGGAGCAAATTTGTGAAAAGAAAAAACACATTTAAAAATTCAAAATTATTTGAATAATTAACTAAGCAGACCTTGAAGCTGAAGCCTTTCAAAGACATAACAACAGAAATTGACCACAACTAGGTTACCTGTTCTATGAACTTCCTCTTTTTCATTTAGTCTTTAGAAACTTTATTTGCATCTATGGGCAAAATTAGTTTGGGTTTTCAGGTCACTGACTTGAAGTCTACTCTGTAAACAGATACCAGAGGGAGACTTTTAGTTGTACATTTTCTTTTAGAAATGTTTTCTTGGTCAAATGATAATTTTTCATAAAAATATCGTATAATATGTATTCTCCTGCCTTAAAAAAAGTAAAGCAAGTTGTTTCAAATTTATAAATGAGAATAAACAGCCTTATTTCCTGAGAGATCATAACTCTTCTCAGGTAAATACGTTACTAGGCACTTTATAATTGTAAATGTGAAATACCAAATAGATCAAAGCAATGTGAAGACTATTTTGGCGTACTGTGTAATTAGGATGTGTTTGATCTTTACACCATTCAGACTTTGATTAAAATTTTTGAATATATTGACCACTGTCAAATTTATCACTCTTCCCAATTTGCTTTTCACACATAACTTTGAATGTTTCTACCGCTTGTTTAGGACTGCAGATAAGTTCTTCTAGTAAGTGCAGAAGAGTTTGAAATTAAAGGAGTGAATCAGATGATGTTTTAAATGCGTAGATATTTCCTTCTCAAAGAGAAGGATTAGGACATGACTTTTAAACTTTTAATCTGAATCCTGTTGATCCAGACCAGGCAGTGTGGTGTTGATAACTGATGCCTTGAGGGCAGATGTGCAACTTTCTCTGATATATTCCATCACTGCAAGTCTTAGACACTCAGAGGTATAATGGGGGATGATTCTTCTACACTAGGAAACACATTGTGCTATGCACATGGTTAAAAGCGAAATGTATTTATGATCTCATGTAATGGAACTCTTAATAGAAAAGAGGAGAGACTTTCCCTTGCATATATCACATCATCCCTAGCTTGTGAGCATCCTGCCTTCACATGGGACACAATCTGCTTTTAGGCAGTTAACTAACTAGGCTAGCTGATTTCCAAACAAAATGCAAACAATGAAGTCCATTTTGGTGTATTTTGCACCAAATGTTTTTAAAAGAATATGAGGAACAGATAATCTGACACGATCAGATCTGAGAATCACCCAGTTCCTGCATATGACAATATAAGTACCAAATATCTATTCTTTAAGCCTTGGTACATCCATAAACATGTATTTTGTGTAGTTAACTACTCTTGACCTTTATGTTAGAAAGTTGTTGTAACAACTTCATTGTGCCAGTGAAGGAATACTGTTACTTCTAATACAGATACGCTGTTTCTTTCAAGGACAGGGAATTTTCACTACTGTAAAATTAAGAACATTGTTCCATCATTCTCACCTAAAGTAACTGCTTTTCACTGTGTTCCTAGGGAACTTATCCTATTGTGTATTGCTTAGATCTCTAAAAATCAGTTCTAAGTAAATTCCTATATTGATCTGATTTAATACAGAAGTGTACAGAAATACTACTGGGATAACATCACTATAAAATCTGTCCTGGGGATTTTATTTAATTGGATTTGCAAAGTATGTGTTTCTCTGGTCTGACATTTCTATTTTTATTTTAAATATTTATCTTTCGAGTCAGTAGCTTGCACTGACGATTTAACTGATGAAATTGAGGACAGCTTGACATCCTTTTGTTGACATTTGTATCTAACCTATGACTGTTACAAAGAAATTCATTAATGAATATACAGTTTGCAGTAGTTCATTTTGCTTTTTTTGTCATGCAGTGAGACCACTTCTCCTAGATCCACAGCCAACTCTTTATTGCATTTTCTTTAATGAGCTACAACACCTTCAGGGAAACTTCCCATGAAGGCCAGCTTTAGGCACAAGCGGAGCAGGTGGTTGCCAAAGGTTGTAAACTGACAAGGGTATCAAAATCCCAGTTTTAGGCAAGACAGAACTTCCCAGCAGCAGCTGCGGCTCACTGCCTCAGTTTACCTCATCCCACGGTGATGGCAAAGCAGGTCTACAACCATGGCCTAATTGAGAGGCCTGAAGCACTGCGATGGGCCATTGCACACCCAGCCCTATTCTCTGCCTTTTACTAGCTCTGTTCATGGCCTTTAGAGGTCAAGAGGTTGCAAACATAATATAGCCCTACTGATATGATGCAGGGCTTGCTGGCAGATTCTGGTAACAGTCCGCACTTCTCTTGTTGCTTGTCTTTTACAGTCTCAGTGGTGCAGATAAATGAATTTCACATGGACAATTACGGGGAAAGACACAGGCAACAGGATCACAGTATTTTCCGGAAACAGACAGTGTATTCTAACTTTACTGTCAAAAATAATGTTTGTTGAAGTCAGTTTGTCAAAGCTGTAAAATGCAATTTGTCTATATTGTGAAGGAATTTTGAAATGGTTTTTGGTTGATTCCACAAAAAACTGATTATATTCATGCTCTTCGTGCCATGTGTTGCACGGTAAGAGTAGACAAACATGGGTTACTGCTGGTGCAGGTTTAGTCTCCAAGCAGTGAATGGATGGGTTTGCAGCTATCTCCTGTTAAAAGTACAGGAATTCTTAGTAATGATATTGCCTATTTAACATTGCAACCCATTTGCAGGACCAAAGGTGAAGCAGAAAGAGCAAGAGCCAGCATGACTCCATACCTGTGAGTCGTATTCTGGTTTCAGCTGAGTGGCAGAGCAGTTGAGAACTCCTGCCGTTCCACCCCATTCCCAACAGGCAGGTACCTGCTGCTTTCTGAGGCTGTGCAGTTGTTGCCCATCTGATCTGTGAGGCTGCTGCCTTGAATGAAAGTGGAGTCCAGTCAGGCTCCGGTCTCAGTTAGGGAATGCAATGTTGTTAATTGCTTCCCTTTGAATGACACCCTTACCTGTCCATGAATACATTTAGTGTGCTATTAGGCTCATCAGACCAAAATGCAGGACTTGGACCAGGCCCTAACATAACTTGCAAAGCTAGCTACTTTTTTAAGCTCTGAGAAATCTCGAGCTTGAGAATTAAATTCCTAGATCTTAGATCCTGGCTATCCCTGCGGAGTCCCTGAAGAGTGGATTTCCTGGAGTCTTTCCCTTAGCTCTCTGAAGTAGAGGGGATGACAGCTGGGTTCTCTGCTTTAATTAGACTAAGGAAGCAGCTCATAAAAGATTGGAAAAGAGCAGAAATCATCCAACCTCCTAGTGGAAATGCTGCATGAATAATGTTGGGAGGGAATCGGTAGCTCTGAGAAGTTAAACAGGCCAAACATTTGTCAGTTGTTTTTTCCCATCTTTTCACATTTCCTTGGTAACAGTTGGGCGAGTCAGTGATTCAGATCATGGTTCCATTTATTTGGCTGAAAAGTGCTAAGTCGTAAATATTTCACAGGAATCTGTGGCAAGTTTCCTCTACTGTGACTCATAAGAATTTGGATTATTATTATGAAAACATTTGTAAAGTTATTGTCTTTCTTTTCATCAAGAAATGTTCACTGAGAATCCATGCTAGGACTGTGTTGTTCATTGCTCATGTGTTTCTCTCCAGGGTTTAAAGCGTTCATGACTGTGTCAGGGCACTAGAACACTAGTGCTGGTGGTGTGGGTGACAGCATGTAAAATGAACGTCCATATTCAGACCATGTATAGACTGAAAATATTAGCATCAGGCAGCTATTGGGAGAAATAGCAATTGCTGTTGCATTCACAAAATAAAAAATAATCAAAATTAAAGCTAAGCAAGTTGGTTTTTCTAGTGTGTATTTCATTCACCAGGTAATACAAGTTCTGGGTGACTGAGGGGCTAGACTTAAATAAAAGTAAAGGAAGAAAGGAACAAAATATCACCCCCAATGTTTCTTTCAACAAACAAATAAAAAAATTGTATTTGCAATCTTTAGGGAAAGTTCTAGAATTAAATTATACTGCATGTAATATGGGTACCATACAGTATACCAGCATAACAGGTCCCAACTAAAGAACCTAGCATGCTTTTCTACAAGGTATTTAAAGCGTAACTCTTTTTTGGAGGGATAGTTAAATAACGTCACCCTGCTGGAGTTTAGGGCTGCAGTGTATAGATACGTCAGACCTTGATACTTAAGCCACTAAGTGTGTGTTCAAGCCTTGAAAGGAGCAGTGTTTTCATTACGGGTATTCATGTTATTGTGCGGTGACTGCATCTATAAATTGCTTATAGGAAGTGAAAAGACTACAGAAAGAAAAAGTTTCCAGTGAATGCAATTGTTTGTCCAGTGGAAACAGTTCAGGACCAGAGGAGATACAACTATAGCACGTATTCAGCTGTCTGGGTTTTCCAGAGTATTATGTCCTAGCCAGACTGTGTGGCTAACCTTCTTTAAGACATAAGGTATGACTGACATACCCACGGTGGTGATGTGTGCTTCTTTCTGTGCACCTGAAGTACTCAGCAAGGACTTCAAAAGTAAAACAGTCTCTATGATTATGTTAAACAGTGTCATATTTACTATACTCAGAAATGATATCTGCAAATGATATCTCAGAAAATGATTTCTGTGCTGGAGGCTGAAGGCTGTAACCTCCTTTACAGTCCTTCTTTAAAAAAAAAAATAATCAAAAAAATCTCCCCCACCCCAATTTCTTTCAGAGAAGCTCTTGTAAATCAAAGACAAGTTAACTAAGATAATCTGGATATTAGGAAGTACAATTGTTGTATAAATATAACCTGGTAGAAAATTATTGATTAGCATTATTCTGCTTTGTAGTGCTGTATGGAGAAGGAACTGGTTGCCTATTTTCCCTGTGTCACTGAACTCAGTCTGATGACAGTCTTTAGACATTTGTGTGTGATATGTTTTGTATTAAATGTCGGTAAATCTACAAATGACATGGCAAGAAATGGTCCAACACCAAGCAGGCAATCATGTGAGGAAGAGACTAGTAAGTGTGTAACTAAAGTATTTTATTTTTTATCTTCCAGTCATATTGTCTGCTACTATAGAAGAAGTTATGTGAGCAAAAATTAAATTATTCATGTTAAAGGATCAGTGTTTTACTCAGTAAATATTTCGACAATCCGTAGCTACTCTGAATTAAATTTAAAATTCACAACAGAATTTTCACTTTGATGTTGACAGCTTTAGTTACTTTTAACTGTTATAAAATGTCCAGTGAAACCTTTTGTGAATAATTAAAATAGATCCTGAATGAAACTTCAAGGTAATGCATTAACAACTTAATTATTACACAAAGCCGTATTAATACTTGATTCTCTATTATGATTCTGTTAACAGCAGAGCTTTTTTTGGGAACATCTCCATTGTCTTGTTTGAGGTAGAAGTAATTTAATATTTGTGTGCTACTTTGGCTACATAGATCTGTATGCACACTTTATCCTTTTCCCTTCTGTACATTCTATCACGCTTGTCTGGTTAATGTATAGATAGAGATCATTGTTTAAAATCGTTTTTAAAATGTTACTTAAATCATCTCGAATACTTGGCAGAAAGTTCTGAATTAGTACGTAGGAAGTGGTGTTACTTTAGTTTACCAAGTAACAGGCAAAGAAATATAGTGTTAGTTATAAAGTATAGATTTAGAGTTCAGGTTTCATCCAGAGTATCTAAAATGCAGGTTCTTAAGTTTGCCTGCATATTATTTTAAGTCATACCACTGATTGACTTCTGTTGCTATAGAAATACTAGAAATGCTATTTTAACATAGAACAGCCAGCTAATTGTCCTACTACTGTCATGGAAACAAACAGCTTTTTCTTTCATCTGTGAGGACGTCTGGTTGGATGGGTAAAGTTGAAAAATGGCCGAGTAAAGCCAGCAGAGAAACAATGAAGAACTGTCACCAAGCATCTTGCATATATGACAGCATTGACGCACCCCAAACCAGGCTTATTTTTGTTCTAACGTAAATAGAGTTTGAGGGAAGTCAGGGCATTTGAGAAGAAAGGCAAACCAAGCCTTGTGTAATACAATATGCAGGATACACTTAGTAGGCAATCCTGGCTTCACAGTGACTGTAACACAAGAACAATTCTTATATAAATCAAGTCTTTTTAAAACTTGGAGTATCACTACCCTCAATGATTTTTGTGCACCCCAGTGTCCAGCCCCACCACACCAAATGTAGCTGGTTTATCTGGGCGCCTCTGTTCCCTGTGCAGCAAAGAGCATAAATAAAATGCAGAGCATGTATTTTAGCCAGGAATTGAATTCCAGTCGTAGTCTGTAGTTGAGCATGAGCTCCGGTTGTAGGTGTTTTAGGTTAGGTGACATGAGTAATGGGATTTTGGTTTCAGCTGTGCTCAGTGCTGTTTTGTGTGGCACATGTTTGTATTGTGAATGATTTAACATGTCTTTTAAATTATTTATACTAGAAAAATTCTTAGAAGTCACATTATCAGCACAAGGTAGACTAATAGCCTGGATTTTTTTTAAACTAGCTTCACTACTAAAAACTGTAAAAATTGTCTGGAAATTTCAGAGGTTAGATATTTTGTTCATCATCAAAAGAAATAGATGGGGTTAGCTGTGCAAAACAAGTATTTAAATAATAATATTTAATAATGGATAAATTTAATCTAACTTCCATTTGGATTTGGTTTGTGTTCTAGAATATGACTGGCTATTTTTTATATATATGTGAACTGATGTCCTTTAATGATGATTACAGGCTCTGGATAGGAAAGTGTTCTATAATAAATGTCCCCGAATGTCTCTGCATTTGAGTAAACCAATTTGGTCTAGAAAATATGAGTAAATAGGACTAATTCAGATTCCACCTTCTGCTCAGCCTACTGCCTAGGGCCAGAACTCCGGCAGGAGTTCATCCCCTCCTGCTTTTTAAGCAACATGAAAACTAGCAAGCAGACATAGCTTCCTGATTTAGGATCTGTTTGGTGCAGGGTCATTGACTGATGCTTTGAAACATTCCCTTTTTTTTTCTGACGTGTGGGCAAAACTGTGATATTGCTGTTTACTGAGTATTCACATGTGGGTGCCCCTTTATTTTAGTGTAAGGACCTCCTTAAAGCTTCTCTTACTTTTCTAAACCTAGAACCAACAGGGAAGCATCCTGTGAGCCTGAGGGTGCTGCCCGCATGTTTCTCTGTGTCATCACTGCACTCAGTAGAGTATCGAAGCTACAGAATACACTTCCATTGCCACTCTGTACAGAAGATGGAAGGTGGCATTTCTTTCTGGTGGGAAGTAAGTAGTGTGATTTATTGCATTGCTTATAGAGCAATGAATTATATACTTGTTCTGTCTCACAAAATTCTAATTCAGCTCTTCAAAGCATCCACGAATCTGTGGTCCTTAGGAGAACACAGGTATGTCAGCCCTGATCTCTGCGCCATGCTGTGTTCAGTTCTATCCTAGGATTGTTCGTGTTTCTCAAATCTCTAACCTATAAACACTTTGAGCTATACAGACCTACTTTTTCAGCTTCTGATCGCTTAATCATTCAACAAGTTATTTTTATAGAAAACATGACATCAGAAAGAATATATGGGTAACTTGTTCTAGTTGTACCTAATCTCAGATCTGTCTTTGATGTGCATATTCTGTCAGATGCTCACACAAGGTCATTCCTCTGTGCCTCATCTCAATTGCTCAGTTCAGACAAGAATCTGCACAGAAGTATATTCTTTCAGTTCCTTTATATAGCAAAGGACAAGTCCACTCTGAAAATACATAAACTGTCCTAGTTTAGTACTAATGAAATATATTTGGGAAATTCACAAAATTTCAATTGTTTCAAGATCACCTGGAAATTACTTTGTATTCTACTTTGAAATTTAAAATAGAGACTTAGCAAAACGATAAGTGTTCATAATAATATACTTTTGGGTGCAGCGAGGGAGTAGTTTTTCTTCCACAATAAAAAGAACATTTATTCTATAAAATAAAAGGATGTAGGGTTAGGTAGATATTTTAAAGAAGAGGTCATTCAAACAAACTGAAGAAAATGCATAAATTTGACTGACCTCTTTTTAGCCAGTTGATATCTAGATTTGTATAGGTTTTTCTGACAGAGAAATGATACTTTACAGCTTGTTCAGCTCATCTTTAGTCCAACAGCCGTCAGAGCTAGAACTGTTGGAATTTATCAGTGAATCCTGTGCAGGAGACAAACACATTTTGTATTTCATAATAATCGTTATAAAATTAGGGAACAACTTGAGTTCTGTAATGAATGGATTTTCTTGTCTGCTGTAATAAGTGTCAGCTATGTAACGAGGTGGCAAAATTATACCTGATTTTATTTCTCTGAATGGTAGTCTGCAGCTGCAGAAACAATTGTATAGATTTTTTCCAGACTTTTTTTCTTTTCAGAAAATAAACTTATATTTGTGAAATATGCAGTACTTGAGCGCTTTTTCCCCAATTGCGAGCATTTTCCATTCTCCTTGGGAAAACTCATCATCGGAACAGTCACATATTATGAATGGCCTTGAAAAATAAATAAACAATGTCTTCTTTTCTTGTTAAGAGAGTATGTGCATCTTACCCATCTGTCCTCCTCCTGTGTTCCTTCTATGTTATTATTCTACAAAGTCAATTCTGCCAGAGTATCTATTTGATTATTTTTTTTCCCTTGTAAGAAGCTTACAGGACAAAAAGCAATAGAAATTCACCTCAATACTGGTCTTGAGGAGCTATTTTCCCTTACTACCTTGAGCAAGCTCCTTGTATGAAAAATGAAATAGAAGGAAAACAAAACCATCTGCCTTTTATCTCGCTCATTTAATGAAGCAAAATTCTCCTGAAGAGTGCCTTGGAGTATTTAAAACAACTAGTGATACAGTAATTACAGACTCAAGAAAATGTCGCTGCCTTGTCTGGTGCTCTAGGTGAAGTTTTGCAGGAGTAATAAAGATGAGTTTCCCCAACTTCATGTTGCCAGAAGCGAGGAGTTGTGGAGGCACAGGAGCAGTTCCTGAGGAAGGAGTTTGAGAGTCACTAGTGCTACTGCGAATGTACTTAGTCAGAAGCAGTGTTGCTGGCCTGTCTGTCTGCCTTTGCCTTTCAGAAGAGGTTAAAATGGTAATGACTTTTGGTAATGAGGTGCTAAAGAGGAACTAGAGACTTTTCTGCAAAGGCACAAACACTCAATAATAAGTCCTGTTAATCACAAGTAATATTTCATCCTTATAGCTGTTCGTTGGTTAGGTGTTTGTACCACATCATCTCAAGCTACTAATACTGTCACTTTGGTTAATGATGAGCTCCAAGGTTAATGGCTTGACACAGTGATGCCTTTTGATCCTCTTGAAGTCCTCTGTTATTCTCCTTTCCCAGTTTATGTGCAGGATTGCATAAGGTCATATATTTCTTGAAAGAGCAGGCACTTGATGTAAATAGCATTACAGCTGAAATAAAAAAGCGTAATCGAATAGTATATCTCTAAGCTAGAAATAAAAACCAGGTAGTGTCACTGCTAGTTGGGCCTGAAAAATACTGTAGCTTTTGCTTAATTTGCTAGGTTTATGAGCATCAGAAATGTTCTGACAAAATGTTGACTTTTAGAAATTGAGATTACTATCTGGAATAGATACTGATAAATAATTAAAAGTTTTCCTTCACTTGTTATTTTGAGGAGAAAGCTGTTATTAGAAAATCTAGACAATAAGCTTTTTCTTAATGAAACGTAGTTGGAAAATGTAAAGTTAAAAAGATCTCTGCTGGTTGTGATCCAAAATTCTACCAGTAAAATATAAGTTTACCAATATCTCAGTGTATAGTCACAAAGAATCAGAATAGAGCATAATAAAGCTGCCACGTGTGAAGGAATCCCCCCAAAAGGGGGAACCCAACTGTCAATATTCACTCTAAATACTGACATAGCAGAAATGATGTAGGCTCTGTTCATCCTCATATTGTGTTGTCGTTCACAAGGTATAAAGCTGAGTAATTGATTTTCTTTCCTCTAATAAACACAATCCTCTCATTTTTGTGGAATGTTACTTTGCAGGTTCTGAAGAGGTGTCTTGTCTGAAAAATTCATTGCTATTTAGTGTACAGTTGCATCCAGCTTTAGAATTAATGCCTTGTATTCACATCACTGAGCAACTATTCTGCATCATGTGTAGTGGAAAGTTGATTTAGGCAATTTTCCCTATAGATTTGTGCATATGTCACCTTTGGGCAAAAGATGAGCTAATAGAATTGAAATGAATGTAATTGGCAGAAGGTCAACCAGGGAGCCGTATATGTCTAGAGTTTCCAGAAAAGCCAGAGTTGTTTCATGTTGGCGTGTTACTTGATTAGTATGCAGGTAAGGTGATTGTGCCTCAACAGAATAATTGGATCATTCAAATATCTGCAAGCCCTGGTGTATCTACAAAGCCTGAACAGTGATTAGATCCTGCCTGTTCATCGCGGCAAGCCTTGAAATTCTTCCCACTGTGAAAAACTAATTTTCTGTGGGAATTTATTAAATAAGAAATCTGCATGCCACTTTACCTTGTAAGCATTACCAGCAGAATACAAAGATTTCTTTTGACTTTGATGTATGCATTTCACGGATGCTTTTATATCATTGTTTTGTTATTTTTCTGCATTCAGCACAAATTCCAGTATTTCTTTGTTAACGTAGGTTTCTGGAGAAGAGTTGTATCTCTCTTCGATGATAAAACAACAGTTTATTTAGAGAGAAGCGAAGGGGGGAAGGGTGTGCTGTGGAAAAGAAGAGACACAATTAAAACTTGACAATACATTTCAGTTGTTAAGAAAAAAGCCAGAGCAAATATTCACAAGGTGTTGCTTTTCGGTCTTCATATTTCTATGCAGAAATTGGTTACTGCTGCATCAGTAAACAAATTTTATGATGTCATCTGATTTTTGTTTTAAAAACAGAATGCTAATCTCTGTTAATAAGGAGCAACCAGTGTTACAGTGTAAGATTTCTGTGCTGCCTAGCAGATTCAAAAAAATAAAGGAAAAAAGAAGGAATTTAAGCTTCCTAGCAGGTTTACAAAGTGTGTTTCGTCCATATACAGAAGTGCTCTGAAGGGCAAAATAGCAAGGTCCTTTCTATACTTAAAAAATGAACTCATGCTGTATCTTGAATGCCTTGGAGCCAGTCTCTCAGTCAAAATACCTTTTCAGTAAGAGAATGTAGGGTACAATTCATCTTCTGATCTCAGCTAATGGCAGTCAGCTTGGTTGTAGTGGAATAGAGTGGTCCAGACACCTGCCCTTCTTCGCTCTGGTTTTTTGTGTTTTTAAGTACTTAATGGCTGTAGTACAGCTACTCCTGGAAGCCCATCTAAAGTTATAAACACAGTATCACTTAAGCTACAGTGTAGCAGAGGCACCGTAGAAGATAATCACCTAAAAAGAGTAAATCCTCTTGGGTTAAGAACGAGTGGTATGGAGAGCTAAATGAATAATTCATGGTGAAAAAAAAAAATTCAGCTTGCAGAATGGTTTGAGATTCTCTCAATGGTGTATTAATTATTCAAATGTTTCTGAGAAATGTTTTTCTTAAACTTTATTGTAAATGTTGGAAATTTGAGATTGGTTCTTGCAATGATTAATGTAGAAAACTGTATGGAGTTCCCAGACCTTCATTGGTTTGGGTACACAGGCACCTACATGACTATATTGGGTGTAGATTTAAAACTTGTTTTCAATAAAATCTCTGTCTAATGAAACTTAAAAACTTCCTCTTCACTAAGTATGTTTCTGTAGTAAAACACAACAGCTTTAATTTTTTATGAAAGTGAGTATCCAGCACAATATAACATGTGCAAAAGTAATTCATTTGGACTCAAATGGATCTTTAAATAGTCATTCCTGCATCATTTACACAGCTCTACTTGCATGATACTTATCACTACTTATTAGTGTTGAATTTATATTACTCAATAGGGGAATACTTCTTTGTTCCTTCTCTTATAAGTTGTAATTCTCTCTCCATTGCTCCATGTCAGTATCCAAGTGCTTTGAGGATGGTGTGTTAAATACCCATATATTTGTGTAATGTGACACAGTCTTGCCATTAAAAAAAATCCCAAACCGTAACATAAACTTAAGTCATACTATTAGCTTTTCCTCATTTGTGCAAAAAGGAGGAAAAAGTGTCATTGCCTTGGTCGTTTCATTATCAGGATGCTAGAATATGTGCTGATGTATTTTTAGTATTTCTGCTGGCTGCTTTGAGACCCTTTGGAGGAAATATTTATTAGATCACCATCTAAAGTGGTGCCATGGCATGAACTCACAGACCTGGGTACAGGTAATGGATGGACCATCTACTTGAAATAGGTTTTTGTCACATATGTGATGATTTACGTAAGAGATGGAAATTTATTGTTAGTGTCCTTGCAAAGTTCCATTCAGGTAAACATGTTTTGCTTGCTTTGCCAGAGTAATTACAGTTTGCTTACCTTGCCATAGTTCTGCCTCTAATTTCAATCAGATAAAATTAATCAGCATTTCCTGTAAAAACTGTTATAAGCTGATTCTGCAAATGTGTAATGCCAGTTGTGTTGTATTCCACAAATGGCTGCATTTCAGCGATGGTTACATCTGAAGAGCAATGTGGGAAAGGTGCTGTGTAAATGGAAGCTGGTATTACTGCCTCCTTTCTCCTGCTCGGTTACTAGTTCTGTATCCAGTGCCCTATTTTTACCTTCTAGTCTGTGACTCCTAGCCATTAACCTCTAATGTGGATTTTTTTCAAATGCTTTTGAAAAACTAAATGCACTACAACCACAGTATTTCTCTTATCTGTCACAGCAGTAATATCTTCAAAGAACTCTAGGAGATTAGTTGAGCATAACCTCCCCTGCCTAAATCTGTGCTGGCTACCCTTAATCACACTCCGTTCTCTCAAGTGCTCTTCAACCTCATGCTTTATTTTTCTCTTTCAGTTGACTTTAGTTAAACTTAGGACGTGTATGTGGAGTTTACATGAAGATTAGATGTGGGTGAACAATGTTATCAGTGAGCTTCTACATGAGGAAGAACAAAAAAGAAAAATGGCTCTCCAGCCTAGGAAAAAAAGGTGACTGAGGGAGCTATGAGAAAGCTATAAAACTTGAGTGAAATTTAGAGGATTAATAGGAAATGATAGCAAGAATTAGGACGCACCAAATGAAACTAGCATGCGGCAGGTTCAAAACAGAGCCGGTTGTTAACAGAACCTGTAATTAAGCCATGGAATTTCGTAATGGTCGGGTTTTATGGTTGATAAAGTTTTCATAGGTTCAAAATGAGGCTGGACAAATTCATGCAAGAGAAATCTCTCAAGGTCAGTTAAATGTCAAGACACTGAAATGTGAGGAAGTCCTCAGGCTACAAATAACAAGGAATTATCACTAAATGTTAGCCCTGTTCTTGGACTCTTTCCTTGGCATCTTCTGCTAGCCATGTGAGATGGAGCTATGTGGACATCTAGTGTGGCCTGATCTAGCCTTTGGTTTACATTTCTCTGAGCCTGCTGTAGTTCCAATTGAAAACTTCCCGATAATCTAAATCTTCAGGAATTTTCATCTGTATGTAGATTGACATAGGTTTTGGACTCTAGTTCTCACACGAATAGTAGTTTAAAGTGGCTAAAGTGTTAGCTAAAATTCACTGTTAGGCTTAGTGCCAAACATGTTTTGCATAGTTTGCAGAAATTTAGCATTCAGACAACCTGTACATTGATTGCAGATAGTTTGAAGTTATACTAGAAAATGCAAATGACTCCATTTTATCTCTGTCTTGAGTTTAGATTTTGTGATTGGTCAGGTTTTCTTGGTCTTAATTAAAAGTTTATTTTTCAGAGGTGTAGAGTTTTATTTTTTCTGCTGAACGATTTCCCCTCATCCTCCTCCCAAGGGATAGAATTATCTAGATCAAGTTTGAAGGAAACATTAATTAAACTTAGTGATAAAGTAAAGCCTACAAAGACAGTGTTTTGAGTTCCATGTCAATGAATCTCCTTATATAAGAAATTTTAAAATTTCCTTATATTTCGTCACTAAAGGTAACATTACAAAGCAGAGTATGTTTACAGTCTCATAATCACTTCTTATTTGCTTGCTTGGACTTTGAAGTCAGTGCAGTAATTTAAATGTTTTTTTCCTGTTGACATAAAAAAGGTGTTAAGATTGGTTTTAACTTTTTGTTTAACAAATTATTATCAGGAAATATGCAGAGGTAGGGGAGTTGGCATCTGATTGCCAGAGTTGACCTGGCAACAGAGTTAACACGCTCAGGGAGTGGGGAGAGAGAGAGAGAACAACAGAGATTCTTCTCTGTTGATAATGTATTCGGTTTTACCATTCTTAAAACCCTGAATCAGAAAGAGAAGTGGTAAACAAAGAAAATAAGCAGATCATGTACTGCTATCTCAAAAGGAAATAGTTGAAATATTTAAATAAGTGATATAGCTTGGGCTCTGAAAGTAACATTGGTTAAAACTGGCCCTCCTCTAGCTGTGGAAGGATTGCACATGTGGTTTGGTTTGGTTTTTTTTTTTTTTAAAGTATTTTATAAAAGCGGTTGATTTTAATGGACAAATCCTGAACTTAAGTACATGCCCAAGCAATTTCAGTTTAGCGCAGCATAGTGTAGAACTTCACCTGTACTGGTAGCTTGGCGTTTCTAATTCTGTATAGCCACTGAATACCTGTGAAGTCCTAATGCACTAAAATGGGAAAGAAAAATAATAATAATTAGAGGTAATTATTAATGTAATATTAGAGTAGTAATAATATTTTGCTCGGCTAGACTTTTTCCTCTTTGCTTTTATGTTCAGAAGGATATTTATGTGGTTGAGTTAGTTGGAAGTCTTAATGAGAAATGAACTTTTAAGTCTCATGCCTGATAACTGACACTGAGAAAGGAAAAGAATAACTATAGCTGTGCCCTACTGGATTGATGTGATGGCAACTTAATGTAGGAAAACATTTTTCTTGGTATCAGTGGACACTAAGCGCAGTCTGAGACAGTTTCTGACTAATCACAGCTACTGATCACAGTGTTCAAATACTGAGCAGTGATGAAACCATTTTTGTTCACTCCGTCAGAGTAGAGAAATGTATAAAACTAAATCATTGAATGCTTTTGTGTAAGAAATGCATTCATGGAAATCAGAATTTGCTCACTGACAAACCACAAGTATGAAATGCAGCTATCTTCAACAGAGAAGTTATTAATTGCAAATTATTCAGTCAGCAATAGCAATTTATTAACATTAGTCGGAGAACCTTTTAACAGAAAATAGAACAAGTCTTCATATTAATCACGACATGATCTTTTTCGTAGTTTGTATCAAGTCATGTCAAAGCAATCCTTCAATCTTGTCTCGTAAAAGGTAGATTGTAACTGGAGACCAAAACATATCCTGAAAGACATCGAAGGAATTAATGTTTTTGGTTGAAATTGGTCCGAGGAGTCTTTGGTAGGGAGACATGGTTGTGATGGGAAAAGGACAAGAATTGTCCTGGGAATCCTCCTTGGTAACTGACAGGGACAAAACACCTGCTATGGGAGGAAATCAGTCACTCCGAGGGGATGAAGCAGAGGGCTGAGGAATTAAGAGTTGCTCGATAGCTTTGGTCAGAGAGTAGAACAAATATACCTCAGGGAAGATAAAATAAAACAGTAGGAAAATAAATGTGGATGTGTAGAGGTTCCTATACACCTATATATTTCAGGTATGCCACAATGAAAATACTTAGAACTATGCTGTCTGTCTTTATAAATGTGAGTGATAATTCCCAGGAGAGGAGTGCTTTTAAAAAAAAAAATAATTGCATTATTATTTTCCTTCTCTTCTGATAGTGGAGTAAGGTGCCTGGTAACTTGCTCTATTTCAGCATTCAAGGTCTACAGAATGATTTTGAAGATTTGGTCCAATCATTCTTTTAATTAAGCACTTTAAAAGTTCAGTGAGACTGAATAGCAAGATTGAAAGAGTGGAAGTTTTAAAATGAACAGATAATTATTCATGGGTCATCCCTTCTCAGATTTCATTTAATCAAAGACCCAATAAAAGCACACATTGTAAGGTGGTTCATTTTTTATAATTTCTTTAACTTTTTAATCTCATTTTTAAAATTATAAGAGCCATTAAGAGACTAATTTTGAGATTCCCTCCAGAGTTTTCTTAATCAGGCACATTTTATTCTGTCTGTGGTAGCCGTGCGTTAAGACTCACTGAGAAAAGTAGTTAAATACCTGTTTAAGTAGACACTTGTGGCTGCATGGCATTGAAAGTACACATGTGCAGAACTGAAGTGCATTGGTAAATTGGGCCTCAACATAATATTGTTAAGAAAATAACAGTGCTATCATTAAATTAACTGAATACATTAGGAAATTGTACTCTGGTTTGATAGCATTTTGTTGTTATGTAGATTACCTTAAATCTTTTCTAGGATACGGCAATAAATGAGATTTTAAATTTTAACTGTTTACTGATCAAATACAATGCTCCCTTTTTCCTGTTTTAAAATGTAAGGACAAAACATACTTCCCAACGCTCCCCCCCCCCCCAAAAAAAAAGGGGGGGGGCTGTATTCTTCTGTCTTCTCTTCCGCATTGGATGAGAGGCTGAAGCAGGAAACTTTACCTGGCTGAATAAGGCAAAAACCACAGATATTTTTACTATAACGTGTATATAACCACAGATATTTCTATATCCACTGAATAACTGTGGCTTTTAGCACACCTTTGATTTTCAAAGCTTTGTGAATGAGGAAGAAATTCAAGTTAAGAGTATTGACTGAGCTGTAACTATTTAATGAAAACTCATTTGTTATCTTTATTTGGTAGTTTAAATTCTGTATCAAATACATTCATTTCAGTCCTTTAATGTAATAAATCTCAGTTTTCCATTTTACCAGGAGTTACTGACTGATAGGCAAAAAATATTCATTTAGGTAACTAAAAATATGTATTGTCTGGCAGTTCTGCCATCTTCCCAATATCAGGCAATATTGTAACTATACTGGTACTACAGGATCACCAAACTCTGGAATGGAATCTGAAATAGAATAGAGTTTATACAGATGAAATATCTGATGAAGGATGCCCTGGCTGTGCAGAGTTCAGTTACTTGGTAGAAGAACTTTATACGCCACAAAAATGCCTTGATCGGAGCTAAAACCAAAAACCACAGTCATAAATGTGATTACATTACATTACTGCTAAAGAAGTGGCTCAAAATCCACTTGAAAATCCTGCATGGATACTAAATGGTATACAAAATAGAGTCAGTGGTCTAACTTTTACTGAGATATAAGTAGAAATCATAACTATTCAGCATTAAGCCTTCCTGAGTACTCTATAATTAAATTGAAACAGAGACACACATTGTTACAGCTGTGACAGGTAAAACAATGCAGCGAATGCCACCAGCGTGTTAGTTAATTTTTTAGACTCATTAGAAGGATAAACAGTAAAGTTTGACAATTTCTGTTGTCTGTCAAAACCCAGATCTAACTGACTTTCACCGGAACTTGGAATTTAAAAAAAGACAATCCTTTAAAAGAAGATTACATGACAACATCAAAGCCATTCTGAACTATATGTCACCCAAGATTCAAGTTATACATACAAACAAGAAAATACGTAGTATATGTGAATAGATTTATCTGTAGTGTACCATAACAGAATGCAAGGAACAGGGTAAATCAGTTCATCTTTCTAGGTAAGAAACTGGCTTTTCAGATTGCTCAGCTCCCCGCTGTTTCTCTGAGAGTGATGGAATTCTGCCCTCTTTCTGTTGAAAACTCATGGAAGCTGTTAAGTATTCAAGAGGTGTTATTTGGGTTTTCTTTAACCTGGTTATTAGTTTATAGAATAGAATTCGAATTAAAGTAAAAAATTTTTGCTCCTTGGACTGTGTTTGCTACCTTCTTAATATCCCATGCTTAATCAATATAAAGGGTGTAAAAAGAACGTTTGGAGGTTTGGAGATACACGCTCAGTGCTCGTGAGCTGTTCTGTTCAGAGGTGACAGGGGTGACTTTACCCTCCTGCCCGCACCCCTCTGCTCTCCCACTGGCAGCTATGAATGTGCTGCATAAATAAGCACAACTATATCTTGCCACAGTGATTCCACATAGAAGCTAGAGTACAGAAGTTTCTGCATCAGCAGCCTGGGATCATAATAGACTGCAAGGTAAATTGAAAGCTGTTCACTTCCCTTTAAACTGCTGTGTTTGGGTCCTGATGTTCTTCACAAACAATTAAATTTAAAACCATCTCTGTGAGATTTCGCTCTCTTCCAGAAATGAGTTAATAAGAATTTTCAATTTCTTGTTGTAGGTCTTAGGCAGAGCTGGAAGGTATTAGAATAAAATTGCACTCGATGCAGTATGCCTTTCCAGCCCACTGTGGTCTTGGAACGTGTAAGGGAGGCCATTTCCTCATCTTTTCGTCTTGTTATCCAGTGTCTGAACTTCAGGTGGACACCCCGGTTCTGGTAGAGTTGACTCCATATATAATGAGATCATTACCATTATTTTAATTTCCGTAATAGTATTGGGAAATGGACTAGGTGACTGCTAATATCCTTATTGCCTGCACCCTCTGAGTCCTGTTGTTAATACTTATCCTATACAGAGATTCAGAAAATGCATCTTTTCCACCTGGGGCGTTATGCTTTACTTCATGTAGTGCAGATTCTTCTCTTACACTGAAATCTCAGATGGTGGTCTTTGTTAGGTAACAGACCACCAGGCTTTGAGGACTCAGTGATTTGAGTCAGCGTGTGATAAATTTTATTTTCATATGAACATTTCAGGAATGCTTTTTATCTGAAAGCCAGTCCAAAGGTGTGCAGGTTGATTCTGTGTTACGCTGCAAAGCAGCAGCTAATTAGACATTCCTTTTACTCTTACAGAGATAGCATTTGGATCATTTGCTCTGATCCTTTTCTTAATGTTTAATAAATTCTTGGCTGTTACACTTTTATTCATTAACTTCACTTTTGAAAGGATCGACTCAGCCTTTTCAGATTTGTACATGAACACGAAAGAATAGAGCCAAGATGCTTGATTCTTTCAAGTCACTATCCCAGATGCCTCCAAACTAGTTTGATGATCATTATCCTGCTGTAGTAATTTAAGCACCTTATTGCCAGGATGCTTTCTAAGAGTGCAATTAGAAACCCTGAGCTGTTAGTCTAAGCTGTGCTCTGCTTCTGTATTCTTGGTTGAGAGAATTTCACATTTTCTCTACCAATTTTGAGAATCTTGATTGGGCTAATGATGTTCAAATGCCCTTTAAACAGAGCGACAGTATCCTTGTGCCTTCCTTGCACTTTGTTCAATACATTGGTTTAAAAAATCTTCTGGGGCTAAGAAAAGGCCTGAGAATAAATATACAATTAAAAATGTCAGTGTTTTGGAAGCGCTGGATAATGTCAGACAAATCTTTGGACATGGATTCTAGTACCAACAGTTTCTATGTAGAAATGCCTTGGGTTTACTTCAGTAGGTAAATTCTATACTATTGCCTAGGAATAACTCTCAGAAATATTTGGGTTTAGCAGCTTCTCACCCCTCTTACTTTGTAATTTTGTAATGTTAATTTGCATTAGTAAAGGACTGCAAGTACACTAGCAGCTGATTCAGAGAGGTAACTCTCCCTTGTGAAATAGCAGAGAAACAGTATCAGAACAGACAACAGGCATCTCTTTCAAAAATTAACTCCACAGGGGCAGACAAACAGATCCTTGGTACGATCTCTGTTCATCTGTACTGGAACAAGCTACAGTTTGGAAAACAAGTTTAAAGTGCTCAGGAATTAGTAGCAGTCCTGTGTGAGGAAATAATCTTTAATCTTGTTTGATGGAACCTGTGGTGGTTTGTCATTATGATAAGATCCTGTAGTAGGATAAACACCATGAACTGCCTTAATGTCTACGTATGTAATAGATACTTAAGCAACATGCATATTTTTTTTTTTATTGACCTGTTCTTCCAGCTCATTAAACGCAGCTGCTGTTTACTATCAGTGTAAGCATCAGTGTAAAATGCAATGAAAGTCATTTGAAGAGGGAAATGATTGGTTGTATTAAATCCACCATGTGTTGTTTATTTTGCTTCCTAAAAGAGAAGCCATTTTATTGCAGATGTTTGCCAAAAACGAGTCATCACTAAGTTGGGTGAAAAGAGAAAGTGATAGCAAAGTGTAATCTGATACAGATACTGGGAGAAAAAGCCTTTTCCAGTGTTGCTGGATAATGATAGGTATCTTCCTGTCAAAAATGTAGAGGAAGAGTAGAAAGAGCTTACCTGAGCTGTCTTTATTTTAAAAAGCATTTTTCTTTCTAGTCTACATTGGCAGTGAATGGCTATTAATATTATTTTCATGTCCTCTAACCGTTCAACTGCTTATAGGGGAAAGACAGACCAAGGTATGTGTTAAGCACCCAACTCCCATTCATTTTAAAATCATGTTGAAGTTCCTTACTACATGAAAATTTTTCACCACATTCCTTAAGTTACCTTGTCATATGTCCTTGTGAACCATTGCAGTTGATGACATTAAATGAAATGTATCTCACCTGTAATACTAAAGGTCTAAGGGAACTTACTGACTGTTGTCTCTCCTTGGTGAAGTCAGTTCACTTCAGTCGGTATCAGTTACTTCCAGGAGAACTAGCTGAGATATTTCTTCTTTTAAAATAGGAATTTTGATTTTCAAGTCAACGTTCAGGAAATTTTCTGAGGTCGTGGATACAGTTTACGTCAACAAAAAGAAATTTTGAAAGATATCTACCCAGAAATACTGTAGGTAGTCACTGTACTTTTGTTCAATGTCCATTAAATCAATCAATCAAAAAAATTGCTGCTGACATCCCTCATGGAACTGGGTATTTAATGAAGTAACGTTTAATTTACAGGTGCAGGTGTATTTCTGAAAGGGCGATCTACAGTTGTAACAAATAAATTTAATGCTCCAAAGAAAGTGCAAGAGAAGCCTGTCGCTCTTCCTACAAAAACAGGACAGTGAGCATGCTCTTTTCGAAATGCAATCCTTAATGCTGCCCTACTTTATCTTCCTCTGCCCACTTTACATAGTTACTCACTTAAGAGCTGTGTGGAAATGGTTATAATCTTAGACTAGTAACTTCTAAACTCAGAGTGCTGTCACTAGCTAGTAGGGATGACCTCCAGGCACACTATCACGTGCAGTGTTGCACCGTGGATGATAAATGTAACTTTAATGTCAAATTCTTTATATGCAGAAACATAATTTTATATCCTATTTGTTTTAACTAGTCTGCAGATGCCTGTTTCTGGTAGAACAATGAGAGAACAATCTCTGCAATCCTTCATACTTGCAAAGATTTAGAAATAACAGCTGTTAGTTAAGAAAAGGGATATTTGGTTTCACTTATTTTACATTTTTTAAAAAACAAAACACCAAACTCCACGTTGTTAAGATACCTTAATTTTTAGCAGTGATGCTTCTCTATGCTCCTAATTCTTTTAAAAGCAGAGAAAGCAAAATGCCATCAGCACCAGAGCGCTGGGTAGGCTACACATCATTTATACAACTAGACATAATGTCCCCGGGATGTTACAAAGAAGCAGCTGATTGAAGCATTAACATGTCTTGAGTCCTTTTCACTAAAGCACACAAGGTCACTGCACTGGCTTAGCGAATGAGAAGTTGACACCTGATTTTTTTCCATCCTTCCTGCTCTGACTGTGCCTTAATCCACTGACGTAGTCTTTTTTTGGAGGGTGGAGGAGGTGAAAACAGCCTAAAGAAATGAATATTTATGTACATATTTCTGTAATTTAAATTCACTCATTGAATCCAGCTAGTACATACAGCTTCCACCAGTGGGAGGATCAAAATCTGTAGAAGTGCAAATACTGCTGTTGAGAAAGCTTTCTTCACTAAAATAAAAAGAAATGGAAGCAAACCTTGTGGTTAATGATGATGAATATCATCAAAATGAGTGCGTTCAGAGGAAACACACATTCTTAAATGCTTTCTCTATATTATCCTCACATTTTTCTTTCATAGCAAAAATGGTAAGTAAAGGAAGAAGCATACTTATGCTGCCTAATGTGAACCTACATATATATCTCTAGACATATCCTAGAAGTACTGTTAATTCTGTTTTGTAATGATCATTACTTAACTGTAAAAAAAATGGGTGGCAAGCCCAGCTTGCTTACATGGGAGAGAGTGCATGGTAAAGGAGAAGATGTGCTTTATACTAGCTTTCCTGTCTTTAGTCTCCAATTAATTGTACTTCAACCAATAAAGAGAGAGAGAACAGTAAGCTTTTACTCTATAATACATGAAGTGGTTTTTGATAAAATGGTGAACCAAAGCTGAGCTTGTCAGTGAAGCCCCTGGCACTACCACAGCCCAGGGAGGAAAAAAGCCCAGGGACTGCCGGGGGCAGCTGAAGCCGTCTCTCCTGACCCATCATAGTCGTGGCACTGCTGACAAAGGGAAGCAGTGCTCTTCTAGTGTGGAAGAATCCAGAAGGGTTGCAAAGAGTGATTGTCAAAGGAAAACTAGAAGCTCTGCTGAGCTTACGCTGATGCCCTGGACGTTTCTCTCTCTCAGTTTTTATTTATTGTCTACTTATTCAGTCTATCTAATGAACAACCTCAGTATGTAACCTCATAATGAAAACATTACAGAATATTTTATGCTTAGTTGGAGCTGAATTTGTCTCTTGGTTAAACAAAGATACACATTTGTAGGGTTATTAGAAAATAATGCATCTGCTGTATATTTTAAAATAATTGCCTGACATTGATTTTGAAATGATTAAAATTATCAGAGAATAACAATAATGATATTATTGATAATGCATACTCATGAATATTGTTACTTTTATCATTAGTGACAATTCTTAGGACCCAGAGTTTTGAATTAAGCCTGCATGTTAGCTGCTATGTAAAATCAGTCCAAAATCATGAATTTTGCCTCATAAAACTTATGATCTAAATATAAGATAATAGATGACAATAAGATGTGGCTGTAGTCATAACACATCCTCAGTCTAGATTTTATTAACTGGGAAGGGCATTGCAGCAAAGGTGAATTTTAAGGGAAAAAATGAGTGAGGATGGGGGTCTTTATTTTTTATTTTTGCAAACATGAAAGAAATCGTAAAAGGGTCTCTTCTAAAATCAAGTACTGGGACAGTGGATATTGATGGGTGCACTAATCTGGAGTAGGTCACCTGCCATTTACTGAATATCGTGAGAATTATTGAGCTCTGAGATCTACAGGGACCTTTCTGGTGATTGGCATAAACAGCTAATTAAAAGCTAGTTATTGGCAACCATAGTAGGCGATATGTCTGGTAGCACATCTGAAAAAAAAGACTGGAGAACACTATCGTATTCAGTAGCTATCTGATATATCTATCTAATAATCTCTATATCTATCTAATATCTTCAGTAGTCTAATAATCTTTAATGTAATATAGAATATACAAGTTACTTAAAAACATGTAGTAGCTGTCAGTTACTGGCCTGACCTAGAAGTCCTTCTCAGGAAAGGTGGGGCTCATAAAAATAGAAACTTACATAAGCTAAATTCATTATAAAGCAATGTTTTAAGCTATTAAATTTCAGGCTCACGACCATAATAGATCCAGTGATCTTTCCATCCTGAGGTGGTGGATTTTATGTTTTTACGTTCATTCATATGTCACAAGGATGTGGTCCCTGCTGCCACAGACCTGTGTTCCTTTCTCAGTTAGCTCCCACTGATGCTAAAATTTGACTACTGTTCCCAAGGCATAACTTGCACCCCAGATATTCCTCATTCCAGATATTCCACAGTCCAGATATTTCTCCATTCCTGGCCCTGGAGACAGCACACATCTTCAGGACAGTGGTCTGTGGTAGCCCTTGAAAATAACAGCAGGCATAGTGCTTAATTTAGCTATTGTCTTTGTCAAACCTGTTTAAAGAGTGGTGCTGTGAGCCAAATGACCTGTTGATTTCAACACAGCAACAGTGGTAAGATGGGGGCGGGGGTGTGTGTCTGTGTGGAAACCACAGCACACTGGATTTTGAAAGACAAAAAATAATACTGTGCCAGCATATTTTAAAATTCCAAATGGTGAGTTTGTTCTTAGGTTAAAATGGCTATTCTCACACCAAAACAAGTCATGCTGGTAACAGTCCTCCTAAAAGAAATGCTTCTGAATGTGAATGGGAAAAGCTGTTTGTCATGAGGTATTCTATTTTTTAAATGGTCTCCCAAAGCATCACAATTTTCAAAAATTTTTGAGGAAAATAAAATACATACTGAAAATGAGAACCATAATTTTCCAATTAATTGAATATAATCATGCTTTGCATCGCACAAGGAGAATAGTAATTTGATGAGAAAAATAACAGGTAAAACAAACATACTTGTATTTAGAACGGTCTGGGTTGTTTTTTTTCCTGTTGTTTTAAACTTTGTATTACAAGATAAGAAAGGTAATACCATATCAGAAATTGAAAGGCTCAATTGATGTATGTTGATCACTTAGTAAGAAATTAAGACAGACCTTAGAGTAGATTAAATAATAATAAAAAAAAGAACCTATATGTATTCCATGTCTGTCTAAACTGATGCACCGTCACAGGCTTTTAATGGGTCCAAAGTCCCTGGAGGCTTCCAGACTTCAAGAAACCGAAATGAATCTGACGGAGGGGTTTTCAAATGGATTTGTAAAGTTTTCAGGAGTTTCCTGTTGTTCTTCCGTATTACGATCCTTGCCAGCTGTTGTAAAGAATTATTTGTTTTCCGGTTTGGTTTACCCAGTGTGAGACAACAATAATTGAGTAAATCAGAAGTTACTTATCAAGCATAATTTGTTTTCATTTTGAATATTTCCCATTTTTGCTAAGTAGGAAGGTATGAACTTTTCATCATGAAAAATCAACATGACCTTTTACAAAAATCAGGTGCAAGCATTTTAGCATTTAGATGTTCTGGCATTTCAGTAAAACAACAAATGAATTTTAACACATAATATGTCTTAAAATTTGAATAGTAACATGAATTGCTTTCCCTCACTTGGCTTGAAATTTATTCATGTATTTGGAAGTGATCATAAGAGTTCGCCTAAGTAATAATAAAAAAACTTGACTAGGAAAAAACCTGCAAAATTTTAACCAAATTCCTTTTTGTTAATTCCTTGGGCACTCCTCTGCGGTGTATAATATATAGTTTCTGTCAATAAATTTCAATTTTATTTGGTGTTTACAAGGTATGAAGAAATGTTTTGGAGCTGATGTGATGGACAGGGTCATTGTAGATACTGCTTAATGTATGTTGCTAATAGTTAACACGTAGCATGGAAGAACCATCGCAGACTGCTCTTACTCTGTAAATCTCTAGTAAACATTATCGTAACAGTGGCAGGAATTGTTGGTTCCCAGAGGATTATGGCTTAATAGGCGAAAGCGTTATGCACAACTCTGACTTTGGCAATGTGACATGACCATCTGGTATGAGGGTAGCTGCTTGGCTGAGGAAAGGTAAGGACATACTTACCTGCATCGCTGGGCGGGAGCTTAGGGGAGGAGTGAGTTCTGGCAAATAGGTGGTTTAGAGCAAAGGAGATCACCTACACTGGACCAGCGCACTTCTGCAGTTTTTAGGTAGAACACCTTATGTGATAGATACTGAATAAATGTTGAATACACTAAATAATAAGAATTTTTATTTATAAAAATCTTTCATTCTTCACCTGGGCATGACTCAGATTACCTGTTCATAGCTTAAAGCATTTCAAGTGAGTGGATGAGGCATTTAGGATTCGTGTTTCTGGCACACTGAACTCAACCGTAGTTGAAACATAGAGGAATAAGTTAAACAGCTCCTTCCTTGCTTCTTTATTGCTGAAAAAAACTGTCTTTGGAAGCAGAAATGTTCACTTACACATACCATTTAAAGACATAGACTTTGAATTTTGGAAAATCAAGAACAAATTAGTAGAAAAACACAGATTCCTTTTTTTCCAAGCTATGCATCTGTAAGGTATACAGCATACATTGCACAAGTTTAAGTATAAGTAAGGGCTAAAAGTTAATCTATAAAGAATAACCTTTGGTATTGCATTTTAATTACTATAACTGTTCTAAACTCTCAGTCGATAATTGGTAGAGCCTTGGCTTCCCCTTTGTTCTCTCTATGCTGTAGGGATTGAAAGATAGAGCTCAGAGGGTTGTGATTAGGGGCACAGAGTCTAGTTGGAGACCAGTGACGAGTGGTATTCCCCAGGGGTCAGTACTGGGTCCAGTCCTCTTCAACATATTCATCAATGACCTGGATGAGGGGATAGAGTGCACCCTCAGCAAGTTTGCTGATGACACCAAGCTGGGTGGGGTGGCTGACACACCGGAAGGCTGTGCCGCCATACAGAGAGACCTGGACAGGTTGGAGATCTGGGCAGAGAGAAACCTTATGAAGTTCAACAAGGGCAAGTGTAGGGTGCTGCACCTGGGAAGGAACAACCCCATGCACCAGTACAGGTTGGGTGCTGACCTGCTGGAGAGCAGCTCTGTGGAAAGAGACCTGGGAGTCCTGGTGGACAACAGGATGACCATGAGTCAGCAATGTGCCCTTGTGGCCAAGACGGCCAATGGCATCCTGGGGTGCATCAAGAAGAGCGTGGCCAGCAGGTGGAGGGAGGTCATCCTCCCCCTCTACTCTGCCTTGGTGAGGCCGCACCTGAAGTACTGTGTCCAGTTCTGGGCTCCCCGGTTCAAGAGGGACAGGGAACTGCTGGAAAGGGTGCAGCAGAGGGCTACAAAGATGATTGGGGGACTGGAACACCTCTCTTATGAGGAAAGGCTGAGGGATTTGGGTCTCTTCAGTCTGGAAAAAAGACGTCTGAGGGGTGACCTTATCAACGCTTATAAATACTTAAAGGGTGGGTGTCAGGAGGATGGGGCCAGGCTCTTTTCAGTGGTGCCCGGGGACAGGACAAGAGGCAATGGGCACAAACTTGAACATAGGAAGTTCCACCTAAACATGAGGAGGAACTTCTTTACCCTGAGGGTGGCAGAGCACTGGAACAGGCTGCCCAGAGAGGTGGTGGAGTCTCCAACTCTGGAGACATTCAAAACCCGCCTGGACACGTTCCTGTGTAACCTGCTCTAGGTGACCCTGCTCTGGCAGGGGGGTTGGACTAGATGATCTCCAGAGGTCCCTTCCAACCCTATGATTCTATGATTCTATGATTCTATGATTGTCTGTCTTTTAACATAGAATTTCCACGGGTTTAGTTTACTTGAGTTGTGGAAGACAGAGAATAGCATTTCAGTAGGTACTGCTTGGCTGTTACTCTTTCCAGATGGCTCCGAGCACCTTCCTTCAAAGAAAGAAATCCATGTCAGAGTAGTTACATACAAGTCTTATGCACCAACACTGCATTTTTGTGTCAGCAAAGTACTTCTGACAACTGGAGGGAACGCTTGTATTTGAGGATATTCTGAGGAAATAACCTCTGCAGTTAAGTCTTGTACATTTTCCGTTGTGATGGCTCAATCCTGCCATTCTGACTTAAGGAAAAACCTGCCTGTTCTACGTAAGCACGTGCTTTGCATTGGTGCAGTGCGTTGGCATTTGGTTCGGTGCCTGTTGTTACCTGTTTTTTGCGTGGTTTGGTTTTCTCCTTTGTCAGAGGGTAACGCACAGGCTAAGTTTTATGTCACCCAAAGCCTGCTGGTTGAGTCATGCAGCGAAGCTATCAGTCCTGCCTCTTACATCTGTGGCAATTCTACCCAGAGGAGATGTTGCAAGACAGTGAGTCCCCAGTGGGATGTAATAGAATGGAAGCAGATGGTGAGCTGAAGAAAATTTCAGGGGAGGATTACATTTTCCAGTTACTGTCTTTTTGATTTCACTGTTATTGTCTGATGAATTGTGTCAGATTTGATCCTTCAGATTGAAAAGCTGCTTCTCAATGTGCTCCCAAATGTACAGATAAAGTAAATGGCTGCTGCCAATGTACTCTTTCAGAAACTTAATTTTTTAAATGCATATTAGGAAGGGCATCTCATTTTGTCATGTCTACTGTGTGATTTTTGCCTTCAGATGAGGATTTTTTTTTTCTGTCATAGTTTATGTTGATGACTGGGTTTTCAGTAGGCTACTGTGTTTTGATCTATAATAGCATATACCTGTGTATTTGTAATTTATTCTTGGACAAGGCAAGCAGAAATGCTTTCTCTTGCCCTGCATTATTTTACACAGCCTTCCTTTTGCATGTGTGTAGTTTCTGATTAACACTGGGGTCTATATAACCCCGTCTGCAAAAGTGAGACTAAGAGAGAAGGGAGACACAGACCCTGAGACCTCAGAACTGGAACTACTGTGGACACATGGCCAGATTCCACCCCTAGAGGAAGAGTAAGCCCAACCTCTGGGGAATGTAAAGAATGGAAGCTGGTAACTTCTGGCACCGAGAGGAAGGCTCCTGCTCCACCTAAAGGCTTGCAACTGCAAAGCAGGTTCACTGCCTTCAAAGCTGGGGAGAAGACAGATGGGCTCTCAAGCAAAGCATCTGGGACAGCTAATCCTGACTCGTGTGGCAGCTATATCGTTACAATTTTCAGGGAGCTATCAAAGTAGAGGAGGCTAAAATTAAGCCACAGGGTATTGTAGGAAGCAACGTCCTGTGCTGTCCAGAAAGTAGAGTCCGATGTTGAAGCTGATCCATGTTGTACAAAATAGGGTACGGATTGGATCTCCTCCCTGTAAGAATACAGGCTGCTCTGGAATCAGTGTGGTTTTTTGTTCTTTTGGTCTTCGCTCCTATTACTTTCTAATAAAATCATTATTGGGTTAGGGAGGAAGTAGAGGACATTTAACTCCACAGACTAATGGTTTGGACAACAGTTGGGATAGGAGATGCTTTGCCATTATGTAGCAGAGGGATTTTAATCCTCCTTTCCCAATTCTTTAGTGCCCTATGCACTACGTTTGGCATCACTGCCTCACCCCTCTTTCTTCTTTTTGATAGTTTCCTAACTAAAAACCTGTTTTGATTGACAAGGAAATATTTGCCAAATTATATCATATTTGTCAAATAGAAAACAAAAACTAAACACAAAACTGTTTGTCTTCTAATAATAACAATGAAGAAGTTCACCCAGCTATGACTTTCCAGATAATCTGTTAAATTATGGACGCTTCCTTTGAAAATTCTAGCTATTGTGACCACGCAGTAGCTCTCACTCAAGACCAGATAAGTGCTTGATGTAGGCTTCAGACCTAGCACATGCTGAAAGGGCAACACTGTATTTCCAAGACCCTATGGCAAAATATTAGAAACTGTGGTACTCAAAATATGAGTAGTTGAGACTGAGGTGAACAGTTTTTCTCAAATTGGTGTGAAAATAAACATTGCGCAAAATGATCAGCCCTTCGCAGAGGGGAGACTGGAAAAGTCTGTATTGGTCCAAACTCAGTTTCAGCTGGTGGATTATGTGAAGTAAACATTTCTGTATCGCCCAGGAACTCACAGACCTTCCAGTCTATGATTATTTTTCATGATTATTAATTATTATTTTTTTACACGATTAAAATTCAAGAGGACAAAAAAATGTCAGGGTGCTATTTACAAATAAAACATTTCCTGTTCAATACAGAAGTGTAAAATTCTTTCTTCATTGTTTCATCCTCCCCATGTCATTTTCATCTGCAATCGAGGATTGAATCTGTTATTCTTCTCACCATGATTCCATGCTACAGATGCAGTAATAGCCAAAGAAGATTATTGAACGCACAAACATTATCTACATCCATCTTATCAATAAATGTGTCATGAGCCAATTTGATGCAATTACATAGAGGTGCCCTTTCTACAACACCCGTAGATCACTTTCATGTGCAGCTTAAACAATAGTACTTTAAAATACTTTAAAATACCTATTGAAAAAAAGGAAATCAAAACTTATTTTCAGCGAGAGGATATTATCTAGATATTTATTAAAGAGAAGACTGGTAGTTTAACTTAAAAAAAAAACAGCAGTAGAAAATCTTTAATATAAATGATGTGGAATCAGGACTTGGATACAATCTTGGATACAAGTAAACGCCCTTCCCCAGCTCCAGCTGTGGCCAAACACTATTGTGCCTACCCCCATATTAGATGTCACTAGAGTTAATAGTAGGTTTTTTTTTCTGATTACAGAATGATCATTACTGCTTTGGTGGCTATACGTAAGAAAATGTAAACGGAAACAGACCCTTTCTGTATCATTCCTTTCTATATGCTTATATCATGTTCAGTCTTATTTTTCCTTTCTCTCAGTTAAATTCTGCATGTTGATTTATTCCGTAATGGAAGACGAGATTCTAAAAGAGTTTCGACTCTTTTGAATTGAATTGAGGTACAAGGAATGGGTAGATTTAAATTAAATTGAAGTTTGTAGTAGGTCATAATGACAGCTTTCTGACTGCTGCTTTTTATTTACTGTTGGCTTATTTATGCAGGCTTAGAAATTCATAAACATTGTAAATACACCTGTAAATGCAATGAACTTCTTTTCTAGGCTGTTATGGCTCAGCTTCCTTTGGTATATTTTAAAAATTGCAATTTCATATATTTCTTTGATCTTCTTCCTGTACTGATGTTGCAGATAACTAGGTCATTTGAGCTACCTGCTGTTGTTGCTGCTTAAGTCCTGTGAATATGTGCTTTAACATGATTTGAAAGGGTACATGTTTAACGCTGCTCATGTGTGAATGACTTAGAAGGATTGGAAGTTTCCAGAAATTCAGAATGTTTGACTCAGCTGCTATGTGCTACTTTCTGGAGCCTAAAAAAACAAGAGGTTCATCAGTTTTCAGGGAAAAATAGGCCGTGGAATTCATATCTGTATTCGTGACAAACTGGCCAAATTACCACGCAGCTGTATACACCACAAAGGCTGCTGCTCAAGCAGCTACACTGCTGATCTCATGCAGTTTTTCATCTACGGTATAACAGTACATTGGAGGAATGTAAGGAGTTATATATAAAAAGGAGGATACAGTGTGAAAGTTTGGTCCCACAAAGAGCCTGGTTGGGACAGCATGGTGGGGAAGAAATAGGACATGGGTTGGTAAGAAGAATTCAGAGCACAAGCATCTCGTTGCTATTTCCTTTGCAGATCAGGTTTTGATACCTAAAACATATCTTAAGAATAGTACGTAGTTTATTAGCCGTGACAGAAGTTTATTAGAATGATAGCTGTATAGATGTAATTATCATCTTATTGTTTAAGAGCAGATATTTTGCAGTTCTCACCATCTTTCCTTATGTATGGAAATGGTACCATGAATGTGCACATCATTCTGTGAGTACCAACTCTGCATTCGTCTAGCACTCTAGGGAAAGGTGGACCCGTGCGCCTGCCCACAGAGGCAATCCTTTACCCTACTTCAGTCAGGTAGATGAAACTGCAGGTATGTCATCCTGCATTTCCATGTGCTCTGGTTGGAAAATGGAGGTTCCATGGGAAACAACAAAAGCAAATTAGGATAACTACACTTCAACAAGCACTGAAATTTAACAGCGTTTAGATTAAAATAGGTATTTAGTTTAACCTTCGAGTTATTAATCAGAGTCCAAACTCTTGGTTCTGTTTTACCTGGTTTGCATTTGACTTTATTTTCCATAAAGGAAAATTGGAGTTGCATATGGCCATTTTAGGAGTTCTTTCAAGCATTTCTATTTTCCAGTGATCTCCATGATGTGAAAGCCCCTTAGGATTTTAGACAGTTATATGTGTCTTTTTGTTCCTCTCTAATGAAGTTATAATAAGGCACCCAATCTCTCAGAATCATTTTTCTAAAATTAAATACAGAATCAGTGCTTTGTTGTGCTATTGCGGCACTGTCAGCAGTACGTGATAAAGTAGTATAAATACAAATTACAGCGGCAACATTTTTTTTCTGCACCAAGTTAGGAAATATTACTTTTCTATGCATGTTTTTTATTTAGCGTAACTGCTGACTGAACTGAAGCAGCTCTGGGGATTATCTTACATGAATTTCAGGAATGGTATAGTAGCCACAGAGCTACTGTCATCTAGCTTTTATGAAGTTAATGGCGGTAGGAAAAGAAGAACTCTCATCACATTTGGAAGAATATTGGAAAATGAAATTAAATTGCTTATTTTTAAACCAGGCTGGAATGGTCAGAGTACAAGAATGTCATGATAACTGCCTGTGAACAACTGTCTTGGGCATTGCTGTCTGTGCTTCTGAATGGCTGCAGTTCCTGTAGACTAAGACATAAATGCTTCTTGAAACAGGCCTCAAAAGTTACGTTTCTAGTTTTTTGAGTAAGCATGTGAAAATTCCACATCAGGATTGCTGCTATGTAATTTGGTATTTCTGCTGTAATCAATGATCTCATCTGAGCGTGCGTTCCCCTTTCCCACACTTCCTAACGTGCACAGAAGAGTTGGGCCTGACTTCTCCGTGCTACCTTATGCAATTCAAGGTAATAAATCTCTGTTTCCCTCTCACGTTGAAAAATAAGGTTCTTTCAAAATCATTAGGTAATGATATTGCTCTAGAAGAACCACATAATATTTTAGCAGCAGGACTCCTCTTAGTGGTGTTTTAATAAGCGTGGAAATACAGGATGTAAAGTGACTGTGGTTTATAATATTGCAGGTAAATGCTACTTCCACTCACCCCATGAAAATTATTTCTCATGGAAACTTCTAAATTGCTTTAAGTTGTGCAGACTCATAGAAATATTTTAGCATGTTTGCATCTTTGTGTTTCAACCTCTAAACTGAATAAATTCGTGAATTACATGCATTTGTTTTTCTTATCCCAATGTACATAAATTGCATAGATAACATCCATAAATTTTATTGTGCTACAGTATGCTATACAACATAAAATCAAAGACCAAAGCAAATTAGACCTCAAAATAAATAAATACTTTAGGCTTTTTCAGGAAACTGTAAAAGGTGTATGGTATTGATTTCTTTAGCATAGTTGAGTATCTGTAACCTAAGTTTCTTGCTTCAGTATTCCTCTAATTTACAATTGCAAGAGATAGAGATAACACTGACTGCATAGTGAATGAATGAATTTGTGGACTTCTTGAAATTTGGAAAGTAATACTTTGACTGCTATTTTTCTGCCCTCTCTGTGCCTGTTTTAGCATTCTCCTTGTCTGTTCACCAGGCTCACATAACTTTGTATTGCTTTACTTTTAGGAAATTTAATTATGAAGTTTATATGCCCCTATAAAGGGCTTTAGTGTAAAATCAAAACAGATCATGGTAATCATAATTTTGAAATAAATGAAAAACACCTTGGCAGGACCATCTTAAAGCACATTGGTGTAAAGAAGTGAAAATATGGAAAAAATGATAACCCACCTTTTCTTGCCGCAGGAAACTGCAGGGAAGAAACAGAATTTAGCTGCAGTGCTTTATTGTGGGAAAATCGTTGAAATTTATGCTGTTTATGACGGCACTGAAAAATTAGAGAGAGTAGTGAAAATATACTAGTGGTAAAGTTAAACGGCTGATACTGCTGCTCTGTGGAACAGTAACCTTCCCCATATGTGGAATATGTTAATGTTTCTTGGTGAAAACAAATTTGTGACTTAAATTTAATAGTAAGACACTGCATATGTGGGATTGCTGATAAATGAGACAGATGCCAGAGTAATTAGAGATGAATCACATGAATGATGAATTCCTGGGCCCTGTAGAGGTAAAACTGAGCTCAAATCATCAGCCTGGCAGCATTGTTCTGCTGATCAGCCTGAACCAGACTTGACAGTGCTTGGAAGTACATAAGCTATCTTCAGTTCAATCATGATGAGAGAGGAAGGATTTCTTTGGTAGTAAATGTTAGGTAGGAAGAAGTAAGTTGGAATGGGTCCAGAGGGGGCCACGAAGATGATCAGAGGGCTGTGAGGCCAGGCTGAGAGAGTTGGTGAGGTTCAGCCTGGAGAAGAGAAGGCTCTGGGGAGACCTTGGAGCCCCTTCCAGTCTCTAAAGGGGCTCCAGGAAAGCTGGGGAGGGACTCTGGATCAGGGAGGGCAGCCATAGGACAAGGGGGAATGGTTTTAAACTGCAAAAGGGGAGACTGAGATGAGATCTCGGGAAGAAATTCTTGGCTGTGAGGGTGCTGAGCCCCTGGCCCAGGTTGCCCAGAGAAGCTGTGGCTGCCCCATCCCTGGAGGGGTTCAAGGCCAGGTTGGACGGGGCTTGGAGCAGCCTGGTCTAGTGGGAGGTGTCCCTGCCTGGGGCAGGGGGTGGCACTGGGTGATCTTTAAGGTCCCTTCCAACCCAAACCATTCTGTGATTCTGCTACTGATAGCAATTGTTTTAATAGAGGAGAGCATCATGAGATTGTATGTATGTGATCATGATGGAAAGAAAAAGAAAGCCGCTACAGTCTTACTATTTTGTGCTAAATGCCTATGTCTGGCTTAAGTTAGGACTCTGGGCAAGAAGTTTGAATAGTTACATGATACATTTCCACAATCATTACTGCTTAGTCTGTCAGGGAGCAGCATCAAGATTGTTCGAACCTCTGTCCTCAGTCTGCAGCGCAAGATATATGAAGTGAAATTGTACTCTGGTTGAGCCTCTACATTTATGCATACCTAAAAGAGAAGTATCAAGGTATAAGCAATTTAAAGAGTTTAAGGACAACAGAGGCTGTTTATCAAGAGAAATTAGTTTTCATCATAATGTAATTAGTAAGTCTGGAGTCTTAAAAGATTCACACACACACACACATGCACGCACACACAGGAAAGAAGGAAGGAACAGAAAAAAAAAAGAAATAAAAAAAGTAATCCTTGTGAGTTACCTATTAGGTGCAAGCAGGTGGATTCTATATCATACTGGAAAGGACAGAGAAAGTAAGCCAGCTCTGGCTCCAGACCACCAAGTCCTTTGTGGAGTCGTGAGGAATCTTTAATTTAAAAAGAATCTCTTGATAGCCCTCCCTACTCTCTGTAAATAATAGACATGAGTGAAATGATGGTTGTTTTGTAAGGCTAAATGTTTATCTGTCCTTAACAGAGCACTTAGTTTTCTTTAACTTTGGACACGGTTAAGACAAAAATAGATCCTGCAGCATCTTTTTTGACATTGTGTATTTTATTCAATTCTTCAGTACATTTGAGCTATGGCAGTCAGCTTGTTCCTTTCAGCTTGTTCTTAACGTTGGAGTTTTCCATTTTCTATGATTTTGCTGGAAAGAGGCAAAAACTCTGAGAAAAACCTTCAGAATGTGGAACTTTATTAGTACGTAATCCAGATTTAGAAGACTACTATCAAGGGTGTAGAAATTAACTTTTTTAGTAGTAGTTTTAACAAAGCTGTGAACTTTGGTTAATTTTAGAAAGTCTCATGAATTAAAATAGATGTCCTCTGCTTTAAAGTCAGATGACTCAGTTGAACCACAGGCCCTGGAGCTTTTCAGGGCTGCTTTGGTGTGGAGGCTCTGAGTTTTAAAATGGATGTTAATTGTTGAAATGGAAAGCAGGTATGCTTGGTTATTGGTGGGTTTTCTCGCAAGGGTGTGGAGGAGGAAACAATAGGAGAACTGGGATTCAGAAAAATATCTTCTAATTGAAACGTTCCTAAAGCCATATTGGAACCTCCATTCCTCCAAGCTTTCAATGGTTGTGGCCTGATTTTCAAAGCACATAATGGCTATGTGTCCTGCTAACTAGCATAGCAACTGAATGTGCAGCACATCCTAAAGTCATTCTGGGACTTCTTACCTGTTTATTTGGATATGTGCCTGAAGAATGGCAGAAGGCAAAGTAAAGATTTGTAAGCCAAACCTATAAGAAGCTGGGGTGAAAACTCTTAGTTTTTCTTCTATCATTATTCTTATTAGGGCAGCCTTTGAAACGTAGAAAAAGAACAATGACATTTTAAATTCCCACCAGATTTTTAGGAGAAAAAATCATTGCAATTTGGTGGGAAAAAGAAAGGAAAAATTGTTACAAAATTTTTTCTGGCTATCTAAAAGAGAGAGAGCACATATACAAAGCTGAATGGATGCACATCCACCACACGTGCAAAGTCTCTTCCAAGGCTTTGCTTATATTTGAATCTGGCTCTAGTTCTCCCAGCAGATTTGTTATTTGGACCCCACGTTTGTAGCACTGAAACAGTCTGAGGCCCTTAGTGAAAGAACACTTTGGAATCAGATCTCTGAAAAATATTCGGATTGAAAAAGCTTACTTACAAATGTGGCTTTAGAATATAGAATAGAGTGTTCCCTATAGAAAATAGGAAGTGTCACCACATTGGAAATCTTTCAAGGAAACCTCAATTTATCTATTTTGTTCTGGTGAAATGATTCAGCTTTTGTGGTTACATCACAAGGACAACGTGGTTTCAGTTGATTTTGTAAGGACAATATATTTTGAGACACTGAATGAAATTTATTGTGTAGAGGTAGAGTAAGTGTGTCCAGACCAAAATTAAAGGAAGTTTCAGATTATTTTAGTGGAATGCTCTAAGGGGAAAGGCAATGTCAAATAGTAAAGCTTCAGGACACAGAATTGGGTGTAACATTTTGGGGGAAATGTACTGGAGAGGGGCATTTAGCCAGAGGTTTGACAGGGTTTACTGGCAGGTACATGATGTGTAATCCTTTATTCACAATACAGTTGGAAACTTATAAAGTGTGGATTGCACAGATGCTTCTAAATGCTGCATAAAAATGAGCAGTGCACATGGAATATATGTATTTCTGTGTATTTCGCTTTTACGTATTATGCTTTTAGCATGTGGTACAGAACAAACAAAATTATAGCCCCCCAAATTGCAGCTGTTTCAAGATAAATATTTCCAGTGATGCTAAATTTTTCAAAGGCAGTTTTCATAATATGTAATCATGCTTTTAGGCTGCAGACTGCTAAGTTTTCAAGCACAGATAGCTAAATCTGAAGGGTGCTCTATTTCTTTTGCTTTTTATTAAAGGTAAAACTTCAGTTCATAAACCAAATTTCATGTATTAAAATTAGGACATCACTTGTTCTCTGAAGCACCTGGTGCAGATACTAGGAAACAAAACCTAAACTTTATAGAGCAATAACTCTAATTTTCTGATACTGATAAGCACATACAGACTTCTCTGGTTCTAAATTGTTTTCGTGTTGTAAATTGTTTTCTGAATTCTGCACAGTGTTCATCCTTTAAGAACACTTTAGCCTATAAAAACTGCAAACGCATATAAAGAGCAGCATTCTAGTTGACTGAGACAGCATAAACCACAGAGAAGTGAGTTAATTTCACTTTTCCCTAATACACAAGCACCTGTAATTTCCCTTCCACTTGTTGATGTTTGGGTGCACCTGTCTGTTGCTGTGTTTCATGATAGTAGCTTTAACCAAAATTGTATTTTGAATTCGCTAATAGCACTTATTGTAATTACTGTGTACTACTTAATTGGAATTCATGTAATTATTATTTTAAACTACTTTACATGTTCTGATTTGAATTTTTAATTTAGAAAACACGTAGTCATATCTTCGATCTGATTCCCTTTGGATCACTGAGGATGGAGCATACATTTTAATATTTCAGGTTATTTGTATGCAACAGAATTTTCCAAATCTAGACTCCTGATTATATGCTAGTACTTACATGTGCAAAGTTACTTTCAGTCCAGTATAATATATTTTAAGTTCTAATATCTATATTCAGCCTCACAATAAAAAAGTTCATGTTTGAGGTTCTTTACAATAATAATATATGTATAAAATACTTTGTCTTACCATGTGCAACTGCAAGTTTCCTTTCTGTGCCTTTTTTACATGCACACTGTTAATAAAAATACCTAGTTGGGCACATATACAATTTTTTATTATTCTTTATTTCAGAAAAATAAGTATGTTTATATCGAATGTAGAAGTCACCTTACAGAGTTTAGAAGCAAACTGTACGGATAGGGTGCTAGGAAGTGGTTGAACAGGTATGGTTTAAAGAAGTGTGGATCAGCTTTCTACCTAGCAGTGGCCACGAAGTGAGCCTGTAGCTGCTGATACTGTATTATTCTTTTTCTTTAAAATACAGGGGCTGTCATTTGCATCCAAGGCCTGGGGAGAGCATTCTGTTGTGAATGGTTACAGTCCTGCTGTCCTGATACATTGTCTTCGCTGAGAGTGTTATTCTGAAGCAGGGCCTCCAGTATCACCAGGTTCTTATCTAGTGGCACCAAGCCTGTCCCATGTATAAAATAATAATGCAGACACTATTTTAACACAATAATTCAGACAGCCTTACTTTGTTTAGTCTGTCTCTAAATGTTATAGAAAGGAGTGATATAATTGTCTGTAATCTGTTATTGAAAGGATAAGTATGTCTCATGAAGAAAATCTCAAAAAGATTTTAATTAAGTTAAACTGAAATAAGAGCTGAAGTATAGAAAGTGCCCTAAAGAATCTTTAATATCAAAATGAGCTCATACCATCTTCTAAAATAAAAATTAATACAGACAAGTTAATATTCCTTCAGTAAAGAAAATTAAACCAGAATTGTACATTTAGTTTTAGAGGTCTTGCATACGCAGCTCTTATCAAGTCCTGTTTTTTTTCTCTCTGTCTCTCAAGTAGACCATGATTGAGCCAAGTCTTGGTCGAGATAGGTGTTTAATGTCTCTCAGAAAACAGAGTGTCCTCATTGCGGAGAAACTTACTGGTCCCCTGCTCTTTATATATAGACAGTAAATTTAAACCTTATAGAAGGCCACTGTTGAGGTAGTTTCCTTGCAGTGGTGTGTGAATTTAGTTTATTAATCTTAATTCAGGAAAAAATACGCTTTACCATTCTAGCATCTCAGAGCAGCATGTAACTTATTGTGTAACTGTGACTGTGTGTATCTCCCTTAGCAATACTGTAATGCCATGGAAAGGAAGTCATACCGTGAGAAATTATTAAGATGCTATTTGCAGCAGGATGAGTTTGTAGATCTTTGGTTTTATAATTTGGAAAGCTTGGTGAGCGCCTGCAGATTGTCAGATGCCAAATGATACGTGAGCTCCAGCAGCACTGCATTGCAGTTAATGACCTACCGTTTCAGGGGCTTCAAGTCTGAGGCTGGATTTATGTCATGTTTCTTCTCAGCGTCTGCGTGGATGTCTTACAGCTTGTGCTTCACATGCAATTTAAAGGCCAGTGTTAACGTTTTCAAACCAAAGCATATGCACAATGTGAATCTTCTTATGTACGTGTACCTATTGTGCTTGTTGCTGCGGCTTACCCCCGTCCAGCCCCCCGTCCAGCATTCAGCCGTACAGTTCCTTGCGCTTTTTCTTCATCTTTGTTTTGCTGCTGTTTGCCATACATTTGCTCTTAAGAACTAAGCTTTTCTTTTTCTCTTTTTTTCCCCCTAGCCTTGATGAATGGCCTATATCTCAATGCTGAAGCTCACCTTTTTCTTAACTGAAAATGATTGATAGAGCAAGAATAACAGTGGAACGGTTTATGTGTCCTGACAACCTCGTCTTTTGCTAGGGCTTCCCTCAAGGGATTGGCAGAAGTGTTATTCTCTGCAGGAATTTAGATACCTATGAATCTAGTGAGAAACCAAGTGGGATTTTGAAACTCCTACTATATAGTCTGAATATCTTTGAAAAATAGTAAGCTCAGAGTGCTCTGTTGATCTTCTGTCATGGAATACTTTGAGGGACAAATACTCCTTTTTGTTTTGCACAGATGGCGTAATTTTCGCAGATGAACTTCAGCATTATCAAATAACAAGTTCACATACTTCTATTTGTTTTAAATTATAAGAAATAAGATGAAGGACGATGCATATACTTTGTTCAAAAACATTCATTATTCTTATATCTGCATATATTTTGATGCACATGCTGCGTAATTCTAGTATTCTAAGAATTTTATTACAGTTCTTACTCTATCATTTAAACATGCTATTTTCCCGTGGCATGTTCCCTGTATATTTTTATTATTAAAATAAATATAACAATAACATTTTTGAAAGAATGGTTAAATTAGTTACACTTTTAAATATAATGAGCTCTTAAGGCAAGATTTTCAAGTGGGTATGGCAAGATGCCTTTACTAAGATCAGGAGACTTGTGCCAGATTATACCTACTGAAGATCTGAGTGTAAAGCTTAAGACAGTTGTTTATTAGAATATGTATGTCTAAATTTAGGCAGAGAGGGAAAAAAAAATCAAAAAGTTACTGGAGTAGAACAGATGTCTAAGCGATGTTGACTTTCACAGATTCCTAGGCCATGAAGAGTTAAAATGGTTTTGCTCCTAGATCCGTGGATAGAAATGTGCTGGGAAAAGATAATGGCTTTGAAAATAAAAGACGAAAGTACAGTAACATCCTTGAAAATGCTGACTTCATAAGTCAACATTTAAATGTGAGCCTGTCTTCCTACTAAATAGCTTTTCAACTTCTTTCTTATCATGGTAGTCCTTAATTAAAATAGTTCAAAGGAGTTGGGTCATAAAACTGCATTGTTTTCTTGTGCTAAAAAGAATTTCTGCACTCAGCAAGACTTCTTCAGTTCTCATAACTTAGCAGTTGAGCCAATAATCTTCTTTTCTCTATGGTGAACCACACATTAAGAATGCCATAAGCAGTTATTTAATCTTTGTAACTCAGGGTTAGTTCAGGACCACAGTGGTCTAATTAAAAGGTGCTTCAGTGTATCATTGATTTCTTGATATGAAAACAAAGTCCTACTTAATTCTGCATTACTTTGAAACCAATAGCGCTCATAGCCAAGCTTTCTACATAAACACTGAAGGGTAGAGAGAGAGACAGACGTGTCCGTGCATGCAGTTTGTAGGGGCACGAAGGGAAGGGAAGAATCAAGAAAGATCAGAAAATAGGAGAGTTTAACTTGCGGAGGAAAACAAGGGCCTGAAATTGGCTTAAAATACTTGTTCAATCAGCCCATCTAACTAAATTCTGAAGGAAGGTTTGTTGTTGTTTTCTTAAGATAAAGCTTTGCAAAAAGTACAGCTTTGTTAGCATCAGGCATTGGACTTCAGTGATCTATTCGCTTGTCAAAACATCAACATCAGGAATTCATTGCATTGCCTTACGAATGACCTCCTTTTAGCCCTGCTTTCTGTAGTTTAGAGTTTCATTCATTTGTCATGTTGCAATCCTATTTCCAGTTTAAATTTCCACTTCTGTTGAAGGCATAAGTCTAAGCAGTAGTGTAAAAAAGCCCATAACCTCATTCATAACTGTCATGACCTTTAATTCAGAAGCTGTAGCTCCAGAATCGCTGCAGTTAATAGTCTTTTCAAGAAGTCCGTTCAGTCTTTGACTAACAATTCATGTGATAATATTGATTGGGAAATGGAAAAGAGTCATGTGGAAAGTGAATTGGACAATAGATTTTTTCCTTGTTTTTCTAAGACAAAAAAGAAATCTAAAAATTTTAGTCTTTGTATTATTTTTATTTCAATTCAGCTGTCTGGCTAGCATGCTTCTTGCTCCAATTCTGCTCTATAGTTTTGTGCTTTATTGTATTTTTATGGTGCATGATTATGTTATGGAGTCTGATGTCCTGAGGTGATGCTGTCTACTTGTATAGGTCTCAATAATGAATAAGATGTAAGAAAATTGAATGATAATAACAACAGTGTCAAGCTAATCAGGTGAAATATTTTGCTTTTTAAACATTTGAATTTCTGTAAAATATATTCTCCACATGAAGCTGCTGCTCACTTGAATACTCTTGCTCGTTCATCCCTAAAAACAGTTTCCCTCAGAAAAAAAAATAAAAATTGACAGTCTCTACCCTGCTACCATTAATGATAAATAAGTTGGTATAGCCTGCATACATTTATACTAAACAGCTGTGAGCGATTGATAAGGGGAGGCTATAAAAATATCACTCTGATTGTCTTTGTAATCAGGATACTAGATTCTGCTCAAGCAGAGCAGAACTTTCCTACTTCTTTGGAGTTAAATCTGCACCTGCCCAATTAGAGACCAAATGAGATATCTTCTGTAGGCTAGGATAAACTCCTAGTAATTCATCCTGGAGAATTTCAGAAAGTGGAGTTTAAGAAGGACTTAAAAAAAAAAAGATGTAAAACCTAAATTAAGAGCTTGAGTCCCCTTGTCTTCTCAAAATGCCTCTTGATATTTAGAATTCTATTTACACCCAAACCAGCTCCACTGTCGAAGGAATGGCATCTGTCAAAGTCAGTGCCATCAATGTGATGTGCCAGTAAATCCTTTACATTTTTGCATCTTTTCCCACATATCAGGAATTGCTTTGACATATTGAAGCAAATGCCACCAAACCCATTTTCACAAATTTTGATTGTACTGAAATTTTTAGTATACTTCTGCTTCTTGCCTTTTCTATAATAATACATGAAATTCTTCATCACATCCACAATGTTAGAAGATTATCCAACTTCTGTAAATTAATTTGGATGGAGCATCTTCTTGTTCACATTGAATTCAGGATCTCTCACTTGTGCATATATTCACTCCCTCCACAATTGTTTTAATATCCTTGTGTAGTGGGATTTGTCACAGAGGAACAGTAATAATGGCAAATGCTTTAGAATCACCTGTTTTATAAAGATAGCTGCTTTTCCATGGTCTTGCTATATGCTGGGACTTGCTTCTTATAACAAAAAAGTGTAGCTTGGTGTAGCTCCTGTAGAGCATTTTCCCATATTTCCAGAGAACTGATTTGAGGATTTTAACAGCTCCTTTCTTGCTCCTGGCTCACCTTGTCAAGCTGCTTAACTCCAAAAGGACTATGGAGCCTCTTATCATTTCTTAGCCCCGAGGATTCAGACAAAGATCTGCTTCCAGCTTCTCACCAGGCCACAGAACGTAGCAACCCTTCCAGCTGGCTCCTGACAGAGATGTCTAAAGTCACCGTTACCCTCAGATTCTGCTCTTTTATGGTTTCTTACGGATCCCATTATTTTGTTGGTAAGTCCATAGTGTTCCGAATTGTACTGACTCTGGTCAGAGTTCAGTGCAACAAACTGTGTAAGGAATATTTTTTGATGCAGATAAAGTTTTGTGAAACATTATGTATTGCTTGCAATTTTGAAACATAGCAAGTACTATAAAATGTTTTTTCTTCAGCTGATCCAAACCCTTGAAGAATAGACTAGACAGCCTGTGCAAGTTAAAAAAAAAAGCCTGCCTTTTCATGATGAAACTGAAAATACATTTAGAGGGGTTTCTTGGTTATTTTCCCCTATATTTGATAACCCATTGATAATCTTGACTGAGTCTTCATTTTTCAAGAAGAACTGGTAGAGTCACAAAATGCTAGTGTTGTTACACATTATTGCTTTATATAAAATACAATTCTTATGCATAAAAGGCTGAATATCATTAAAATTTTATTTTAGTATATATGAAAAAGTTTAAGAAAACCTCTTTCCTTTGGATTGTTCAAGCTGTTTTGAATCACTGTGATAGCTCTGTAAAATATTTCAGCTTTTTAATCTATAGTAGGTTGATTTTTTTTCAAAAATGAACACATAAATGTACAAGATGTTTGAAATGCGTCTCATGGCAAAATTCGGAAGTGTTGGAATTTGCTACGATAGTAAGCATTAAAATCTAGGCCATTTTTCTCTTGGGAAGCAAGAAACAAAGCTAATTCCTCAGAAAATATACATTTTGAATCCAGGAAGCTCGTGTTCATATGAGTGATATAAAATCCACTGTCACGGGCAGGTGTTGGGGATTGACCCCAGCTGGCAGCTAAGCTTCCACCAGCCGCTTGCTCACTCTGTGCTTGCCCCACACAGTGGGATGGGGGAGAGAATTGAAACGGCAATAGTTAAAAAAAACTTGTGGTTTGAGATAAAGATTGTTTCATAGGTAAAGCAAAGCTTCACATGCAAGCAAAGGAAAAGAAGGGATTCATTCCCTACCTCCCATCAGCAGGCAGGTATTTCGCCATTACCAGAAAAGCCAGGGCTTCATCATATATAAAGCTTACTTGGGAAGACAAACGCAGTAACTCCGATCATCCTCCCTTTCTCTCTCTTTCCCACAGCTTTTATTGCTGAGCACGACATCAAATGGTCTGGAACATCCCTTTGGTCGGTCAGGACCTTCTGTCCCAGCTCTGTCCCCTCCTGACTTCTTGTGTGCCCCCAGCCCAGTCGCTGGTGCGGCAGCCTGAGGAACAGCACAGGGCTTGAGGCTGTGTGAGAGCAGCTTGAGGCTGCTCAGTGAGAAGTGATACATCCCTGTGTTTTCAACACTGTTTTGGTCACAAATCCAAAACACAGCATCATAGGGGCTGCTATCAACAAAATTAATTCCATCCAAGCCGAAAAACACTGTAGCAGGTTTCACTGGATCTCAAAGAAGTTTCCACAAACTGTAGAATATTTATGATTCATTTTTCACTACCCATTTTATAAATGACAATACCTGGACTAATATTAATAAATTTCTCAATTCATGCTGTGAACCTGGGATGATGTAGAAATAGCTTATTTCTGTTTGAAAGAATATTCTTGCTAAAAAAACCCACCCCAAATATTTTACTAATCAGTGCATTATTGTAGCGCTCCTGTTCCCTTCACCTTCCCTCTCCATATGCTTTTAGATATGTGTAAGCATAACTATCTGCTCTCAGATAAGTCTCTTTAACTCTAAAAAACCCCACCAAACCCTGCTATAATAATATTAATCGTTTGAATTGAAAAACTGCACAACTTGAACAATTTACAAATTATCTATTGCTTCTCTCAGCACTGAAGTGATGCGGTTGTTAATACTTTCACCAGTGACCTCTGTTTTAAAATCAGCAACCTCGCCCATATCAATATATCTAAATGACTTGTACTTGCTGCTTTGCTCTTCAAGCAAGGAGAGAAAACTATTGTAGTATGCATCATTAGTTCTAACAAATAGCCATATATTTTAGATAAGCATTTTGTGGTGTTGAACCCCAAAATACTTCTCCTAAATACAACTGCAGTTTGAAAGGATATGGCTCAGAAATGTTTCACAAGTTGCATTGTTCAGTTTAAAATGCATTTTAGCAGCCATGGTAATTCTTGGAATTAATTGTATGAACTAATTATGTAGACATTGTTTTCTAAATTAACTAGTGACTTAAGATGCTTGACTTTGCACATTCTAGTTTGATTTTTTCAGTGGACACACAGCACTATTTTAAGATTAAGTATCCTGCCAGTTGTTTGAATGCAAACAGCAAAGCACATGTATCACTAGCCAGTTTTCAAAATCCTGGAGCCTGCCAGTTCCTTGGTCTCTCGTCTCAGAGAGGCTGTGGAGTCTCCTTCTCTGGAGATACTCAAAACCTGCCTGGGCACGTTCCTGTCCAACCTGCTCTGGGTGAAACTGCTTTGGCAGTGCGGTTGGAGGAGATGATCTCCGAAGGTCACTTCCAATTCCTACCATTCTGTGACCTTCCTTTCAATCAAGTAAATAAGGTGATTTCTAGTTCTGCCTGCGAAATCACCAATACTGTACCTAACTGTTGATGTCAGAGGCTATTTCAGTACATGTGAAATCGGCAAAGTGATTAGTGACTCATTAGAAATTAATACATTTCCCAAAAGAATTTGCAGGGATTCAGCTGTGAAATTCCTGCTGTACTCCACGGGAGCTACATGACTTAATCCCCATGACCTGGGGATTTTTGGGAATATAAGCAACTTAAACAGCTGGAGAGGTATACTGTTAAAAGGTATTGCATGGCATTACAGCACTCCAGCTAAAAATCATTCTTGAAACGAAAACATTATTGAGATGGTGAAAGGAAGATATGCAGTAAAACGCAGTAAAAGTCAGCTGTTTCTAAGGTGCATTCTTAAATGGGTACTTCATCCATCTCAGCAAAACGTAGAATCTCCATTTAGTCATTCATTCTTTGGTGTGTTCTACCATTCCAGTTCCACATAGAATCTTTTATTTTCCCTACTCTACCAAAATTATTTTTGATGCAAAGGGTGACGTGCAGGATGTTTTTCCATGCCTTTAAATGCAAATACTTGAATTCTAATCCAAAGATACAAGTAATTGTTTTATAGGCTTGCGTAGATAGATCTCCTGGGGTCAATTATGTAATATCTTTCAAAATTTCTACCATACTTACCTATGAAAGTATATTTCTGGCTTTAAACAATACTTGCTTATAGTGGTATTTACTTGGGTAGCATATCCATTGACCTTGTTTACGGCTACACGAGGGACTGGACTATTTTACTCTCAGAAAGCAGATGAAAACTATGTGATGCAGAAATTATTTATTTCATGTGAATAACTGAAGGAAGATCATTAACCTCATTCCAGCACTGTGACCATACCATCTTCTCCATGTACTGCTCTTTTAATCACGCCATTGATCATTCATCATCTTTCATACTATATTCAGAAACTTTGTCCTTGCCACGAGGGATATACACAGTTTCTAAATTCTGTCATTTGAAACATCGAAAGCTGTAAGGAAGAAGGAAGCAAGAGTAGAATGAACATTTTGCAGTTTTTTATTGTTACTTATAAGCAACTGTGTTTATCATTTAATTCTTCAGATGCTTACACAAGCCATGACTCTTCAGGGTAAGATTTTTTTATGTATATCACTGATTGCATGGGTACAAAACAGCATTTAGCTAGACTTAAACCTGGTGTTCGGCTGTTGTGACGGTGAACTGTAGACACACGTTTACGATTGACTCTGTGCGAGTGTAGTTGCACTCCCAGAAGAGGAAAGCCCACCACTTTCAGCAATGAGAGTCTTCTCATTGACTTTAATGGGCATTCATCAGGCCTGGTGCCAGTGACTGTTTATATGCATACTTATATTTAAGCAGTAAACACCGGAAGCCTTCATTAAGCTTAACAGTAAAAGTGAATGACCTCTCAGTATCAGAAACAGTCACATACAAATAGTAAATTAAATCAAGCATTAATCAAAACTGTAAAATAGCCTGCTTAATCCTTTCAGAAACAACACACCCACAACCTTCCCCCAAACCCTTGTCAAACAAATGGGTTTTGCAGTGTATCTGGAAGGTCATCAAGTCCTGGGCTATTTCAGGAGCAAGTTCCAGATGGTCTCTAACATGCTGAATAATGTATGTCTATGTGGGAGTGGGGAGAGGGGGGCTCGAAGGAACTATTACACTGATAGGAGTAACCTCATGCATTTTTGCATTCATGTACGACAAGCTAGGTGTTATAATTAAAAAAGCTCTTGCATCCTTTGTTTCAAGTGGCAAAAATAACTTGTTTCAAGAATCTTTACTGACAGTATCAATTTCATATTTCACTCAGCAACACTCTACACTCTGCAAAACCTTTAGCTTTTGTTTGGACTACATTTGTTGTGATTATGGAAGCCCTAGTATTTTAGTGGTATGGGGTATTCTTAGCTTGACATTCCATGAGCAGTAGTCTTTTATCTTGTAGTTCTTACAGTGCTATAAAGTGAAAGTCTAACAGCTACATGTATTATTATACATAAGATAATTATATTGTATAATGCAAATATATATGTTTAAAACGGTTTTGCATTACTTTTATTTTAAAATGCACAGGACAGAAAGAAGATAAATGCTTTTTGAGCATAGTATGTGCGACTCTGACTATCTGTATGCCTCAAACTACATCACCACCTTGAATGAGTTTGTTCTTAGGCTGCCTGTCTGCTCACATTATGTGTAATAGGGGAAAACGCTGACCAGATAAGATACTAAGCTAAGAACAAAAGCAGACAACCTGAGGCAGTTTTTAACGTAGGTCAAAGGTGAAAATGGAATTTATTAACCAATGGTGCTTTTCAACATTAGTCCTAATGTCACATTCTGATCAACGCTATGATGAAAGACACGGGATATGGAGTAAATACACTTTTGGTGCCTTCATTTCTGCATGTAGGAAGATAAGAGATGGCACTGCATTGATATCAATTACAGAATAAAAAAGAAAACTAAATACAATAATCTTTAAATAATAATAATTATCCTAATTATGTCACAGAATGGTAGACTCCTTTTTCCATTGCCATCTTTTGAGTTCCCTTATGGCCGTAGCTCTAAATCCATGATATTGGTGAAATGCTGTTCATGTGTAAAGAGACCAAGGATATGGAAGAAATTGCCCATAGATAAATCAATGCATCGTTTTTGTCCTAAGGTAATAATATTTCAAAGTACTTTCATTTTGATGGTTTTCAGAATAACTATTCGAAGTGAATTGTTGGCCTTGGACAAATTCCTGGAGGAGAGAGTGACGTACATGTCACAAAAGAAATCATTGTTATAGGCACAGCTAGTGACAGTGCTCAGTGTCGACAAACAACTAAGTTGACATAAAGCCTACCATTCAATTACTGGCATAAAGAAATCTCTAAAACAAGATTGAAGGCATGGCCTGTGGCACCTGAAGTTTGAATAATAGAGCAATAGTAAAAAATAGATAATATCAGTGATGCAGTAACAGAAAAAATTAATTTCTAATCCTCAGACTGTCCCTGTTCAGTGACTAATACAAAATTTAAGTTTCCTGTACAATCAATGGTCAATAATTGAATTTTTATAATATTTTGTACATTAGCAAAAACATGTTTCCAGTTTGACTTTGTGGCTATTAACTCAAGATAATTAAGATTTCTGAACTCTCTGGTAGAGTTGTCTTCTCCAGATCTGTCACTGTTCATGAGCTCCAAAATGCATCAATATCGTTTAGCCAATCAGTTTATGGAAGAGAATACACAAACCCATTCACAAGAGCAAATTGTCTCCTGGAAAGTTTGGGTCACGAAAGACGATAGGCTATTGACAAAATGTTATCCAGAAGACAATAGAAAACCAAAATAAAAGTCATTGTCAAACAGCTGCTATCCCTACAGCATACACTTATGTTGAGGCCTAAGTGTCTGGACAGTGTTTTGTGATACACTTTAGGGTGGCTGAAGAACATGAAGCGTTAGAACTCTGCAAGACCATGTCCTTCAAAGAGAAATACAATGAAAGAGTAAGGAAATTATGCCTTTCCCACTGATGACTAGCTACAGGTATTCTTAGGGGAATGTATAGAGTGAATGATAACTACAGATATTAATTACATTATGGTCATGATTAATGGGCATGTGAATTTAAAAGTAGACAGCAGTATGGACGGGTAAGTCTTTAATGATCATATGCATCCCAAAGTCTGAAAAGAAGTAGAATACATGCAAGGAATTCTGAAGACTTAGAGAAGGTGAAAATTAAGTCATTAGGCTCAATCTTTTCTGTGTGACAAAATCTAGTGATTTCCATAGGGTTTTGCCCCTTTCTGGGGATAATTCCAGCTGACAGGTCTAAGCTTCCTCATTATATATCAATTAATCTGTTGCAAATATTTAGTTCTAAAAGCACAACGTAAGTTGTCATGTCAGTAAAGAAGTGGCATAACGTTATGCAGTAAGACTATTGATGAAAGTAACAGGTGTATGTTTTCTTGGTGATTCTGCATGATTGCTGTGATTTTGAGTTAGTCAGGACAACCCCAGCCTTTTAAATAGCTGAGCTCACTCAGGCGTCGCCTTGGCCTTGAGAAGTAAAATTCTGTTGAGCCAGTCTGGTTGCTTGCAATGTTAATGGAGCGTGTAACTCCATGTTGTGTTCTGCTTCTACGTAGGCTAGCATTACTTCATCACCCCCTACCGTAGGGATTCTGATCTATATACCTGTGATTTGAAAGTTACTACAAATTTTTAAGCGCTCCCTTTTTATAACAAGAGGAGGAAGAAGAACTAATGATACCATTATACATGAAAATTTTAATTTGAAAGACAGATACTTGGTAACAAAGAAACAATGAGATCATTAATTCTAGCAATTTGATTGTTTCTGTCCAAAACCAGGTGATAAAATAATATGCTAGTTGACTAAAAGCAACTCACAGGAACTTCACAGAAGCCTATCTGTCATTCAGGTGATTTTCCTATAGCTTCCTGCCTGCAGTGAATGCTCTTCCTCAGGGTTCAAAGTTTCTGCTGGTTTTTTTGAAGTTTAAATGCTCATATATGAGGAACGAAATGATAAATTTAGGAAAAGAGTCTGTATTTGATATTTTTCCTGATTTTCCTATGGAGAAATTTCATATTTTTTTTTCTATTCTAAGGCTTAATTTCCAGTAAACAAATGTTTTACTCTTCCAGGTCAGGTATGTGAAAAGGCACCTTAAATCTTAATGTCCAAATCCTCAATGCATTTCTGTGTGTTTGTAATATTTACGTACTTTCTGTACATATGAGCTTATCTGTGACCTGTGAGGAGTGTAAAGAAATGGGACTATTTCACATGTAAAGTATACTAAAGTTTAACAGTCACTTTTAACAAATATTAAAAAAAAGAGTTTAGGAACTTATTACAAAAAATATTAAGGTGAATGATGGGAATTAAAGTCTACCTAAGGTAATAGATGATCTGGCCTTGTTTGAACTCTGCTGGAGTTTTGCTTTTAAATTTGGTAACATCAGACTTCACAGACTTTAATATATGTTTTTTACTTGAAAAATCTTTAAAGGGCACACTGCATTTAATTTATTTCAAATTTCCTAATATAAGCTCAACTTGGGGTGGAGAATATGGTTCCTGTACATTTAACATTTTATAAACAGCTGAACAAGAAGTCTTTTTTTTTAAAAAAAAACAAGCTCAAAGATCCATTTTAAGTCAGCATTCAGTCACAGGACTGCGCCCCGACTCTGCACAAGAGAATTGTGATGGATTAACTGAGTGCATAACAGATATTGTTTTAGTGCATTAGCCCTGATTTCCTGTTCAAAGTGATTGATTGAGCCTCAGTCAAGACAGTGTCCACAGCAAATATTAAGCAAACTTACCCAGACACAATCAATCACTCTTATCAAAGGATCACCACGTTTGGAGCAAAAAAAAAATGCTAAAGCACTACCTGCTTTGCACTGTGTTCATCCGGCTTAAATTATTTTTCTTAAAAGCACAGAAAAACAGATTGCCTTTGTAAAACTATTGTTTGCTTCAGTGTATTTCTTCAGGCTGGTTACCTGTAATGTATAGAGGTGTAATTTGCTTATATTACAACATGTTTGCTATTCAAAAAATATGCGTGTTTCAAAAAAGACACGGTGAAGGCATCATAAGCTAATTCGTGTATTACGTGAAAGTAAGAAAGGTCATTTGTCTATAAAAACTGACCTTGGTTGTTTCAGCCGTCAGTGTTTACCACTAGTAACGATACTTTTTCTCCAAGGATTGCATTTCTAAAGAATTCTGTTATATTCTGCTGTTATTTTACTTAGCTTACTTAACAATTATTTAAGCACCTGTAAATATTATTTAGTATAGTCAAAAGGTCTTATATATAGGAGGCAAATGTGATTTTATCATTTCAAGGGTATAGAAGATTCTGGTTTTATATAAGTGATGTGACTGAGCTTTGTGGTGCTCAGTGTTAGAGCAGGCTCTTATTAAGCAAGATGTTGTTAGTGGCTTCCTGTTCAGATGGATCTCTGTCTGCAAACCCTAACAACAAACTGAGACAGCACAGGGGTTTTTGAGCTCTGTCTTGGATGGTGGAGTTTCGACTCTCAACATGCTTAGCAGGATCCTATTTAATCACCAGTAGAAAAAAAATATTTTTTTTTATATAGATAGGAGTGAAAGGACCTGCCAAACTGGTCTAAAATAGACCATGAAGAATAATGATCCTGTGCTGTAGGAAAGGAGTGAAGTAGCAAAATTTCATCACTAAAGCTTATTTATTCTTAAAAGCTAAGAAATTACTTATAAAAACATGAAGATTAAGGAAGTTAGTAGTCAACTACAGGAGAAACAGTAGAGTTAGTATTGCTCTGTGGCCCAGGATTTCACCACCATGCAGCAATATAAGCTTTCTCTACTGGCTTGGGAGCTATAAAATAGTGATACAGACATTTTCCCTGAAGAAATTCTCCCCATGAATCACTGCATCATCTTTATGGCCACTATGTACCATCAACCTGCTAGAAAGCAATTGAATTGAGTTTTCTTGGTTTAACGTCAGTACCAGCATCTCCTTTTTAGGACCACTGTTGGTAGCTCAAGACACCCCTACCAACTGTGTTTCAGCTCTCGCTTTTTTTTTTTAAGATAAGATGTAAAAATTATCTCTTGAAACCAACCTCTGCTTTCCTGGTAGAGAGATTCTGACACTCCTGTTCATATTCTAGCTGGAAATAAGAGTGTGCCCTGCTACTATGACTCAACATTTAATGCATGCATTTTTATGGAGTTTTCACCTGCTTTCCATCCAAGTAACTCGCTAGAGTGACTCTCTGGAGTCTAACATTCCACCAACCTCTAATAATCCTGGTTAGATAGATTTTTATAGCATAAGCAGAGTAAACCAGCTTCTTACGATTCAGACAAGAACACAAAGGCTTGTCCTGTTTATATCCAGGACAGCATCTGCAACGAACTTTAATTGTTTCAGAGCATGCAGTGGGAATGTCTTCAAATGAATTTAAATTGCAAGCTTGGTGAACTACAATGCTTTTAATTGTTCGTTGGCAGCCATTCAATCCAACTTTTACACTCTGATTGTAGTGCATAGCTGCTTTGGTGTGTGCATGTTAATAATACATAGATAAATCCATCCAAGAAAACATTATCTAAATGTGACGCCATGTATCAGAGTTTAAAAAAACCTACATAGAAGATATATTTATATTGTACATTGTAAGATTCACCTAGTAAGAACATAGTTTCCCTTTCCTGTGTTTCCATTTTCTTCCTTCACCTATAAAATGAAAGAGGAATGAGAGAAGTGGAACAGCAGCAGTGAACAAAGCGCAGTGCTCCACTCCTGCCTCCCACTTCTCCCTCCTCCCCACAGATGGGCTTCCAGCTTCCTCCAGACCAGTGGACAGTTGTTCATGGAAGGATGTCTAATATCTCCTTCCCCATTCCTCTCTTTGAGAAGCTCTTACCCTTTTTGTTAGTGGTAGGAGAGTCGATACAGGAGGAAACAGAAGCAGTAGAAAGTGTCTGTACACACATGGAATACTTCACTGGCCATCTCCGGACATTTTTGCTTTCTATCAAGTAAATCCCAGATTGCCAAACTTGAAGAGTTTATAGCATAGTGTCCAATTTTGACACATCATAACAATACAGTCCTTTACCTCTCGGCCAGTTTACTTTCTTTGCACTAGCTGTTTTTACAGTAAATCTGATGAAGGTCTTTTGGTGTATGAAATATGAGTGAAAGCCATGTTTGCTTTTTCTTATGCCTTACCATTTGAAAAATTCAAGATAACAGTGGAAGTTGCCTTTTTGCACTACTGATTCAGTTACAGCAACATGTAGTAGATAGTTTCTGTGATTAAAAGGTTTCTTATTAACCTCATTGAGGTTCTTTTAAGTTTCTCAGTATTTTTTTCTCCATTATATGCTATCCGTGCATATTGGGCTTATGTGGCAAGGTTTTGGTAGTAGAGGGGAGGCTGTAGGGATGGCTTCTGTGAGAAGAGACCAGGAGCTGCCCTCGTGTCGAACAGAGCCAGTTTCAGACAGCTTTAAAATGGACCTGCCTCTGCCCAAAGCTGAACCCGTCAGCAATGCTGGTGGCACCTCTGTGATAAAATGGTTAAGAAAGGGTAAAAAATGCTACATCAAGTGTTTACTGTAGTGGTTTGTCTGTCTGTGCTTGTATAAGCTGTAAACTGAGATTGAGCACATTGTAGTGCATGCACAGATTATCAGTAATTGTATCTTCTACACAGTAGCTTCTTAAAAATAGACAAACACTAAATTATACCCACAATAAAAAAGAACAGACTTCCGAGTAATCATAATAAAGTCCATGAGAGCGCACATATCTGTAACAGCTGCATTTGTAGCTCTGCAGAATGTTACAGCTTGGTTACGTGGGTTTTTTGCACTGTGTGTAGTAGTCTTGGATCAAGCCATTCCGTAGCAAGTCATTTAAGGTGTACAGGTTTCCTAAATATTCAAAGAGGCTTTCTTAAAGCTTTTTTAATTAAGATATTTTAGACATATAAAGAAATATGCTCTTCTGATTTACTTTACTTAATAGACTAAACCAAGGTAAACCATTGGAGACTATGTAGTCTTTCAAGGAAATGTCCTCATCAGTTAGAGATTAAATTAGGTCATCTTTATAACCTGGTTTGGTGAACCAAATTGGTTTGATATTTGACAGTACCTGCCCTAGAGTTTTGGGTTAAGAATAGTGAAATAGTAAAAGAAAATCTCCAGAAGGGATTTTGCATCTCAGCGGATGTTTTTGCTTTGAACAAAATGATGTTTCATTTTATAATTGAAATACAGTATGCCTTTGAACTTTGAATAGCTAAAGCTATTAAGTAAGAGTATCGCATTTCATTTATTATATTACGTTTTAAGTTCGGTCCATGCATTTTTAATTCTGTTTATGTCTTGAGAGCTTGCCTCTAGTGGAATAAAACCAATCAAGTATCTAGAACAAGAATTAAAATTTAGGTCCTAATTCACCATTGCCCTGTAGTTCCTTTGTGTTTGTTTGAATAAGTACAAAGGACAAATAAAATAAATGTAAGGACCCTCTGGAGAATACTGTTATTGTACAGGGTCAGATAATGCTTGAATTCTGCGAGGCCTGCCTAAGAGTCCCTTAATGTAAGAAAGCTATGCTCCACGGTGGCTAAAGATAGAAGGAAGTATATTAGCTCTGTGCCAGGGCAAGGCAGGAGAAAGAATGGCCGCAATAAATGGTTTCACAGAGAATCTGTGTTCACAAGATTTGGGAAAAAAAAGAAAAAAAAGAGAGAATTGATGATGAAGGTCAGGTGTGTGCAAGTTAGCCTGGGTTTGAGCTAATAGGGGTGAATTTCCAAGCTTTCAGAAGTTTGTGAATAAAAAGAAGTAAAATTATATAGGTGGAAGGAGATGAGGTATCAGGATGCTGGGGAAAAAAATCTTGGGCATCTCTCTCTCAAAAAGTCTTGCAAGCAGAAGCAGTGCGGTGGGTTGACCCCAGCTGGCAGCTAAAGCCCCAACAGCTGCTCGCTCACTCACCCACATGGTGGGATGAGGGAGAGAATTGGAAGGGCATCAGTGAGAAAAGCTCATGACTTGAGATAAAGACAGTTTAGTAAGTGAAGTGGCACATACAAGCAAAGGAAAATGAGGAATTAATTCACTACTTCCCATTGGCAGGCAGATGTTTTGCCTCTCATAAACCTTACTTGGGACAACAAACGTAGTAACTCCAATAATCCCCCCTTCCTCTCTCTTTCTCTCAGCTTTTATTGCTGATCACGACATCAAATGGTCTGGAACATCCCTTTGGTCAGTCAGGACCATCTGTCCCAGCTCTGTCCCCTCCTGACTTCTTGTGTGCCCCCAGCCCAGTCGCTGGTGTGGCAGCCTGAGGAACAGCACAGGGCTTGAGGCTGTGTGAGAGCAGCTTGAGGCTGCTCAGTGAGAAGTGATACATCCCTGTGTTTTCAACACTGTTTTGGTCACAAATCCAAAACACAGCACCATAGAGGCTGCTGTCAACAAAATTAACACAACTGCCCCAGTGCGGGGCACAGCTGAGCCCCTCAGTGAGGCTGGTGGCATTTTTGGAAAACACGTTTCAGAAGGTGCAAACGCTGCCCAGGCAGCGAGGAGTGACGGACCAGTGTGAGCCCGGGGAGAGCAGGAGGGGCAGGGGAGGCTGCGGACGCCGGAGCAGGGGTTCCCCGGCAGCCCCTGGGGAGGCCGTGGCGGAGCAGGGGAAGAGTGTGAGGAGGAAGGAGCGGCAGAGAGGAGCTGTTATGGGCTGATCACAGTCCCCACTGCCCACCCCTCTGCACCGCTCGGGAAGGGGAAGTAGAGGAGTCTGGAATGAAGGACCGAAGTTGAGCCTTGGGGAATAAAGAAGTGTTGAGTGGGGGGAAGGCATTTTAGCTTTTGTCTTTGTTTCTTGCCGTCCAAATCTATTTTTAATTGGCAATAGATTAAATTAATTTTCTGCAAGTCAAGTCTGTTTTCCCCATGACAGTAATTTGTAAATTAACTCTCTGTCTTACTCTTGACCTGTGAGCTTTTCTATCTTATTTTTCCCCCTGTCCTGATGAGGATGGGGAGGAAGAGAGCAGCTGGGTGGGCGTCAGGCATGCAGACAAAGTCAGCCCATCACATCTAGGAACTAAAGATGTCTTCCTCTTGTGTCAGTACATGGATACATGTGTACATGTATGTTGTCATTATTCTTTCACTCCTGACCTTGCTATGTGATTTTTATTTTTGCTTCTTTTAAATCAGAAAAAAAACCCGTAATCTTAAGGTACAATCAGAGCTCTGCTTTGTTTAGCAACAATTTTCAGCTAAAACTTTGCAGGCTTTTTTATATTCAGTTATTTTCTTTGTTATTAATGGGCTCATAATTCTGTCAAAACAAAACTGAAAAAATGACATGGGTGATTTAATATTCACCTTTCTAAAGGACGTAGCTTTTCTGAGTACAGGAGGAGCATTCAGGGCTGAATGTTAAAACTCACAAATTTAGCAAGGCCTACTGTATTTTTCAACCCTAAGGACTCTTCAACATCCCTGGAATTAGAGTAAGGCTAGGTCTTCGAGAATCTGTATCTATCTTGTTGATCATCTTTTGCATTTATGAAGGAGGCATTTTTCCTATTACCAGACTGATCTGGACAATTTGAAGGGGTTTTTTAAGAAGGGATTAATTTTCTTTTTCTTGTCAGGGAGCCCTGCTAGGTGGGCTTGATTTTAAAGTTAATTTTTGCCATTTAATGATAGGCGGACAATACATCTGATCACTATATGGAAGAGACGGCAAGTGCATTAGAGTAAGGCTGTATTTTAGGAGCAGTCCTCTGAGGAGAATCTAAACCCTAATGCTATTTAATATCAGACTATGTACTATATTTCAATTAATATCTGTCTTAGAAATACAGTGAGTACTTTTCTCATGTGTTTTTGCTTTCACTTGTCTATAAATCATCTTTTTATTGTTGATTGGGGAAAGTACAGGAGATGATGAAATATTTTCTACTTTTCCATAAAGACTTTGATATACTATTTTTATATCTTCTGTCTTCCCAGGCATCCTTCTGCACTCTGGAGGCTTTATGCTTTTTGTTTGTTTGTTTGCTCCTCCCTACTGGTCCTCTGTGAGCAGAGGGATGACGACGTTTCTTTAGCTGTTTGTACTCACGTATCACGCACTTCTCAGGCCTTAGTTATTTCAGTCTCTCTCCCTTCCTCAGTTCTTGATGTTCTGACATTCAGATGAGTCACAAAATGCATTATTTTTTTTTTTGCTTGTTAGATTGATTTCATATGTGAAATTCATTTCAAATGCCCGTTCTGAATCTGCTTGTCTACCTTCAATTTGCCTGGCATATGGAACAGAATTCGATTAGATGTGTTTATAAAATGACTTCTCTCCAGGCCTGCAATTCAGCTGAAAGTGTGAGATGGCTGGGGAATTTGTAGCTTGCAAGCTTCAGTTGCTGGAACATACTGAGTCATCAAATATATCTTCCTCTGTAGATGCAAAGCAAGTTTCACCTTAGGTATTTAATTACGACATGCAGCATAGTTGGGTGGTGTGTGGGTGTTAATGTCAGCTGAGTCTACAGAGTAATATCTGAACAGCCTTGGTTTATCTAACAGACTAGATCTGGGTTCAAAAGCCTAAGCTATAACTTGGATTTGAAACTAGGTATGAAATTCCCTGCGCAAAATGCAAAATATTTGCTACACGTTTCTGTTTCAAGTTTTGTTCCTAAATCTGGTATTTCTCTATAAGCGGCTTCCTTCAAACTGGTGGTAAAAACTTGATTTCTGTATATAGGGTTATATTAGTATAGTCTCTTAACTATGTAATTATGAGAGATTGTTGTAACTGTTGTTTTAGGCTCCTTTCCAGTATTGCTTTGAAAACCAGTTATGACTGTATGCTGAAAAATAGAATAATCAGCAAGGTTTACAAGCATTTTTAGTACACTTTGGTAGTAGTAAATAAATAAAAATAACTTATTGCTGTAAAAGTTGGTATGTGTTATGACAATGGCTGTGACCAAATATCTGATAGGAGCAGATGAATATTACAGTGATTTTCTTTACCGTCAGAGTGGGAATATAGTTCTGCTGATATATTTGCATTTCACGCGTCTCTATCAGCTAGCAATGCCATACTATTTCTAGATGAAAATAGTCAGCAAAACATTTATTCCCATTTTAATCAGCAAAGTCATATATAATTTTAAAACTACGTACACACAGAAGGTAATCTCCCAAAACCAGTAATAATCTTAAAACTGTGTGTGTACAATGAGAAGATTCTTTAGTTAATTTCTGTGAAGGCAAATTATAGAAACATAGGTGCTATTTTTTTCTAGTTATTTATTTATCATATAGTAATGTTACTATGTTAGTATGTTACTAGCAAGTCAGTGTATAACTTGCAGTCTAGTTACTGTTATCTTTTATGGAATTTGTGCTGGTGCTGACTTTGAGGAATGTATCATTAAAGCACCTTATCCCTAAAACATAATGTTAAAGCAACATTTCTGATGATGTACTAGTGTGATACATCATCAGCACTAGGCTGCTTGCTGCTACATTCCTCAGAGCATAATACTGCAAAAGAAAAATAAAAAAGAAGAATACTGCAAAAATACGTTGTGGTACCTCTATTGTTGACCCAGGTCCTCAGTCTCTCCTCTATATAGTGGCAATACTCTGCCAGAAAATTCATGTAATTATGATGAAAGAATTATGTCATCAATTAACTTCCCTGTTTTAGGATAAAATCTTACTGATGTTTGTAAATACTTGCTTACTTTTGCAAATATTTTTTAAAAATGTCAGTTTGATTCCAACAAAAAAACCTGTATGAAAACAGTCCAAATTTGTCAAAGCTCAGGCACAGGTTTTATAGCAAAGGCCAAACCTGTCATACGAAAGGGGCCATAAAATTGATTCTAAGTAACCTTGGAAATGAGAGAATAGTCCATTAATCTCTTCAATATAAGCATGAAATTTTCTGCTGCACTTCGTGGCTATACATTTGTAAGAATTTTGTCAGTGGAAATGGGAGAGAAGCCATAGGATTACTGTAGGAGTGACTTCCTCATGCTTTCACTGCAGGCTTTTTTTTAGTTTTATTTTTTTTTCCTCAGTGAAAATATATAATTAATTTATGGAATGATGCCAACAAAACCTGTTACTGGCTCCATATTAAACGAGAATTAGTGGCAAGCTTATAATGTATGACTCATAAGTCAGTGTTAAAAGTTTAAGTGGCAAGTATTCGAGAAAGCTATACTATGATCTGCGTGGTACAACTCAAGGTGTGACCTGTTACTGATAGCACTACTTGTGAACCACTATCAATGTATGTTGTTACATAGATATGGTTAATCCCTGTATATAGAAACCGTTAGATAATACTCAGAAATTGTTTCTTAAAAAGGAAGCAAGTCTTCCTTTGAGAAGTTCCATTTCTTAGCATCAGCTCAAGCAGCTGGCTCCTTCTCTCACCAGGTCTCTCAGTATCAGAGTCTTGCTCTCTGCACAACCCAGTTTGCCTGGGCAAACCAAAGCATCTATAGATTACGTGAATTTTGTTATCTGTCATTTCTAGGAACTGTCAATGAGAGTGCAAGCTCTTAGAGAAAACATTATTTTATTTTTCTCCTTCCCCTAGAGGCTTCCCACCCTTTTGGCAACTGTTTTTATATGTAATAAAACCCACGCCACCTAAACAATTGGGCTTTCTCCACTTGCCCAAGATGAGTGAGGATATCCCTTTGCTCCCCATTTTCCTGTGAGTTGCCTTACTCTGTTGTCCGTTTCACTTACACTTTCCCACATCAGAAGCATCAGCACAGGATCATGGCATGAATATGGAGGCCAAGAAGAATAGCTTCAGCATTGTAAAGATTCTTTCCATGTAACACAATCTAGCAGTCTTGATTCACTGAAATAGAGGGCAAAATTTCCGTGTCAGTCTTGCAAGACAAGTATTATTGTAAGTGGTGCAAGCCTCGTTTTCCTGAGCTAAGCAGCAGAAGAAGATAATGAGAGCTGAATACCAGAAGGATGCTTGCCAGTATGGCTCTTCTTTCATTTTTGATGAAGAACTTCTATTTTGCTTAAATGTATTCATTACTTAAAAATCTGATCTGAATAATTCTGTTTAATCATGCTTGCCGTCTGTACTGTACACTAAAAAATCACTTTCTTTAATATTCAGAAATCTTAGAATTCTAGTTAGTTTTTCTTATGTTCAAACATAGTAGGTTATTTGTAACTTCTTAAAATTGTTTTTTGTTTTGTTTCAAGGGGGGTACGTGATAGTATGAACTAGCTTAATTTGAAAGGCTGAATTAACATTCAAAATTTCAGAAGCTGTCAAAGGCATTATCTTGTTGGAAAACATTAAAGGTAAGAAAATGAGGAATTCTGTGTGTCTTGTAATGGCAGGTTCTCCTTTGGTACTGATTTCTGGTCATTTTTTCAACAATAAAATAAAAGACACACTGTCTTCCAATTGAAGAACTAAGTGTAGGTACTAAAATGATTGTTATTTCTTAATCACTTAAGACAGCTAATGAGATAAGTAGTGGTTCAGAATTTTCTCATGGAATTCCACTATTTTAATTATTTGATTTTCATTCTAGACTAATTGTTATAATCTATGATACTTATTTTTTCTACAGCAAGATCTATTTTTGACACATACTATATTTTAAATGATGAAATAACTTGGAGACTTGACTGAAGATTTTTTCTCCTAAGGAGATTAAAAAGTTTTATTTACTGACGTTGACAGTATGCCATGTCACATGTACTACAAACATAAATTTGTGTAGCAAAACTACTGTGGAACTATTAGGGGAGGAATTCACTGATACAATTTCTCTGTGACATAAAAAAGTTACTGCATATATTCTTTCTTAAAACCTCTGAAAGTATCTAATAGGACAGATGTTAACTGAAAGAAAAAGATATTTTCAGGTTATATCAGCATAATGTAGAAGGCACTAGGTACATGTATATCCTCTTTCATTGTATTTTCTACTGACGTTCACAGTAAGTTGCTATTTAAAGCAAATACTAATGAAACAAAACTTACTTGCATTCTTTCAGTATAAGTATACTATAAGTTGGATCCATAGAGCACATTAATTTTTCCAAATTTGTGCATGCTTATTTTTTTGTTTTGTTTCGTTACTAAGGGTAAAGTTACTGTAGTGTTGTCAAAATAGGGTGTGATCACAATGTCTTCATCCTTCTCTATATAAAACACTTTTTTGTCTGCTATGAAAACTCTGCAGGTTTTATTGCAAATATTACCTGAGAATGCAATAAAAGGGAAACTATAATTTTAAGGATCGTTTGATTTTTTCCTTCTCTCAAAAAGAGAAGATAATACTAAATTTAAATGTAGGCTGTACTCAGTTTCTACAGCCTGCTGGGCCTGCATTGCAGCAATTTGAGAATTTTGTGTAAATGGCTTATGGATTGTAATATAAAAGAAAAGTTGTATTTGTGTAGCTACTGATTTCAAAATTGGAATCAATTTTTATTTTATCTACTTTGCATGATTCTCAACTGACTGATTATTAAAAGTAGCGCAGAGCTCTAGACGGAAGCAGCAGTGTCTATTTATTCCCATAGCTTTTTCAAAATCATAAGTTACTCTGCTGTAAGACAGAAGACGTTCTAGTGAATCACCTGCAATTCCATATAATGCAGAAGCCTGCAATATCAGACTTATAACTGTCAAGCATTGCTCATTGTCATGGTTAATTTTTCTCCAAATGCTTGCTATAGCTTCACATAATTTTTGCCTTAAATAAAAATATAGCAGTTGCACATACATGTGATATTGTCACCCAGAACACTGAAATGTGTGTGCCTGTAGTCACTGGGTAAATTATGAGCCTGCCTTTGGATCAGAAGCACTTGCATCATAGGCAAATATTCCATGATGCTACATAATTTCAGGCTTAATTAGTTTTCCAAGCCTTTCTCTCTTTGGCAGCGAGGAGTGAGTGGGTAACCAGTGTGTACTGAAGCTGTCTCAGTTTGCAGTGAAAACCTAACTGAGGTGACTTTTTTGTCATTGATTACTGGGGAGGTTTTCTCCGGCTGGATGCCTTCTGCCTGGTCACCATAAATTAGTTTTGTGTCACTGCCTCTAACAACAAAAACATGCTGATAGTCTTTAAATGATGGTTTATATGACCTGAGACAAGATCTAGCCTTATTTTTGCTCTATTACTTTCAAAGAATAGTCTTTCTATTATTAACACGCTGTAATAAAATAATTTTAAATTCCTTTAAAATTTATAGCAGTTTTGTTCGTTGCATCTCATGAATGCAAACCTTACCGGAGTTGTAAACTGTTAACGAGCAGATGTATGTATATGTATTTTGATAATGTGATCTTTTAAAAAATTTTTTTAGAATGGTTTACAGTTTGACGGTTTTTCAGAACTCTTTTGGCTTGATTTTTCTACAGCTGTATAAATAAGATAGGAATTCTCTTGACAGTATGATGAAGCTATAAAAATATAAACTGGCTATGAGGGCACAGTCATGGCTGTAAGCAACTACGTCTACCCTAGCAGGTACAATAGGCAGAGCCTTCTCTAATTGGAGTCAAATTTCATGAAGCAAAAAAGATGGTGAATAACAGTACCTCAGGAATGGACATTTCAGTTATAATTGGGCGTTTTTCATCTGATTTTCAGGTAAAGATCAAAATTCGAAACTGTTTTAATAGTATTTTTTAATCCTTAGTGTAAGTTTGTAGTGTTGCCAGTTTACAAATGAGTAGTCCATTGCTTTCTAAATAAAAGCTTTCAAAAAAGTAAATACACAAATTCAATTTTACACATAATTGCACTTTTGATTAGGAACGGCAAATTCTTCTTTTGCATTACTGTCTAAGTCTCTGAGGGGGGTTTATTGTTTGTTAATTTGACACATTGAAGGTGGTTTTCAATCTACTGCTGTAGAAAGGCTAAAAAATCCCTGAACTGGTTCCAGTTGGCTCCAACAGCCCCACGGCTGGACAGAGCTGAGCCCGATGGCCAACCTGGTGGTGCCTTGAACAGAACCAGGCTTATCTGGTTGAAGTCCTGGTAGCCATTATACAACAAATTGCATGTGTTCCTTGAATTAATCTCCTACCTCAAAGGTTTGTAAGGCAAATTGTGTTCTCCTTCAGCTCCAGGACTGTTACATAGGCTTACTAACCCACCTTAGATGGTTTTATGGCACTTCTGAGCCTTGTTTGGAAAAGTTTATGAAAACAAAATTCTCCTTATAAAAATGGTAATCATGAGGTTTAAATACTTCTACATTGTAGAAATGAACAATATCTACTAAAGATAACAAAAAATATGTTAACACATAGTTCGCACCAAAGTTTCTCGCTTATTTACTGTAGTGAAGCCCAGCCTTCTGCTACTGGGATCCTTTTTTAAAAAACCTTGGAATACTTTGATTGAAAGTGGAATACAAAGAGGATTTGTGAGTGGATTACTAGGGTACAGTGTCTTGACGCATGGCCTTCCACATCCTGTTTCACAAACTTTTCATCACCTCATTATTTTCTGACACTTTACAGAAGGTGAAGAATGCTCAATGAAAATACATAAATCATGAGAACTCTTCAAAACTTTCTGTCCCCTTTGCTTCTCGGGAGTGCTAAAACGGTGGAGCTTTCCCTCTTGGCACTCAATTCATAAGAGGTTGTCCAGTGAAAAGAAATATAAAATAGAGCAGGATACAAGGAAACAAAGTTACTGTTATGAAACAGAGAAATGGAGAAACATGTAGATAAATGAAGGACAGTGTGAAGAAATGAAGGATGAGTGCAATAATTTTATATTTAAGGCACTGAAAGATGAAAAGTCAAGAAAAGGCTAAGGGGGAGTGATTTTGTCAGTGTTGTGGAAGAATTATGTCTCACTGGAGACCTTGCATAGTTTTTTAATTCTAATGGATAAAGGCTAATTGTTAAGAAATTCCTTTTCTTTTGTTGGTGTACAGTCAAGGGTATCTTTCAAACACAGATTTAATATCCTGACTGAGTACAGAATCAGGAAGGAATATTCTTCAAAACACAGCTAGGTTTACATAGTGAGCTGTACTAAGTTCAACTGTGTGTGGTTCTAGTCAGCAGAAAGGTGAAGAGGGACCATATGCCATGGGTTTGTGTCAGTTGTACTTGTGAGACAGAGATAAATGGCAGATAAGTGCGAAGGTGTATTGTTTATCCATACTGTGTGACAAACACAGTGGGTGCTGCACATAGTGCTGTAATTTTCTATGAAGAATGACTTTCCCGTCTTTAGTTTTATCTGGTTTGCACAACTTGGGTCAGAACTGAGCCCCGGGCGATCAGTCCACACAGACTGTTTCTGAACAGGCTTCACTGCTGGGGGGGATTTACGTGGTGAGGTTCTGTAGCTGAGGCTGCAGGGGTGGCATCTGTGAGGAGAGGGCTTTAGAAAAGCTTTTGGCATCTCATTTGCTCTTTCCCTTTCCTTTAACCATTTATGCCGATGTAAGATTTAGAAAAAGCTTGTATAAAACATGGATATGCTGCCTTGGGTTTCGTATGCTTTATGCAGCCACTTTGAGGCACAGGGGAACACCTGCATAAGGCAGAGAGCAATGGGAGGTCAGGCCTTGTACTGCTGGGCTTCACAGCTGGGGCAAGAACCTTGGCAACACGGCCGGGAGATTTTCTGATACTGATTTCCCGCTTTGTGTAGGAAGCAGGTATAACGGTTCATACATGCAAGAAGTCTTCCAGTTTTTCTGTGTGTTAACGTGGGAATTTAAACATAGCTACTTATATGGCAGTGTTAACTGGTCTGTTAATGAGCAATTCAGGGCAAAATTCTCACCAAAAAGGTGTGCTTTCTACATCCCAAATCAATTTCCATGCCTTTGTCATTGTTTCGTACCTAATTAAATTGATGATTCTATTGCTGAGCTTAAACTGAAGCTGACACAAACTCCCTAAATGCTGCAGAAACCAATGGTGCTTGCAGAAGGTCTTTGTTTTTGTTGCCACACAGTTCAGATGTGTTACATCTGTTTTATTAACCAAACTAAACTTGTACACCATCATGTTCCTGCATTTCCAAACCCCACTAAATGGAGGTTTCCCATTACTATTACGGAAGTACAGCTCCAGTATTGTACAAAGAAGGAAAGAGAAATGGTGTTTCTATTCTAAATCTATTTCTCACCAGTTACAAGGAAAGTATTATCTGCCCATCAAGTTTCTTTTGTTTTGTTTTGTCTTTCAGTTGTGCTGAAAGATTTTAACTGTGTTTGGTGTAAGAGTGCAATATAAATCCTAGGTTTATATGCTTCTGGAATCCTTTACCTAGGAATTACCTAGGAATCCTTTACCTACGATACATGTCTATTGTAGTCCACCCCTTTTCGGGCCTGGGAAACATAAAAATTGTGAAATTTCCTTCAAGAAAACCTTCTTTTTAAAGATAGGTTCTTTTTTTTTTTTGCCACACATACTCATAAAAAGCATTATCTTACCCTGCAGTTAGTCTCCCTGCAATCAAATAAAGGGCATGAATTAATTGGAGAACCACTAGAAATATTTTAAAGAGATTAACGTTAATGGAGAAACAAATTATCTTTCTATCGAGTGAGGTTAATAACAAAAATTAGTAGTGGCCCCTCACACTTATTGAAAAACCATACAGTCTGCTAAGGATTAATCACACAACTTTTTTTATAAAATCTATAGAATTTCACATGGTTTAGGGTCCTAACTCTGATTTTGGAAAAGACCAAGCCTTTGGAAGCCTAACTCTTACTGCCATGTCCCATTTTAAAAACTTGTTTCCTCAAGGAATAAATTGTAACCCAAAGGGGTTTTCTGGAGTAGTAGGTGCCTGGTTGAACTCTCACTGAAATGAATGTTCCACAGAGTCCTGGTTATTACAATCTGTCTTGTTCTCAGTGTAAAATTACTACAGGTTCATTAACGCTTCAACTCATAATTAAGTTTATGTAGTAGACTGAAAGAGAGAGTACTATTTTTTTATTGACTCTACTCTATAAAAAACATAATTACTTAATCCCTTACAATATTTAAAGCAGTTATGCAATTAACATGTGGCCTTTATTTGCATAAAGGCAATTCGCGAAGGTGATTTCTAAAACCATAGTAGGCATCGTTTTTATCTGTGTATTGATGTGATATTTTCTATATTCATTGCCTGGCTGTAAAGATACGTTAGAAGATCTTTGGCATGTATCAAAGTACTGAAGCGCATGATGTTGCTGAGGTATGACTGTCATCACTTCTAGTTGATTATTTCAACACAATTCTTATCAAAAAAGTATTGTCTTTATTAAAGATAGGTATAGCTGAAATAACCATAGCTATATAATATTGCCTGATATTGTATATTTGTGGGTTGACCCTTTGTGTAAGCACAAGTGTCTTAAGGAGTACTATTTGGTTTTTTTTAAAATTAAAACATTTGGCAACAGAGACAATTTTCAAATTACTTCCTGACTTGTCTGCATTGGACAGCCTGTAGGCTACCAGTAGGCTACCAGTAGGCTAAATTTTCACTTGCTCTAAAAAGAGCAGTAGAAGAGTAAGTCGGCTGTAATTTTTAATATCTGAAAATAGGAATGTAGCGTAGTGAATGGTGATAAATTTGAGGGCACTGGTCATAGTTCTGCAGTGCTGTTCTGTGCGGGTGCAAACTCATCCATAAGTACGAATCCTCTATCTATTTTGATTAAGGTGTCAAGGTAATGATATAATCAACCTTGTAAGCAAAAAATAAAAGCCTACTTTTAATCACTTTCTCAGGAAAATTCTTCTGACAGATTAAGCATGGTCAAAGTATTGAAACCTGATTTATTTAAAACTGTAGGTCCGTACATGTAGTTACAGAAATAAACTGAGTGACTGTCTATGTCCACTTAATTTTTAGTACAGACTCTATCTGAGCATTAGTGGCCTTCAGCATCTCTTCATCTCAAACAGCACTGGAGAGGAGTTGTCCTTCCCAACATCATAGGCTGAAAGTCATTAGAGCGCAAATGCTGCAGATGGAGCGGTTGGAGTGTCATGCTAGGAATCACTTCAAGAATGCTGTTTACTGTCTGCCAATAGAAAGGTAGAGATCAATCTCCAAGTCTTCACTCTGGTGCATATTGAAAAATGTTTAAGGTGTTACACATTATCACATTGCATTAAAAATCCCGTTAATCTAAGCCATAATACCAGAAACATGAAAAACCTAAAATAAATAGTGGCATGTCCCCTGCCCCCCTCCATGCTTTCTTTCAATTAAGTCTGACTCTGAGGTACTCCCATCTAACAACAGAAGGTAGAAATTATTCAGTTAAGGAGAAGCTTTTTTTTTTTTTTTAACAGTTGCGTAGCCAAAGGTCCCTGGTGACAAGGTTTTCCTATTCATTTTCCAATAAAGAACAGCAAAACCTCAAAGGTGGTTGTTTCCAGAGGAGTATATTATTACAAAGAATTGGTATTTGAGGAGCTTTATTTTATTAAAAATGTGCAAGAAATGTGTGTAGTTTCACATACAGCTTAGTGGAAGGTTATAAATTAGCTCATATGTGCTGTTTATACAGTTGCATGCATGAAGGAGACTTTACATTTCACAACTACTTGTTTCTGACAAGTTCCAGAGTTCCAGTGAATTATTGATGTGGCCACTTATTCTATAAAGACGGAACTGATGGTACAAACTGAGTTCACAAATGCTACCAGAAGGCCTTCAGGTGATAAGATGAAAATGGATCTTGGTCGTTGCTGATCTCAAACCTGGACTTGAATTTGTGGCCTACGGATGAAGGGTTTTGTGTCTTACATTTTTCATCTCTAACTTCTGAATTTTTGCAGTTTATGAACAATTCATGAACTTCTATTTATCTTCAGCAATTGCCTTATGAATCAAGGATTTAACTGGAATAAGATAATCCAGGAAATAGTAAATTTCAATTCGTTTTTATGAATCTAATATATATTCCGCATATGAGAGCAGAGATGTGAATACATTAGCGATAAAAAGACTAGAAAGAAATTACCTACTTCTAACTGTAGTTTAACTCCCAAAGATGTGTAGTCAGAGATTGTGGCAGATCTCACTTTTTGCAGCTCTTGGATTTTCTAGGGCTCTCTACCTTAAAAAGTGACTGAATACACCTCTGCAGGTTTTTTCCTTTTCTTCCACATTCTTATTTATAATGCGCTACTGTTTAGCTTGATCCTCTATCTAAAGCAATATGGACCCACAGCTAAATGTTTTGGAAAATATTTCATTATTTCCGGGGAATTTATTTCTCTTTCTCTTGGCTAAACAATAGCTTCTCCGTAGTGTTTTTTTATAAAACTATTTTAAATCCTTTCTCTGCTGTCAAACATAGAATCAAGTGTGATGTTAGGCAAGTGGTTGTCACTTACATTCGTCCACACTCCAGGATTTGCTATCTTCAATTCTGGAGTAATGCCAAACCCATACTGTTAGGCTGAGGGGCAGGTGATAATTTGAAAATCCAGTAATTCATGAACCACAAAGATTAGCTAGAAACTCATGTTTTGGAGCATTGAGAATCAAGTAGTTTTTACGAAAGATTTTTTCAAATTCTGTCTTTGAGCATGAGTATTTCAATCAATACTTCAAATAAGAATTTAAGTTTTTCATATATGTAAATGCAAGTGTCAATTAGCTCCTCAAATGTAGGGTGAAAAGTTAGAGGTTGTGATGAAAACGTTAGCACATTCTGAAGTTGTTGTAGATGCCAGTTTGTTCAGACAGCTCTAGAAAGAGTAAACTGCATAAGCTACAAGTATGGAAAAAGTACTTCCAAACCTGCACAAGTGATTCTATATTAAAAAGTTTATGAATTATGGCATAATCAAAGAAGTTACACTTGAAGAAACCATAAAAACTGTCAATTGCTCTGAATCCTGCTATGGCAATGCAAGAATTAAAGACAACACATCACAGCACGAAATATACCCTGAATATATCTTCTAATATTGCTTAACTGGACTCTCCAGTTCAGATATTTTCCCCATGAATTATTACCTAAGTATTGAGAAGATGAGTATTCCCTCTTACTCTATTTGTGACTAGAATTACAAAGCCTCTCTGTAGCATCTGCAGTATTTCCTTTGCTTAAAAAAGAAGAGTGTACTCCTTGGACCAGTTACAGCATGGTCCACACAGGCCGGCACAGAATTCCTCCATAGCCTGGCTGTGTGTTTACAGCTAAATGGTCTAGTAGCTCTTTTACAAAGAAAGTCAGGATCGTTGTTGTCGTTTTTCAGGGAAGAAAACCATTTCAGAGCTGAAGAGAAAGGGAAGTGGCTTGTGGTTTGGGACAGTGGCATCCTCAGGAGTCAGGTGGAGATGGAATTGGATTAAAATTTCCCAGAGTCCTGCTCTGCTTCTTTAAGTAGCAGGGCATATCTCCTCCCTTGCAAATGTCCCAAACTTAAAGGAAAAAATGCTTACATCGTTGCTTTTAACAATTCTTTTCAACATTTCCATAGCCCTGCCTAAATATAAATGGAAATGAAGCACAGAACCTGATATTGTTTAATCTGTGGACCAATCCAGCCACAAAGGATAACAAAAAGGCAACATGCAAACCTGTAATTTTCCTACAAGAAAGGTCAGTTAAACCAGCTTGACCTTTTTTCCACATATAAAGCAATAAGCTATCAGCTCTGTCTAACAGTCCTCAGTCCCAAGGCACCCTCAAAATAACTTGGAGATATAGCCCAGAGATAAAAATCAGTAGATGCTGATGAGTTGGGCATGCAGTTGTTTCTTCGAGATGTTTCTTCAAGAGAAATTTTACATGTGCTAGAAGTTAAAGTCAGGGGAGAGAAAAATGGTATTTCAGAATAACAACTCCCTGGCGAACTGAAACAAATTAACATTTTATCACAGACAAATAAGTTGGAAAGTCTCTAATTTATAGATATTTAGATATCAGCACATGAAGATACTGCTATTTGGGCATTAAAAAGAGAAGTATTATCATTCTACTAAAAGATTCTACTAAAATAACTAAACATTTCTAATTAAGTAGATTTTAAATCTGTGTGACGATATACTTAATTTTATTCTTTGAGACTGAAATCTGAAACCTAAATGTAACAGTAACTTAGAAGATTGCATCAAATATCACAAAATTATTTTCCTAACTAGAACTATGTGAACAAAAAGGTAACAACAGCAATAATAGCTTAACACCTTCTGCTGACATCAAGACAAAGGCATTAAACTATTCAGACTACAGTATTTGATACACAGCGAATAATCCTTTCTCTACAAAGCACAAGTGAAGGAGAAATTCAGTCTAACCAAAACTCCAAAGCTGGCATCATTGTCTTTATTCAACACTATCCAGAAAACAAGTGCTCAAGATGCTATAAATTGTCAAGAATTAAAAAGCACTTAAGAAATCTGAGGTTAAACTCAAAAACTGCCACCATCAGAACGGTACATGTACAGAATGGTACATCTTTTTTCATGTTCTGTGTGTGAAAGTTGATTTGTCCATTTCGTTAAGTTTGTGCCCTGTTTTGTCATGAATGTCAAGAATGATGATACTGTCTTTCTACAAATCATTCACGGCTATGTTTCCTGGTGATGTCTGAAGGGTTACCTATCAATGGACTATTACCAGAGTATATACCAATGCCTAATTATTTTGAAGATGATTCATGAAGTGTTTATGGCACTGAAACTTGTAATACATTGTCAACCACCACAAATGGATTTACTTTACTTTAAGCATGGCTATTTTACTGCAAATAGCTTGTGTGTTCACTTACCATTGGTAATGAAATTAACAGCCCTTCAAATGAAGGCATACATTTGCAGCGGTTGTGGATGTGTTATAGATGTTCTTTGCTGAAAATAAATTATGAATTTTTAAAGCATTAGATATGTATGTGCTATTTATAGTATTGTTACAAATACACAAAATTTTTGTTTTGAAGACTTGAAATAATTTTTTTACCACTTTTCTCTTGATTTTTTTCTTTTTTTACAGCATCTGCAGCACTTACGTAGTCTACTGTTCAGAACAATTATTAACAATTCAGAACAAGAAATAACCATCTTTTACCTCCAGTTCATCTCCCACATACCATAGGTCTGTTTTCTTTAGATCTATTTTCTATTTTTCATAGATCTATTTTATTATCTTATTTTTTTTAAGAAACAATTAAACCTTTTTTTTTTGTCTACTGCAGTTATCTGTTTTACCCCACAGAATTGCAGCATTGAACAACAAATCAGCTCTACAGACCAGGTGCTGAACCTAAGGATGTTTCATGGTACATACATGCCCATCTGGTTCCATATGTTGCGCATGGGTTGGTGTTCTCAGGCTGCAGTACAGTTCAAGGAGTGTTGGGAGACTGTTAAGGAAAGTTCTGTGTGAGTAACACTTCCCCGAACATGCTCTCGGCTGCTTAACCCTGCCTTTCAAAAGTCACGCTGAGGAAAAAGATGATCTTGTTCCAGAGGTTATACAGAGAAAAAAAAGACCATCTTCTTGCCTCCTGGTGCTGATGAGATGATCGGAAGCAAATCACAGACTTTCTGCTCCCAGTGCTCCTCCCAAATATTTCTGCATACAGAATTTAGTCCTGCAACATTTGCAGTTACCTTATTGGCCCGGATACCACTGAAGAGGGGTCATACGGAGAAGGCTGCGTTGTCTGGGTAGTTGAAAGTAAGGATGCTGATTGCCTGTTTTCCAAAAATGTGCGGGAGAAGGGTCAGTAAAAGTCTTGAGTGCATGGCCACAATGAGTTTGAAGACCTAAACAGGCTGACAGCAGACAAAAAAAGGTGGCCTAGATGGAACCTGGAGGAACCCTCATCACTGCAGCGTCTGAAAATCAAGACAGTACATGAAAGGAAAGGCAGGAAGAAAAAAATATTTCAGTAAAACTGTGGAAACTTTTGCTCATTGAATAATTTCTTGAAATAACCCCATTTTAGTCTAGAAACTTCAAGTACTTTGTTAGTGGAGTGAGTTTTGAGTGAGTTTTACACAGCCATAGTGTAAGCCACGGTAAGGAGCCGCCCTTTCTGGTGGCTTCTTACTGCCTTTGAGCTTCAGGATGTGTCTGCTCCACCTTGCACTCCCCAAGCTCTGCCTTCTGCAGTGTGAGTCCTCTACTGCAGGATGTTCCATCTATTCCAGAATTCAGCAGGCAACAAAACAAGAACAGTTTTTCTTTCGCTGACCAGCTGCTTTCTTGCAGAAGGTGCAAAACCTGACGTTTTTCATAAGAACCTAGGTGCTTCTTGATTAGAATAATTGCACACCAGTTTTATTTCCAATACTATCTGAAAAAAAAAAAAAGAAAAGAAGAATTTGGAAATAAACTCTGAAGACATTTTACTTGAAAGGGAAAATAACTTCAAGTTTTATGAAAACTCAAAATAGGCTTTTATTCAGAAAAGAAATTTGTTAAAAGATTTTAAGGATTAATCTCTGACTGGGAATTTGTTCAAAATGTTGTGTTTCAACAGAGCTTTTATTTTGTTCTGCCGTTTATTTTGTTCTCATGCTATTGATAATTTCCTTTAGATTGGAAAATGTCTCCTTCCAAAGACAACTTGTTTAAGTGCATGACTAGACAATTATATGTAAATTTGTGTATTTTCTTTGTAAACATTACCTACAGAAGTTACTGTGAATAGCGGCTTCATGCAATTATGACTTTAGGGCAGAATCACTAACATTTTTTATCAAATACCTTAAATGTACTGTATATTACAAGACAAATAAACAGCAAAATACCTTTCTGAAGGCAGATGCTGTCTAAGAGATGTACAGGCAAGTACACGTGGATACATCCTGTTTAGGAAAGAAAATATTTTAATGGAACAGAAAACAGAACATTTAGGTGCTGTTCCCTGCTCTGCCACTCCTTTCTGTAAGAGTATCATGCTACTTCTGTTGGCTTTTACTTCTCTGCCCATAATTTATCTGTTGTATCTTCTAATCAACAATTATTTCTTCCTGTAGCCACCTACCGAAGCAAAACTTTAACCTCAGCTGGGAGCCTGTATGTAATAACGATGACAGACTTTTGAGTATGGAGTTCTTTTAAGAAAGATATGACTTGCAGATCAAAGGTCTTTCATGTGAAGGGAACAAAGGGAAAACAGGTATGAAAAAAAATCCCAAGAGAGACTTTTTGATAGTATTTATACAAAAGGAGAATATGTCGGTATTGATATTCCAAAAGAGGTGCTCTGGTCTAGACATTTAATATCCACCTGTTTCTGTAATCGAGGGCAGGTGAAGCTAACAAACACCTGTGTTGAATTAGTTTTAATCCTGTGAGTAGTGCTTAATACTCCAATGAGTATTTGCTTCTCAGCTGTGGAAAGATAACTTTCTATTAATTCCAGTCTGTGACATTTTCTGTGTTCTTTAATGAAGGATTTTAGTATAGCTCACATATTTGTGTGAGCTTCACCTGTTTATTATTTTAAAATAGTTTTAAATTCTTCATTCTTAATGCTGCTAGCTGGCTAGAGAAATACTGCTAGTGATTTCACAGGTGGGTTAGTGGATAATGAAAGACTACAGGTCAGATTTTGAAAAAAATTGAGATACCTAAAAATCTTTGCAAGCCTGATCCTTGGTGCCACCCTGAAAATCCCATATATGGAGAAGAGAAAGGAATTACAGGCTGCTTCATCTGGGAAGGCACTAGATGGCCCTTTCTTTCTTGCTCTGTTTCATAAGCCTAGGGCCGTGTGGTCCTGTGCAAGAGTCCTGTATCGTTAAAGGGCAGAATTTTTTTACATTAAAGTTTCTCTTTCTGTTTTTTTTTTTTATCAGTTCAGTTCAGTGAAAGCTATGACAAAGTAGGAGATATTTGGCCATATGACAAAGCTATCAAAGTAGTCAGTCTTATTTAATCAAAATGTTGAATATTATTTTCATATACAGAAATTAAGAAAGAGATGAAGAAATTTTTACAGCATCGTGTTTAATTTATACTCACTAAGCTTCTACTAGTGTCACACTCAGACAGATTAGTAAATACGGGTTTAGATATTTTCTACTGCAAAGAATAACCAAAGTTACTCACTCTAAAATCATTTTGTAGTGGTTTTAAGAACTTAGAATGATGTTTTGACCTCCAGTTTACATTTGTTGGACATAGAAGCCTCCCAATTCCCTTTTTGTTTTGATTTTAGAATTGGAAGGCTGAAATAAGAAGTAGAGGAAACCCACAGGGTGGATTTAAAGATCCATCCTGGGGGTCTTTAAATGAAATTAATAGGCATCAGCCTACCTCAGTCACAGAGCAAAACGTACATTTTGAAAGAATCTGTTGTAATAACAACAATTTAAATTTTGATCCTGAAAATGAATGTCTGACTAACTTTGTAATATCAGTGATCTGACAGATATAAACAATGTGGAGCTAAAGGTTTCCAGCCATTACTTTAACACTGCTTCATGTTTGATGAGGAATAATAATTTCGGAACTTAATAATTGAAATGACCCAGCTCCCTAAGCTGGTGTGACTTGGTAAAGGTATGTTCATGAGCAATTCCACTGAGCAGATTCCCAATTTAGGGGATCCAGGATCACACCTTGGGCCTTAAAACAGCAAAAGAAATAGGCCAAGCCCCAAAGCTGTAAGCAGAGGCACTGGAATATAGATGTGTGCTTTGGAGATACTTCCATACGTGTTATATGTGTCATCTACAGTTGAACTTAAGAATGTTACAGCTGCATTTATTTTCTGCACAGATGAAAGAATTTATAGGGAGATGATTCGTGTAAAATTTTTTTTTAAGGAATCATACACTTACGATTTAAAGTTTGCTTCCTCATTACCACACATTCTATCACGGGTTTTCATTTTCTAGCTATACACTTAAAACAACTCCCTGCTTCGAAACCATAGGGGGTAGCACATCTATCTTATCCTCAGACTACCCATATGTAATTGATACAAGTTTGCATGTTGAATTAAGTCTCAGTGGTATTAATTTATTGTAACTGGAGGTTGAGCAGCACAAAAATGTTTGATCATTACAGAATTAGTACCTAATGTATTGAAAAGGACAAGGCAGTGTTCTGACAGTTCTTGATGTTTACTTTTTTTTTTTCAATCTTTCTCATAAATAGCTGCTGTCAGCCTGATTTAACAGTAATTCATGCGTTTAGGGATGCAGCGATCCTCCTCTCATTAGCTGAGCGTTTGAATTCGTGTAAGATTCTGTTTCCTTTGGGCAAGAGGAAGGGGAGGAAGCAGGCGGAGATGTCAGAGTACCGCCAAGGGCATCGTTTTAATCAGCAATTTCCCAAGTGCCACTCTGTGTGTGTGTTTGTTATTAGTTTGCCCCCCGCAGCCAGCAGCGACACCCCCTGCCCGATCCTGCCGGGGAACCACACAGCTCTCCGGGACAACCCCCGGGGGCCACCGCTCCGCCGAGGACAAAAAGTTGTGACCGCGCCGCCGGCGAAGCGGGGAGGTTCCGCCTCGGCAGAGCTGCCGGCCTTCCCCCCCAGCACGGGTCGTCCTCGGTGCCGGGCAGCCGGCGATGCGGGGAGGAGGTTGCTCCTCCGGGGCCCCGCGGGGAGCCCGGGCGCCGCCGCGCGGCCGCCAATCCCGGTTGCGGGCGTGCCTTCCGCCCGCCGGGGAGACCCGCTCCCCCGCCCGGCGCCGCCGGGGCTCCGCGCCGCCGCCCCGCTCCATTTCGCCTCCCTCCCTCCGCTCCCGTGCGGCTGGGTGCTGCTGCCGCCGCCTCCCTCGGCGCAACCGGCCCCCCGCAGCTCTCCCCCCAGCCCAGCCCAACCCGCCCCGCCGGGCTTGAAGGTCACCCTCGCCCGCCCGACCGCTCCGGAGCCACTTTCTGCGCCGGCTGGAGAGAGGCAGCGCCTCCACCCCCGGGAAGGTCCCTGTCCGGCCGGTGCGGGGCTCCCGCCGGCCGCGGCTGAGCGGAGTGGGAAGCCGCCCGCTCGCCCCCCCCTCCTCCACCCGCAGCCGCGGCGGGGACGGCCCCCGGGGTCTCGCCGCTGCTCGCAGGCGGGCCGGGCGCCCCGCTGCCGGTTGGCGGCGAGCCCGGGGGGAGCGGGGCGGCGGCGGGGGGCGCGGCATGCGGCGGTGAGGGCGGTGGCGCTGCCCGCGGGGAAGGGGCTGCGGCGGCGGGGAGCCGCGTCCTGCTGCGACTTGCCCGGACGGGAGAGGCGCCGCGACCCTTCGCCTGCGCTCGTCTCTTTATGGTGAGTTTCGCGGCCGGTGTCGGGGTGCAGCGGGGCAGCTCGGCGCGGGGCATCCCGGCAGGTGCGCGGCGGCGGGGCCCCTGCCCGCCCTCCCCCCAGCAAGGAGGCGCTCCCGCCGCCGCCGGTCGCCACGGCCGGAAAGTTTCCGGGGCGGCCCGGGCGGAGGGCTGCGCGTCCGCGGAGCGTCCGTGGACGTGGCGGGGGGGCTCTGGGAGAGGCGCGGTGCCGCGGCTGGAGCGGCGGTGCCGGTGCGGCGGTGCCGGGCAGGGTGCGCTGCTGTGCCCCAGGTGCGCGGAGCGGGGAGCCGAGCGGCACTGCACCGGCTCGGCTTTCCTCCCGCAAAACCATCGGGGAAGGTGCTACGGGGAAAACGCTGGCACGGGAGGTGGCTCACAAAATAGATGGAAGAACAAGAAAAATGGCCAGTCGGGTTTCAGATGAGTTACTGCTTAAAAGAGTGCAGATCTTTAGCTGCTGGGAAACTACTTGCCTGTAAGTCATCAGCATTTACTTATTTAATAGGCGATTCATTATATCATTTTCCCTTGTTTGCTTCCATGAGGAAAAAAAGTATTGGTGTTGCTTATGTATGTGTTCACTACAGGTGAAGCAGCACTCCGTATGTTTTAAATGTATAGGCAGTTCCAGGTGGAACCGCCGCTCTTGAGCAGAGGCATGGTTTTGCAGTGTGACAGTGGCACATGTTCTGCAGTTCCAAAATTTTTAATGTGGCTGTTGGAGATTGTGCTGCCAACTTAACGTGGTTCACGCAGATGGTGAAACAAATGTGGTCTGAAGTTTGACTCTGGAGTGATTCATATCAGCGAAGTGTGAAAGATCTTGTCCAAATCTGCAGCTTTTGTTTATCTACTCCCTGAATTGCAAATGTGGCATGGTATGTTAGATTTCTGAGTGGTTTAGTGATGGCTGTTTTTTCACTTGAAATAAAATTCAGCTTATTCAAGGCGAATTGGATCATAAAATACATCAGACGCAGAAGATGGTGTCCCAAGAATGTCAAGTCCCTGGCTTCACTTCTCACTCTAGACTTGATGATACTTAAGAGAGGAAAGATGTTGCACGTTTTATTTGCCATTTAGAAGTGTGAAAACAATTCTATGTATGGGCTATAAAAATGGAAGCAGGATTTTGTCACTCTGTGGTAGAGATTGATCGTGGTCCATTACAACCTGAAATTAAATTATTCCTTTTACTCAAATGATTATTTTTTAGAGACCAAATAGTCGCAGCTGCTTGACAAAATACATATTGGGAAGAGTGGCGGGTGTGTGTGTGCGTTTGAATTTTCAATGCATATCAGATAATTTAGTTTTTAGGAAAGTATTTGGTATCACATGCTCCAGTTATCAGGATTATAGTAGCAATTTAAAATAGCTCAAGCTACGGTACTTTTAATTTATTTTTATTTTCTTGAGCAATTTTGAGTTATTGAGTTTTTGGTAAACTATTTTTATGTAGCATTTCTGATTATAGTCCAAATCTTCCCTCTATCTCATGTAGGCTTTAATGGCTTGGCTACCGAAGTTTCATTTACAGTTTTTTCTTGTTGTAAATACATTAGACAAAGTATTTGGCATTTCCTGAAATGAAGCCTGTGTTTATAGTGTCAAGACTATATTTCTTTTTTCTATTAGTACTTAACTGAGTATCAGTAATACATAGCTGAGAAACGTAATGAGTAAAGTTCACAGTACATTGATGATTTTTATAGTTCTTGTAATTGAAGTACTTGGTGTCCTTGACAAGATGAAGATGCTTTTCTGGTTTTCATGAAAGGGTTTCCTTAAATGACAGAAATACTGGCCTGAGTCAAGTGTTGAGGAAGAGAGCGCGATTGTTAATTCTTGGATGCATAACGTGATATAGAATACGAGTACACGTGTAGGATTATAAGGTCCGGTTCGCAGCATTGTGAATTATTACAGTGATGCTCCACACTCGACGCTGGTGTAATCCCTTACTAACCTGCACTGCTGGCTTGCTGCAAAGCAGGGGGAATGTTATGTCCTTAGGCCATGGCTGCCAGTACTGGTGGGTTTTGAAGTTTCTCCTTGCTTTCCAAGCTGCAGTCTTAAGCAAAGCCCCTTTGAAGTTAAACATGGAATAGCAAGGCCAAAGGGGGCTCGGCCACTTGTGCAGTCAATCTTTCTGCCCAGGGCAAGATCAGCTCGTACCTGTGTCATCTCTGATGGATGTTTGTGTACTTTTTCTTCCTGCTTTTGCTATTTTTCCCTTCATCTCATTTTTTTCTTCTTAGTATATGCTCTTACTTAGTTCTTTTCTAAAGAGTCTTATCCTCCAAACTGTCTCTCCCTCTGGTGTGCCCCGTCAGTCTCGCTTCTAGTATTATATACTGCTTTCTGAGGGACCTATTTCTTCTCTCCCAGCCCTCCGTATATGCTGCCTTTACCAGGTTTTTGCCTAGTTTTCAGGAGGGATTTAATGGAAATCCTTGGTCTCACTTTGTGCAGACAGGTCAGCTTTGTTTAAGACCCAGAGAGCTGTTTGGTATTCACTTGCGGTGCGGGAAGTTGAGCTGGTTGGAAATACAGGACAGAAGAGACCATTGGCTGAGTTAAATAATTCACCATCACTAATTTATCATGCTGTAACTTTGAAATGACATTATCTGATTTTTAAATTGAATCATAGGCATTATATACTGTAAAGATAGAATTCCTAGTGCTGGCCACAAGAAGAAATACTATTTACAGTTATGGAAGACGTGGCTACGTTAATCATACAGTTGTGTGAAAGGTCTGTTAGTCTGAAAATCTTCCCTAATTAAGATTGAGATATAATACTACAGCTTGAGAGAAACATAGTAGTTGAAATATGTTTTCCTTTTAACTGTGTTTATTTTATGCATCTGTTGGAACGAACTCTACTGGTTTCTTAGATCTTGACTTCTTCCCATTTCATGTGAGAGACTGGGGATGCCTCTGCACTTTCAGAAAAGTAACATGTGAATAAAACTGAAGAGTTAGGAAAGAAGTGAATGGACAGGGCTTAAAACAATAGCAAACAGAATATTAGGTTGCCTGACTCTTTATGGTCTTGACTGTGAGATCATTTACATCTCTGGCAGAACTTCTGTTGACTTAATTGTGCAGAGTTTGAGCTGTAATATTTCTAGAGAGCAGAAAGCTCCTGTCTCTGAGGCTCTTTTCCCAAGTCATTGATGAGAAGCCTCATTTTTTTGTTGTTGCTCTTTGTTCTTAATTCTTTGCTTAGTTGCACTTTTTTCAGTGCCCATAATTATTGTAGTGCAAATTCTTCTTCTTGAAAGTATAATGACATCTCTGAAACTTTATATTCAAGAATACACAACATATTATTAGTAGATACTGGTTTTCTTATCACCTATTCTGAATATATGCTTTTATGGCGAAATAGGAAACTGTTTATGAAGTTAGCTATCAGTATTTATTATACTTTTCCTTCATAACTGTATTATTTTGCTAAAATTTAATATGCCAAAAATTACTGCAAATAAGATAATTTTATCTGTGTCCGTTAAATTAATGCACTGAAAAACTAATGTAAACTGAAAGGAAATCTTACCTGACCTGGGAGAACTCTTTTTGGGATGGAGAGTGGTGTGTAACAGCAGTACTGAAGCCCGTGTAACATTCTGAAGAGCACAGGGAAGCGCTTGCATTTGATTCACAGTATAGATTACAGTTAGATATCAAGCAGCATCAAATGCCAAAAATACGCTTGTCATACTTTGAAATACTATTTTTTGCCAAGTAGGTGTAGTTTAACGTCTCTACTCTTCTGCTCCGGATTTTGTACTTTGCGGAGAACCTGTCCGGAAGTAAGAATATTTGTAAGTGGAGGTTTTAATGAATATTCAGAAATTCAAGATGGTTTCTGAGGTGTATTATAATGTATTAACTATTTGGCTCTTTCCAAGGGGAAAGAAGCTGTTAAGTATTTTGCAAGTATGTGTCTTTCAGAAATTTAAAAGTTGTTGGAAGTGTCTCTAACATAAGACGTATACACAAATCTAAAGCTCTATGATAGCTCAAAGACAGTTAAAAAACCCAGAACATTTTGCAACTTTGAATGCAGTTCTAAAGTCCTGTTTCTAAAGAGGAAGATGTTATTGCAGCAGATACCCTGAAAGGAACGAGGGAAATACACAGTTCTGGATTGACACATGCCTTAGTACCTACCTATGCAATTCAGTGCCCTGAAATTAAGGTAAGTGCCCGGAGTGGGAAACACTGTGCCACACACTGGGAGTGTCTGTCAGCAGGAGCCTGCCGGCAGCAACTCCGGGAGATTTTGTGAAAACGACTGAGCAAACTCATATCCATTAAAATAATTGCCACTCTACTTCAGATAGAAAGGTGGAAGAGAATATTGTTACAGCAGGTTGAGCTGAAAGTCTTGGATTGTGTTAAAGGGCAAAGATGCAAAACTAAATCACTTTTAAGATAAATGGCATAATGATGACTGTAGGGCCAGACGCAGCTGTTTGTGACCAGCGTTACAAACACTGTAAACATACACAGATTTCTCTCAGTTTGCGACACGCTTGCTTTCAACCCTCCAGTGTACAACCCCTGATGGAGAAATAAGGTTTAGGGTACAAAAAGAAGAGATCGTGATCCCAAAAAAGGGAATTACAAGGAAACAGTCTGGAATATGTTTCAAGCAATTGCTATTTTTTGAGCTTCTCATCATTAAACAAGTGGTAGCAAGAACTGGAGTTAGTGAATCTCAGCTCTCTGCTATGTTTTGTAGTTCCTTCATGTTGAGTCTGCTACCATGCTAGTTGTGATTCAGACTTTTCCTTTCTTTTGGGCATTTATTAATCACTTTTCGATTGGATTTTTTTAGAATCTAATGAAGTATAAATACATGCTGACATACTTTTCTTGGTGAGAACACTCATAGGATCTTGCTTGTCTGATTGCTGGTTCCAAAGGTTTTCTAGGGATTTTATTGTCTCTGAGTTCAGGTTGTGTATTAGATGTGAGCAAAATTGTATGATCAGAACAATAAGAAGCTATCCTGAAAATACATATTTTTTTTTCCTGAGAAATTCAGGAAATACAAACTTGTTATATAAAATGTTGGCTCTAAATGTGTACCGTTTTGAAAGTGTGAGTATGTGAAAATGTGAGTAGGTATTTTAGGAGAAGGCTTAAGTCAGGAAGTGCTACGATTTCAGATCATATATTCTAATAGTTAAAGCAGTTGTAGAGAAGGTGGAAGAAGGCCTCTATACAGGTGGAAGAAAATCCAGTCATATTGGACAGTTGTACTTGAGTTAAAAATAACAGGACAGAAGTTTTGCTGTGTCGAAATCAACACCATCATCACATGAGATAAAACAGAAGTAAATTTGTATGTACTGCCCTGGGAGGAAAGCCAAATACGGTTGCAGCTGGTTTCCTTGAACCTAGGTTGCTCTGTAGTCTCTTTTGGGTGTTTTCTGGCTTTTTTTGTCTTTGAAATATCTGTAGCTTACACAAGAGAAAACACAGGCAGAAAAAAGTTACTTATGTAATATTATTGTCTTACAAAAACTGACAGTCTGTTGTGGAGTTTCTTGTTTCGGTAGCAAAATGAGCGTTAAGCCTTTGAGAACCTCAAACAGATCCAGAGCCCTGGATTTCAAAATAGAATGTTCTGTAATTGTCTTGCTCTCTTCAAAAAACATATCTTTTATATGACTGTCCATTGTATAAAGAGAGTTGTCTTTCACAAAAGTAGCTTGGCTGAAGAAAAGGCATTACTCTTCCTCTGGGTAGCTAGTTCCTGAGTTTCTGCTTTTATCTTTTAAATTTGTTGTTTTGTTAAACAGGTCTTAGCTGTCTGATTTTTTTCACCACATGTTGTAAAGGATTACCATTTTATAGTTTTGGGAGAGAGAAATTTTCCTAAATTAAGGATTATGCAATATTATGCACATATGTTTTATGCACGTATTCCACATAAGGAATTTGATAGGAAATGAAGATCCCGTAAACAGTCCATATATGAAAATAACAGAATATAGCACTAAACACTGTTTTCAGAATAATCTTCTGTCTTCAAATTTATGTAATTCTGTAACACTTTGCCTTGGGATGCAGGATAGTCTGTGCCTTCCTTGACCCCAGAGCTTACAGTCTTGCTTCTTTGGTGGGGAAAGATACTGAAGCATCATTTTCAAGTCATGCTGCTGGGTGGTTGTCTTTGATTCAGTGTCACAGGAAATAATTTGATGAAATATTATCTTCTGCTACAATGAAACTCTATAGTGAAGCTCTAGGATTTAAAAAAAAAAAATAAAAAAAAAATCTCACTCCACTACAGACAGTCGACTGTGTATTTGAGTAGTTACTTAAATGTCCTTTCCTCCAACATCGAAGATGAGCTACCTAAAATGTCATCTACCACATGGTGATATCCATTTTAAGTCTGCAACAATATAAATGCTAAGGAAGTCCCAGAGTGCAGGTTGAATTGAGCCACACAGTGTGACGCAGTGGGAAGATTAATGGATCTAGATGTCCTCCTGATCTTTCTGTGATATTGGACCCCCTTTTCCCACTCCTTAATTCAGGACACTCTCCAAATGGCTCCTTCACTTCATGATGACCTCTTCTCTGTTGCCATCGTGATAATGTGTTAGTCTGCAGCTGCCTCCACAGGAGACCGATTGGGCTTCCCCTGGTCATTACAAGTATTGAACTCTTGCCGGATACCAAAAGTGCCCATATTGCATGTTTTGCAGACTTGCTTCATTGCAAATGTCCTCAACCTGAAAGCAAATTCTTTCATTACTGTTGTTTTCCAATCCCTGATACCTGCCCATGAGGTTTTGATTTACGTTTTTGTTTTGTTGTTTCTGTTTCAGACTGTTGCTTTTGTTTTGATTCAGAACTGAATCTCTGGCTGTAACTGATTATTAAGGATCTTATGGCACTGGGGGAACAATCCTCCCTGGAGCCCCGTTGTCGGGTGGAGCGGGTTAGGGGTTTACCTGGTAGCCTGATGCACAGGGCACTCTGGGGGGTGATACCCAAAGAGATCCTTTTGCTTTGTGTGAGCCTTATTCTAACATCAAGTGTGCCTTGATACTGAAGCCACCTTTTACTCCTCCTGCTGTAAAATGCCTTCAAATCGGTCAGCTTTGGTGCTCATAGGATCTTTCATCCTCACTTTGGAAGCTGTCATAGCCAATGAGCACCTGATCAATCAGTAATTGCTGGGACATACTGGTTCAAATGGACAGAATGTTGCAGCCAAGTAGTTTGGCCCCTTTAATCACCTGGAGCATAGTTTTGTTTTCAGCAATTGCCGCTTCACTGCAGCAAAGTAGGTAATCAATTTTTGGTGATAATGCTTGTTTCCCTTTTAGTGTGGGTGGCCCGAGGTGTTCCCGTTTCCATTGTCCCTGTCCTCCTGGCTGTGTTCTTGCCTTTGAATCAAAGTTTTGTTTCATTGTAGCCAGAGAACCACTTTCTAAGGTGTGTATGTTTGTTAGAACCGGAGTGGATTTTAAAAAGGACTTGAGGGTTGCTTGAAATATCATACGGACAAACTTGTCTGTGTAGGAACCAAAATATTTTGTTATATTCTGAATACGAAAGTGCTTTTTTGCTACAATGTATCCAAAGGTGTATCACCATAATCTTCTGCTACTGAGATACGAAGTGATCTGCAGGACCCTAGGGGTCCCTTGAGGAGAGCTGAAAAGGACGGTGGGGTGATGATACCATCTCTGAGTACTGGGTAAAACCCCGTCTTTAATGAGAAGAAGTAATTTAAAATAATTTTAAACCACAGACAATTAAAATGATAAATTTTAGGAAGATACAGTTTCCTTATAAACTTGATACAAAACACGGAATTTAGCAATAATAGATGATACAGGACAAGATAATAAAAGCGTACAATAAAATGAAAACAAATCGTTAAATAATTAGACATGAGTGAGTCATAAAAATCTCTTTTTATAATGAGAGGTATCCATCTTTTTTGTTACAGGAGCCCATAGTATTGTTCTAGCTCTTTAAAAATCAGATAATCTTTTCTTTTGCACTTTTACGTGTTATATTCTTATGCTAAGAGCTCTCTTACTAAGTTCAGTTATGGTACTGCTGTGGATGCATGTCAGTTTTGGATGTGAATGTCAGTTTTGCTTACTGCAATCCGAAGAAATGAAAGCTTCCCTGGTCAGTTTAAGAGTTTTCCCATACTTCTGAAAACCAGCACTAGTGTTGCACCACCCATATGTTATGGTCTCCATTTGTGCCCAGTAGATTTCCACTTTGAAAAGAAAAAATTGCAAAAAAAAATATATTTTGCAGATGTCTCATGGTAGCCATTGTAGTATGCGTGTTTCCTGAGCAGGGCACTTTGCCAGTCCTGATTTTCCTATTTGTTCTTCTCTGTTGGTTCTGCAGCTACTGAGGTAAAAGTAGCAATTAACAATTTTATTTTTGCTAGTATTGCAGCTGTCTAGTTCCACTAAAACTGCTATTTAGTGAAGAGGTAGGAAAGGAAGGTTTGCATGAGGCATTGTAATAACACCGAGGTGTGAAAGAGCTATTGTTCTAAGAACAGAAGGATTCAGAATGCTTTGAACGTGATTTGCTCACGATTTTTTTCATAGTTTATTTTTCTCAGTTTGCCTATGACAGAAATTGCAGGGGGAGGCCTCTACCAGCAAATAACTGCGGTATGCACTGTATCCAGTTAGCCTGACTTAGAGAAACTTGTTGGGGTTCTTTTTTCAGACTTTATCAGTACTTTTACAGGGGGAAATAAAAGATGAAGGATAATAAACTGACAGTTTGACAAACCCCCTTCTTCTAGAAGGTCCATCAGTGCATTGCTGATGAGCGTAATTGACGTATGTTAGTAACATCATATGTTAATCTAATCACACACGCACAAACATGCACACACTGAGTACCAACATGTTATATATGGTACCAGATCTGTTATGTCTCCTCCTCGGAACGTCTGATATCTCTGGCTTGTGTTTCTGATGCCAGAAGCTGAAGTTTTCACTCTATTGCCCAGCAAACAGTGGGCAGCAGTGGTAGGAAGTCTGCATAGCTGGATTTCAGGCTTATTCTAGATAATGTGGCTTTTGGAGGAAAGTTGCTGAGTGCTCTTGTCTCCTTGGCTGCTCTCTAGCCACTTTTTCTGTAATTGGCAGTAGTTACAGCAACACAGGTAAAAACCAGGTCTCTCACCAGTTAACGGTAATGCAGGTACCAGTGAATAGCAAATTTATTTTATAGCGGAGACTACAGAGTTACGGTTCTGATGATCTTGTCGGCATCTCTGCTGTGAAGTGCTATGCAGTTGATGTCCGATCGACATTGTATGCCTGACATTTTGGTGGGGTGGGGTTTTGGTGTGGGCTTTTTTATTGTGTTTGAGGTTTTTTGTGCTATTGAATAAAAGAACAATAAAATAGGGCACAAATAATTCTTAATATTAGTGTTGCTTTATAAACATATCTTAAAACAGATGCAGTTATTAATATCTACTAGTCAATACAACACTTCTCTATGTTAAAGCTTTGCAAGCAGGCAAAATAAAGGAAAACTAGGAAGTTTCCTGTGACGTTAAAAGTAACATAAACTTTTTTCTGTTTCCATATTTGCACTGTGAGAAAGTATTAGACTAAAATGTGGATCCACATTTCTAAGGTAAGTATGTTGTAGTGGAACGTAAATTTTACAATAGTAGAACTTGATTCCCTGCTGAAGCCATTAAATAATTTGTCACTGGTTGTACAAGAAGCAGGAAGATTGGACACTAATTTCTGATGTGGAAAATTTTATTTATTTATTTTTAAAATTTTTCTCGGGTGAGAATATCTTTCAAGTTGCTCAAGAGTTGATTAAAATACAAATTAGATTGAAATAATGATTGCTGTAGTCCTGGGAATAGTTTTTTTATGAACTTTCATGGTACATGATCGTACCATTCACAAGAAAATAATATATGCAGGTAAAGTAGAAATTGAGAGCAAGTGAGCTAGGTGATAAACTCTTTCTTTCAGCTTATTTCTGACTTTTGTTTGCCAAAATGAAACTGTTCAGTACCTGTAGTTGTCTGTGCTTTGCTATCAGGGTTATACTTTCCCTATAAATGAATATTATTTTAGCTGTGTAAGTGAATGCATCTTTATTAGTCGAGGTTAAATTTAGTCAGTAAATTGGCTTCTTTATTCCTGCAGATGTGTTAAAATCAAGCTCTGCACCTGTCCTTTTAGTAGATCTTAGTATTGTTTTGTTTTAAGAACCACGTCCTTAGCCAGTGTCTCTTCCACATTGCCATAAAAAATTACTTTCTGACTTATGTCATAGTAACACCTTATACTCCATTTGGATTATGCTGTTTATTTTGCTATTTAAAATGCCATGTAGTTTGATCTCAAGTTTCATCGTCTTTGAAGGTCTCCAAAGTAAGTCTAAAGAGCTACAGATCGTCTCTAATTTAAATCAGTAGGAAATAATATTGATCATAACAGGGAAGAGTAACTCTGTTGGTGTCTTTTAATCTTGTATCATTTGGGCTCCTCTTGTTACCTCCCTTGTTAGTTTTGCCAGTACACATCAGAGCAGGTCATAGAGGAGCTTGAACCGTTGAGGATCATTGCACTTTGAGTCCTCCGTATTACTAAGAGGAAAGCTGGTCTAATTTATTTTTAGGCCTGATATTTGTGCAGTGGCTGTGGCAGGAGCACGTGCTGGGTTGATTGGGGGAAAACAGTGATCCCATAGTCAGAGATGGGTTTTGGGGCTCTCCAAAGGATGTGCTTTTTCTCTCGCTGCTGAAAGGCTGGCTGTTGTCATCTGTGGATTTTAAGAATCTGTAATCACATTTTAAAGAGTAGGAGGATTTTAGAGTAAGACCATATTCCCCTTTCTTTTCTTATCTTTTTTTTTTCTTTTTAATAATGTGCTCTGCTGATGCTTAATATATAACAAGTTTAAATAATTTAATAAAACTGTCTCAAATGAGGAAATTGAAAGGGAATTTCAAATGAATGTTATAACGCAGTACTATTGCAGCTTGACGCCTCGGTATGGGTGGTCCTTTCTGGCACGGTGCTGAAGGAGTAAGAAATGCCTCATCTTAGGACTGTGGAAGCATGCACACCTATGAAAGACTGACAGACTGGAGACACCAGAAGCATGACTGATGTCATGAGATGACCTGTGTGTTTCTTCCGATAGTTGAATGTGTGAACTGGATACTGCTTACTATGGAGTATGCGAGTAGCTGGGTTCTTGTGAAATTACTTATGAATTACTTGCTCTTGTGCAGATGCTGTGTGTGGTGCATAAATGCTTACAGCTTGGTTGCTGGGGCTCTCTGTGTGTCATTGGATCATAGAATGGTTAGAGTTGGAAGGGACCTTAGGGATCATCTAGTTCCAGCCCCCCTGCTATGGGTTACTCAAAGCCCCATCCAACCTGGCCTTGAACACCTCCAGGGATGGGGCATCCACAACTGCTCTTGACAACCCGTTCCAGTGTCTCACAGCCCTCACAGTAAAGAATTTCTTCACAATATCTCATTTAAATATCCCCTCTTTCAGTTTAAAACCGTTACCTGTCATCCTGTCACTCCACTCTCTGACAAACAGCCCCTCCCCATCCTTCCTGTAGGCCCCCTTTGGGTACTGGAAGGCTGCTATAAGGTCTCCCTGGAGCCTTCTCTTCTCCAGGCTGAACAACCCCAACTCTCTCAGCCTGTCCTCATAGGAGAGGTGCTCCAGCCCTCTGATTATCTGCATGGCCTCCTTTGGACTCGCTCCAACAAGTCCACGTCCTTCTTATGTTTGGGGCCCCAAAGCTGGACGCAGTACTCCAGGTGGGGTCTCACCAGAGCAGAGCAGAGTAGAGTGCCGCCTCGACCTGCTGGCCACGCTTCTTTTGATGCAGCCCAGGATGCAGTTGGCTTTCTGGGCTGCAAGAACATGTTGCTGGGGTCACGTTGAGCTGCTTCATCAACCAACACCCCCAAGTCCTTCTTGGCAGGGCTGTTCTCAGTCCATTCTGCACCCAGCCTGTATTTGTGCTTGGAATTGCTCCGACCCACGTGCAGGAGCTATGAATGTATATAGCTAATGAGCTGAAAAAAAGAATTGACCTTGCAGCTGACAGTAAATTTGGAAAATATTAAGGAAGGTATTTATTATTTCTACTAAGCACAGCTTGGGAGTTGTTCACATTTAATGATTTATATCATTATTTCTAATACTAAATTTATGCCTCAGGATCTATATGCAACACATCTGAATTGCTGACACTATGAACTACAATTCTGAATTCCTCCTATTTTGTGTTTAACTTCTCAACCATAACTTAGTGTTATAGCACACACAAGGGAGGAAATGTTAAGCTATGATTCCAACAGCAAGCATTAAATGAATATATTGCACGCTTTTCAGATAATAAATTTAGAAGTGCATGAAGATTTACAGAATATTCCATATTCACAGTGATGCCAAGTTAGAGCTGCTTTAGGAACTATATGCATTAACTAGAATTTCCAGCTCTTGCCTGCTGTAGACTTGAAAGCTGTTTGTCTTCCGGACTATTTTCTGGTTATCGAAATGCCTGTGTTGATTGTGTTGAATGCTTAGAGGTAATGGGTCTTCTCGAGCGTATTTAGGTACCACTTTCAATATGTGGATTGCTAGATGATTAGCGTGTTGTCTTTACATGTATCCTTTTGCGATGGTGCTAATAGAAATAAAATCTGTTCTTTTAATTTGCTAACCATTACTGTGAAACAATACGTACCATTATGAACCTTTCCTGAGTGACAGGTATAGTTATATCTTTGGATAGTAAATTGGAAATACTAGTCTTTTGTTGGCAAAGAAATTAGGGAAGTAATTATTTGAATGTAAATTGTCTGCCCTATCACTGAGCATTTTAATACAAATTAGGCAAAAATAATTTCCTCTGATACTTTAGAAATCAAATATGGAAAAGAAGTATGTTTGTGTAGACTGTTTAGCTGCAGGATATCACGTACACTTTAACATTTAGAAGCATAGAATGCTATTTTAATTTGTCATATTCAGATATGGACAATGTTAGGTTTTTTTTGCAGCCCCATTAGATAAGAAAAAATGTTGAGAGCATTATATCCTAATCTTTAGAGGAATGCATTTATAGAATGCCAGCAGATGTCAGTATGTTCTTGTTATACAGCCCTTTTGTTTTTAAACAATAATTTTTCCTGAATTAAATAATATGTGAGGAAGTAATAAGTGCTGTAACACTATCTTAATCCAGGTCTATTTAATTCAAATATTTTACTGAAAAGAGGTTTTTTTCCTTTCTGTTTTCTAGACCTGGTCTGGCACAACGTCCGTGTACACATGAGCTTTCACTGTATATAGCTACTCATCAGGCTGCTTCAAGAACATATTTTAAAATGCTTTGCTAAGTGGAGATGTATTGCTGATAGTATAGCACCTTAATTTCTAACTGAACTTCCCCCCCCTCCCGTAGAACTTTTTTTTGTGTGTATTTCCTTCATATATTCTGAGGCATTTTGAAAACGCTGGCGCACTTCTTTCTGTTGGCGTAGCTAGTGAATGTGTTTGAACTTTGATGTGTTTAATCAAATCTGCTTTCTAATTTGAAGATTATCTCGTCACTGTTTATGTGTGGTAATCAAAAACGGATGAGCTGTTCCTTGTCTTCCTTGTATTTCAAAAGTCAATACCAGTGTGGCATTGTGGAGAAGCCTTTCCTTTCTCCTCTGAAAGTGCAAAATGATGCCGTATAGCGGGATAGGATACAGAATTCATAGTCTGTTTAAAAACCTCAGTTTTTAAAGCAGTGACTTAAACTTCATGGAAGGTAGCCAGGTTGCACTTTTAGGGCGGTGGGCAGATGGTGCGTTTACAAGGTATGGAAGAACAGATGGAATGCGCAGCCCACGTGGAGGAAGTCAGCAGCCTCCTGACAGGTAAACCCAATCCTGCCCTGAGATTCTGGTACGCTGGTAGCACAGAGATGCTATTAAAACTCCCATTGCAGTTTTTGGTTTCGTTTTTCTCCCTATGTTTGTCAGTACTGCCTCTTTAAAGAAGGATGGTCTGCACCCCAAAGAAGATACTTCTCTTTCTCCTAAATAAAACTTAAATACCTCAGTCTTGATCTGATACTTTTGACCATTGTCTATGTTAGCCAGCACCACCAACGCCAGAAGGGTAAACCCCATGATTTTCAGTTTCAGGTACCTGAATCACTTGGTGCCTCAGTGTGTTAGGTGTTGAAATAAGTGGTAAGAATTCTGCAGAAAGATGAAAGGGCATTTACTTAAGCTTCTGTTAGGGAGCTAATGTAGATTTTGGCCTGCTGTATTCTTTTTTGTAAATTCACAGTCATAAAATGCTGTAGCCATCACTTGAGGCTTTTTAATTACATTTCTAAGCATAAGTGTATTTTACTTTTTCTCTTTCTTCAGACATCTTTTCAAGCTCTGTCATCTTAAAGAGTTTGTTTTACATACAAGACCTATTTATTGTGACTTATTCCTTGTTTCTTCTCATCTCAGTCTGTTTGCGTGATTTCAGATCATGCAAATGAGAATCGAGGCAGGGAAAACAGATAAGAAAGATACCTCTGGAGTGGAAAAAAACCATCAGCATACAGCATTACTGAGGTTGTAGTTCTGGAAATAAGGCTATTTTATTTTCAAAGAGTGGTTTTATTGCATTTGCCCTTAATGCCATTTCTACAGATGCTGATAAATACCCAGAATCCTGTTAAATATTGTGCCTAAATTACTTCTAAGCAACTTTTTGCATGATGTACTAATATAATTCAGTTCGGGATTTGGCTTGCTTGCCTGGATCTGAAAGAAAGAAATTAGAAAATTATAGTTCTCTTTTCGTTTTAGGGTAGGGGGCAAAAAGGTAGGGAAAAAGTAGATATGTGTAATGCTTGAAAATTTATCTGCTCTTTTTGTAATGAAAATAAAAAGCAAAAAGTATTTTTCCACCACTGAAGAAAAAATAAGAAGCAGTATCATATATTGTTTTGATATATTTTCTTCCATGGCAATGTAAACACTATGTGGTAGTTGACTCTGATTAACAGCCTCCTGACTATGCAAAATACCTGTGTAATAATTTCCTTGTGTAGCTGGCAGTGCTATTGCACCTTGGACTCCTGAAAATCAGGTTCTTAGCAAAAATGGGTGGAATCTCCATCATGCTTTAACATACTTAACAATTCTAAGAAAAACCTTATTTCACTGGAATTCACGGTCAACCTGAAAGACTGTTACTACAACTTCTCTTTTATTGCGTACAGAGCTTTTATTTGTGAACATGTAGGCTTTACAATGGGTAAATTAAGGGAGCTGGTTTTCTTCTGATAATATAAGCATATGGATCAAAATACCAGTATGAGCATTTACATGTGGCTTTGCTCACGCAATCTGTATGTTGACATATGTAAGTTGAGAGCAGATGAATGACTCAGTTGTTCATTTTGTCCATGTGCTTCATACATAAATGTTTGAAAATGTGATCTTGCTGTCAAGATAGTGAGGAAGCCATACTATAAATCCTGAAATTAATTTTGATCAGTTACGCATCAACAATGATCTTACAGCTTTTCAAACTTTATTTATAAATTTCTGGTTTTTGGAATACAACTTTCATTAGATAAGCATTTCACTTTCCTACGTATGTGCATTTGTACTTTTTAGAAGAGATTAATGGGAAAGCTATTCAAAAAATGATGCACGCATCTTCTGACAGTACTTCCTGTTTCAGATAAGCTCTTAGTTGATAAAGATTGCAGCTGTTAAAGACTGCTGTGGATTAATTTTCCTGTTCTTGCACTTAGTTACAAGCACTCCAGTTGTCCAATTGTACTTTGGTCTGATAAGAAGGTTCCGTTCTAGATCATGGTAGATGTTATGTAGACAAGCGCTTCAGGACCGCGACTGTTTGTCTGAACTGAAATGGATATAGCTGGTGGCTGCATTTACAAATGGTCTTAAGCCTTGAAATTTCCAGAAAAATGGCAGCTGTTACAATAATTATACGCTCTCATTCCTCAAAACTTAGTATTTTGTATAAATCTAAACAATAAAGTGAACTATAAAATATTTGAAACTTGTTGGAAGTGTATACAAATCTAGATGGGTGTGGTCAACTGTAGTACCAAAAATCAATGCAACTTCAATGCAATATGTAATAGATGTAGTGGCGTCAACTGTGTTAATTTTGACTTTGGTAGCTTCAAAAAAGCCTGTGAAACTAGCCAGAAAGAGATTTGTTGTGATATTTTCCACGCCCTTGAAAAAAACTATTTTAGCTAAGATGCCCTCAAGTACATGTACATTTGTTTTATTGCAATTTGTTTGAGATTTTTTCCCCAACCCATTGAAAACATTTCTAGAAATAGATTTTACAGTAGTCTGTTTATTGAAACAAATACATAGGTAGGGTTTACTGGTGTAATCAGATCTTTGTGTGCTGAAATATAATACATACAGCTTGTGAATTCTCCTGTAAGAATGGTATGAATAAGTTCCCCAAAAGCAGAGTGTCTCTGTAACTGTGTTCGTTAGGAGGTCCGCCAGGCAGAAAGTCAGAAAGAGTGAAGAGCGGCAGCGCAGTGTGAGGAGTGGCAGGTGCTTTGATGAAAACGGACAAGTAACTTATGGAGAAATAGTCATCTAATATGGTAATGGGTGAACAGACTGCAATAAACCAAAGGAAAAATGCATCCCAATATACATTTCTCTTTCTGAAAGAAATGAAAAATGCGATCCTCCTCATGGGAGTAAAATGAGGTATTGTAAAGGTGATGTGTCATAGGAAGATGGAATTGATAACTCCACAGGAAACATTCACAGATGTCATACTTGTAGTTCCCTGGCAGAAGCAGCCCTGCTGCAGTACCTTCAGAAATGGATGCTGGAAGTGTGGCAAGCTATGGATTATAAAATCTATGATAAAATTTTCCATATAAGATGATTTGGGAGACAACCTTGTAATGAAAATCTAGAGAATTCCTTAATCTGTTTTCTCTGTAAACTACATTATTTCATACAAACAGAAATAATATGGAGCCATCAGAATAGCACAGGGATTATATTCTAGCAGTAAATTTTCTGATTGCAGTTCAGTTTTAACAAAATTACGCAAAAACTTTTAAGCTAAAGATGTTTTTAATTTGGCAGTTACTTATCCTTCTTATTCCTGGCAGTTTCCTTTACCAGGGTTTTCCAGGACACCAGGCATATTGTCACGTCTGCACTCTTCCCTCTTCTTCCTTTACCATCTGGTGCAGTCACAGCCCTCTCTCAATTGCACCGGGAATGGGGAAGAAAACAGCTAGACTTTACATTGGTCTCTCATCTTCTCACCCAAATCTGTACCAAACCCTACATTCTCTCTTGGAGTAGGTAACTTCCTCCCTGTCCTACAAATTTTGCATGTCCAGTATGTTTTTTTTCTGACCATGGAAATGGCAGCTTCTGCCAGAGTGTTGCAGCTGTCCCATCACCTCAGTGGTGTGTATGTTCAGCTCTGCAGCTGCTGCTCCACCGCTGCATACTTTGTCCTTCTGCTCAAATTCCAGGTGCTCACTGCATGTTCAATGGGTTTGATCCCAAAAGAGGAGACCAGGTAAGAACAAGGTCCGAAAGCTGTGTCATGAATGATGTTGCATTCTAATCACAGATGATTTAGAAGCATTAATAAGCAATAGAGACTTAAATTCTTAAATTGCAGGTTCCAGGTAAATGAAGACCACTCTTCCTGAGCACAGATGCAAATTTATCCTGTGCTAATGTGCTTTTATTTCTTGCAAATAGAATTAATAGAATTCCTGAAAAGAAGACACCAAGCTGAAAACTATAAAAATACTTTAGAATAGCAAAGTTTCACTCCACTCTTTCTCATACAGGAGGTATCAAGACTGCATGCTGACAGGTATGGGCTCTCCATCCTTGCACATCATGAGGAGTTCTTGACATACATTGCAATAAGCGTATTCCTGTGGCCTGCGTTGCTTGTGCAAAGCACACGGAATGGCTACAAGGGAGAAGAAACTGACAGCTGCTTGAAAGAATACATCAAAAACATGAGTGTCTTGACATATAAATAGAGTAGTCCTACTGTTCATGGTTCATAAAAGATGTGGAGCAGATGGATTTTTAATTCAGGTAATTGTAAGCTTTGTTTGGAGTGCCAAATGGTTTTGGAAGAGGTATTGTTGCTAGAGTTTCCACAGTCATGGCCAGGGCTGTTTGCTACCTACCAGAATGCAGATTCACATTTTTACTCTGACTCCTGCTCCCATTTTTAACTGCTTAAAGACAACTTATCATAGAATCATAGATTCCTACTTCTTTTTCTGTTGTCCAGTTTCATTTACATGCAGACAGGATGGAGACCACAACAGGAGAGGTAAAAAATGTTTCATTTTGGTTTTAAATTAAGGACAGACTTCTATTGAGGATGCCCTGCTAGCAAGCAGCATAGTGTAGGAGAAAATAATCTCTTTTTTTTTGCCTGCTGGTCACTGATGTGTTATGTTATACTGGAAGGCTTCTGCTCTGCCACTCTTTCTTTGTGTTCTTACAAGAATGACTCCACTCATTTTGAGTGAAGTAGGAGAATGTGATTTGCTGACTGGTTTACTTCATCCTGGGAACAGAGCTGAGATGTATTCAGTCTAGCTGCAAATGAGGCACTGTTTTTAATGTGAAATTTAATTTTAAATAGTTAAACACCTGCAGGGATGTCTGTAAGCAGATACTGATTTAAAAAAAAAAAAGGCAGTACATGACATTTATAGTTTTCTCCTACTCAAGGTACTGTAGTGGGAAATAAAAGATGATTTCTCACATAGCCGTTGGCAAACCTTGATTTTTCAGAGTTTAGGCCATGTTGTTAAGTGTGAGACAGACTTATTTTGCCCAAATTGTTAGGCATGTTGGTATGTTCTACATACATAAAAAATACAGAAGTATTTTTAGCTGCTGTTTGTATTCATAGAATCATAGAATCATAGAATTGTTGAGGTTGGAAGGGACCTTTAAGATCATCGAGTCCAACCTTTAGCCTACCCTGACAAGAGCCACTTCTAAACCGTGTCCCTCAGTGCCCCATCTACCCTTTTTTTAAACACCTCTAGAGATGGTGAATCCACCACCTCCCTGGGCAGCCTATTCCAATGTTTAATAACCCTTTCAGTGAAAAAATGTTTCCTAATATCCAATCTAAACCTCCCCTGACGTAACTTGAACCCGTTTCCCCTCGTCCTATCACTTGTCACCAGGGAGAAGAGGTCAGCCCCCATCTCTCTACAACCTCCTTTCAGGTAGTTGTAGAGGGTGATAAGGTCTCCCCTCAGCCTCCTCTTCTCCAGGCTAAACAACCCCAGTTCCCTCAGTCATTCTTCATAAGGTTTGTCCTCCAGACCTCTCACCAGCTTTGTAGCCCTTCTCTGGACACGCTCCAACACCTCAATGTCCCTCTTGTAGCGAGGGGCCCAAAACTGAACGCAGTACTCGAGGTGGGGCCTCACCAGTGCCGAGTACAGGGGGATGATCACTTCCCTAGTCCGGCTCACCGCACTATTCCTGATACAGATATTAAAGTGATTTACACTTAATAGCAGTGAAAGAAGGGTGAGAGAGGAAAGGCTTTTGAATATTTTAGTAACGTAATTCTGATCTATTAGATAGAAGTTATGGAGAAGATTATATGGCTCTCTTATTCAGAATATGTCTCATCAGGTGTGTGTCTGTCTGAGAAATCACATGCAATGCATTATTCTGTGTGGCATTTATAAGGAGACTATTAAAACTGTAGTAACTTGCTTAGCTAAAGCAAGTTAACTGTGCATTTCTGTGAACCTCATCACTGCAGTGACGGGACTGTATTCCCTCCCTATGGTGAAAAGCAGAAAAATGATCTTGTTCTTTTGTTTCATCTGTAGGTGATATTCACATGTTTTTATGAATTATTAGGTAAGGACAAAATTCATGGTTTTACATTTAGCTCTAGCAGGATAGTTGGTTTTTAATATTTTTTCACCACTTCAGTGAAGGTTCAGTTTTGAATAAGCTTTCCCAGGATACTGTTAACCAGCAAGCCCACCACTGCAGTGGAGTTTAGCTGGGGTGTGTGTGGTCTAACTCATGGTGGGGAGAGGTGAGTTGAGATCCATTATGGAAAGGTTTGAAAGTCAGCAAACTGACCTAGAGCAGAGATGTGTATTAGTGAAGAGCAGTGTTTTGCCTTGCTGAGCAGATAGGTTGCTGAATTGGGAATGAGCCAGAGTGTCCTCAGGGTCTGGCAGCAAGTGGCAGTCTGGTTTGCATGTTGCATGTGTGGTGCTCAGGGTGGTCAGATGGGCATTTAGTGAGCTGCAGACAGTAGTGTGAGCACCCCATGAGATGAACTGGATATTCAAAATACCTGTTTCTTCCTTTTGAGAGTAACCTCTAGGAACTGAAACAGGATTTGATATATTCTTCATGGTATTGCACCATGGTATAGACAAAAATATCTTTAGGGGGCAGTTAAAACAAAAGGCTGATTTAGTTGCATTGTTTTTTTTGGTTTTTTTTGTTTTTTTTTTTTTTTTAAATTGAGATATGTACTTTCTATGGTGAGAACGAAATAATTTGAGATTTTGCAATAAACTCTTTGGATTCTGGGCTTCTAAAATAATGAGGTTTGTCTTACGCTGTGTAAATTATATGCTTACAAACTGAACATAACCCTAAATTTGAATCATCAGGTTTCGTCCCTATGGTTTTGATACCCATTTAATACTACTTTAATGGTGGCTTTCAGCAGGAAGTTGTGAAGGGGTTATCAGCAATTTGTTTCACCTGTCCATAGTTGAAATTTCCTTGGAAAGTTTCATTAACACACTATCATGATTTAAAAATAGAAACTCAAGAGAATTACTCCAAGTCAATTAAGTAATATAATGCATCAATAAGCTATTCATTTTATATTGTGAGTATTGCAAAGCACCTCAAACTAGCCACTTTCCCATGGTGAGCAGAGTTCTACATTTTCTATCAAAAATTGTATTTCTCAGAAATTCTACATCTGCATGTAATTACTTGGAGTGCTCCTGTTATCCTTGCTTCTGCTCTGCTGTGGAATTAAAAAACCCCAACATTTAGTAAACTCTTGAATGAATTTTCTTCTGTTGCTCACTCTGTGTGTAGCAGTAAAGAGCAGAGTGAAGGAGCTGGAATACCTGCAGTGCTCCGTGAATTGCAGAGCATGACATGGGTGATTTCTCGCTCCCAGTAGCTAGCAGTGGGGTACTTCTCAAGCCCCAATTCTGTTAGAATTCTAGTCGGGAAAAGATCATTTCTCTCTCCCTTTCTCCCCGCGGCTCCCAGGCCAGGTCCCTCTGGATGGCAGCATGACTCTCTGGTGTATCAGGCACCCCTCCCAGTTCTGTGTCATCAGCAGACTTGCTGAGGTCACAATGCGCCCCATCATTGACATCACTAATGAAGGTGTTAAATAGCACTGGGCCCACTATACACTCCTCTTAGTGTGGAGTTCCGGTACGGCGTTACTCACAGCTTGGTGGTACTCCAAAACTTACAGGTACCCCAAAAGTTATTGTCTCCTTGATATGACTTCCTTCAGCCTCGTCCTAACTGCAAGTATGATTCTGTAGCTGGAAGAGAGCACAGTACTATTCTGTTATTTCTTTCTGGCATCTTTGTAGAATGGTAAGGTGGACAAGTGCAACAAACCCATTACTTTTTTCATTATTTTCATGAACCCATACAGATTTTTCATGAAACAACAGTCTTTTTATGTTACCTTATTGTCCAGATGGCTAAGTATATGGTAGAACAGAATTAATAGATGTTGGGGAAATCTGCCTCCATGTGGAACAGATAGTAACATTGGCAACCAGTCAAAAAACCCTCTGAAAGGTTGCAGCTGAAGGACACCACTGTTGGAAACTCAGACAAAGATATATTCCTGAACTCAAGAAGGAAACACAGAGGATGCATTATTGTATGGAATGATGAGATGACTGACTAATGAGCCTTGAGGGGCAAGGAAATTGGCTACAAAAGCAATTAAGTAAGCCCCTGACATTCCAGTGTACTCTGTATAAACACTAAACTCTTACTATGTTCAGTTGGCAAAGCAGAACAAGTGGTATTTAAGCATACAAGGCAAACTGTTACAGGAAAAAAACCTGTGCTAAACAGATTGTTCTGCTGAAAGTGTGTTTGTAAATGCTTTCCTTTGTCAGAAGGTGTGATAACACGTTGTAATATTAGCATTATAAGTCACTGTGCACAGTTTTCCTTAGTTATTCTGGATATTCAGTCCAATATAATACTGTATCAAAACCCGTATTCTCCTTTAATCAGTCTATTGTTAGATATCGTTTGGTGTTGATGGCAATTTTATTTTTTTTTTTTTCCTTCTCTAGGGACAAAACTTCTGCATAAGACTCCAGATCTGAGTAACATTTTGGCATGACAAAAGGTCATTTTGCATAAAATCTGATGAAGTGACATATGATATGTGTTTCTGTAACATAATATGACATCTATTAAATGCACTTAAAGCAGGTGACAGTTAGTTTGGGTGCTAAGGAGTGTAGTCAGCCTACCTATGAACCTTCAGGAGAGGGGAAGTTGGCTACAAAAGCACTTAAATGAACACTTGTCATTTTGCCGGATTGAGTTTTTAAAGTGGCTTTACTGATTGAAGGATTTTGCCTTGCTTAGAAACAGGTAACTGTACAATGTGAAAGGCCTCTGAACAAGATGGAACAAAAGGTTTTCCTTCAGGCTTAGATGGTTAAACTAAATTATGCCAATTCTCATACAGCTTTAGTATATGAAGATCTTCACCTTGTCTGGTGAGGGGAAGGAGTTTCATAGGCTTCTGCATGGACAGAGGAGACTTTTCCTATAGGAGGGAACTGACGTGATTATTTTGCTCCAGTTTCTCTTTTGAGTGTACTTTCAAATTACTTGGTAAAGTATTTAACTCATTGTCCCACCCGGTGGAAGCAACGACTTTGGAATTCTGTTGTCAGGTAATTCTGGGGAAGCCTGTCAAGGGGAGGTTGGGGTTTGAAAGCCAGTCCTAGTGAACTCAAGTGGAAGCGTTTGTAATATTTTGAAGAGCAAAACTAGGTTTGTTGGTAATATTGCTAGGGCTGATCTTCAGCATTGTTTTCAGGAAATTTCTAGCAACGTTTTCTGCAGAGAGGTTCTGAAAGTGTCACTAATCTTTTTTTTCCTGATAAACGTGTGCATCTAAAGGAGGCTTGTTTAAGAAACTTGCAAGTATCTATTGCAGTTGTAACCATGTATGACAAGGAGCTGAGCTAGGTGTTTGAAGCAAGTGGGTTACCTCCTCTGGAACTGTCTGGAAGCAAAGAAATTAAGTGTTGTTTGGTTTTTTTTTTTTCTTTAAGAAGAATTACAAGCATTTCTTAAAAGCGTTGAATAATGTTAAATTTGCTGTCAGAAAATCATGCTTGGTCTATAACAACAATGTAAAATGAATCATGTATTAATTTCTCATTTACCTCATTAAAATCGGATTCAAAGGTCCCCCTATACTTGGAGTTTACAGTATGTACTGCTGAAGCCCTAAAATGTTGTGTGAGTCCTCGTTTCTTAACAGAAAGAAAACTGAAAGAGCTTTATTATGAAGTGACACATCTGGCTTTAGAGACAGAGGTGGAATTGGTACATCTGAAATGAATGAATAATATATAAAGACTGATACTAACTTTGCCTCATAAGTTGGCCTTACTATTTAGCCTCAAGCAGAAGCAAGAAACACAAAAAAAGAAAGGTTGTCAAGGTAGAAAGTTAAATATTTAATACCAGCCTCTGTGCTGTACACTCTCCTTTTGTTGTATTCGTGGAAATATGTTTTAGAACTGAAGGAAAATGTTATTTATATTAGAGTAGTGGCAGAAAGGGCATATTTGATTGAAGTATCAAAGCGCTAGACTTTGTAAAAAGGCATGAGAGAAAATTCCTGGATTAGCCTTAAAATTTTCACTGTTACCATTGCTTTTCTTTTGGGTGTGCTGTGTCTCATTTTGATTTTCATTTGGGATTTGTCTCTAACAACCCTTTTTTTTTCTTTTCATAGTTAGGTAGAAAACCAGGTAGCAATAAGGGGTTGTTGTTTTCCCAGTAGCAGTTTTATCTTTCAAGCCCTCTGAAATTTATCCTATCAGTTAGAACACACTGGATGTAACACACATCTTGTATGCTGCCTTCTGTCATTAAATATTTTTTGTCAGCCTCCTGGGTACAAAAATATCATCTGAATTTCTGTTTTCTGAGCAAACCAGGAACTGGACATTACACAAAGGAAGGTGTTTGGAGCAGAATGGATCTTTGGGTGAAAACATCAGAAAGTATTAGAAAAATCTAAACCAAAGTATTTTCTTCTCTCATCCTGGAGGATGAGAGAAGTGTTAGAGTGTTATGGTATGTTTCAGATTTTTGTTATCTGATTTGTCAGTGATGAGTGAAAATAAAAAAATGCGTACCTGTTTGCAGTTGCAGCTATTGCAGTGCCGTTGCAGTTGTGCCCTGGGCTGATGGTCATTCGGGATCTGGGAAGGGTAGATGTTGTTTCACGGCTTTTGATATTCAGCTGGAAACAAGAATGAAGAACAGATTCCTACGTTTTGTTCTTTAAAGAAGAAGAAAAAAAAGCCGTTACAAAGCTTAGTATTTTTCTCTTTGGAAGCTTTAAATGTTTTCAAATAGGTTTTGATGTTTGCATGTATCTGCTTTCTCACAAAGATGGCGTGAGGGCTCGGCTAGTTTGCATGGACCCAGTAGTTTAATCTGTGTCACAGGAGCCCTGCTTCACTGGGCGCTCTGTCTCAGATAAATACAATACTTCATTTCTTCTACAGATCTATCAGAAATTTTGTGCTAGGCTTTTCTTTTAAGAAAAAGCTATTTTAAAGATATTCTGGAAGTAAGCTTTACTTCCCCGCCCCACGTCTTATTTCACTGAGGTTTTAAAGCGAATTCAGTGAGTGAAAGAAGCAGGGGTGTCCTGATGACAGCTATGGCTTGCTTTGCATTCAGGGCAGAAATCTACATCTAGTTATGCTGGTGTTTGAAATGAGAACCAGTTATAAATACACACATGTGTACATACGTGTGTGTGTGTACATATATATGTGTGTGTGTATATATTCACACTTCCTTTTTTTCCATGTTCACACTTACTTTTTTCCTTTTTATTCAGAGCTTGAAAAAAAAACTGTTTGGAGATGGAATGCTGCTAAATGCAGTTGAATAATCACTTCTTCAAAAAAAGATTTATGTAAGAAGAAAAATGTAGCCCCAAAGTGTGTAAAGATGAATAGCATGGGAAGTAAAAGTGATGCAGTACTTGCTTCCTGGGGCTGAACAGTCAACTCCAGTGCTTGGCAAGCGGATATCATGTAAAACTCAAAAAACTTGGTGTGATTTCACTGAGCTTCTTGGAACCCTGTCACTAGTGAGAAGAGCTGGTTTTAGGTTGCTGTTGCTTGAGATAGAACTGGTAACAGCCTTAGGCAGGCGTTGCAGGCAAGAGCGGTAAGAGAAAGGTGGAGCTTGGGGAAGACTGTTTGTAAATGAATTTGACTTTTTTTTCTAATTATTTACTGAATACATGGTTAAGGTTTTTAAGAAAGCCAGTTCACCAACCACCCTGAACGGAATGATAAACTAGTAGTGTTAAAAGTATCTTTCAGATTACGTAGCAGTAGAACATAATCTTTTAATTTTTTAAAATATAAAATCTCTTCAGAAGTGTAAGAAATATGGTGCAACTTTGGTTACCTTTTGGCTTAACCTGATGTACGTATAATTAAACATTAAAAACTGGAGGTATTGCTCGTTTTAAGCCCGAAGAGTCTGACTCAGCTGTTCATCTTATAACCTCCTTTATAGCTTCTCTAATTGCAATCATGAAGTCATGGTAAGAGCGTGGGCTTATCCTTACCTCTCTACATCACAGACGTAGAAGCCGAGCATTGCACGTGTGTCTCCTTAAGTTATGTTTTGTACATAAGAATAGAGAGGGTCCGTGTGAAAGTAGGATGCCTGAAGAGTTTTGTTTACTCTGAGGTGTGGACTTGGCAAGTGGAACCCAGGGCCAAACCCTCTCTTTTCTGTACACTGGTGGAAAAGGAAACCGCAAGAAGATCCGACTGGCCGCTGGTGTAAAACTGCCTGTAGTTTCTCAGGTACTGGTGAAGCTCCGTTGGCCAACACCGTCAGAAGAGGCAGTTTGGCAGTCTGTAGCCAAAGCTGTTAGTTTCCTAGTGTCAGTGCTGCTCCTGCTCCAGTGCACATCTTCAAGAGCAGCAGCAAGGCACAATAAAAGTATGCTTTTAAGCGTGGAAATTTTTATTTTCTTCAGTGATATGAGGCGGAAGTAACAGCTTATTTTTGCAGTGACTTCCAGCGTGGTTAAGAAATTTGAGACGTGGTTTAGGGTTAGATGGGGTGCCAAAGTGCTTCACTGAATCAGGGCTGCATCGGGGTTCCCCAAGCTAAACCAGTGAAAATCAGCAACAGCTGAGTGTGTATGGGCATAAATTCCGATGCATTTTATCTGTGCTTCTCTCTCAGAGTTGAGGAAAGCGGGGCAATGTACAGTGAGGAGTCAGGTTCTCTAAACATACCTCTGTTTGCCTTTTGTTGGTTGTTTATATCAAGAGAAACTAGAGATCAGGTTAATACCAGATTATAAGCATGCTACCTTAAAGGTTACAAATTTTCGTGCAGTATTTTCAAAATAAAAGAAAATGTGCATCTAGGATCTTACTGTAATTTGCTACTGATTAAGTACACATATGACATTTTATCAATTTGTATTTCATGCTTTTGCATGAAGTTGATCTATAGTTAGATGTTGAAGCTTTCCAGGGCTTTTATGAGTCCTGCAGAAAAAAACCCGACTCCCTGTCACACAAGGCCAGTTCCAGTGTGTTGTGTTCGACAGTAAATGAGATGCAAAGTAATGGTGTTACGGGATACGTTCTGATGCTATTTGTGCTTTGGTTTGTAGGTTAACATGTGTGATGAGTTCCTCCATGTAGAAAGGATTACATTCCAGACCAATAGCCTAACAAATAGTAGAGAAATCACAATTAAGGAATGTGTTTTAATCTTTAAATGCTAATAATGTACTTTCAGAGACCCAGAGGAAGCCTCTGTAATTAGAAAATTGGAAAATTTGTACTTAAGTATCTTCTATCCAGTTTTCCTGTTATGCTTGCATTAAATTAGACTAACTCTAGGAAGGAGTCTATCTTGTTAAAGGTATCAGGAGATGGATCTGAAGGACAATTTTTTTTTTTTTATTTTTTATTTTTAATACAAGCATTTACTGGATAGAGGTCACATTAATAGAATTTTGGAGAATTGATCATAAAACCTGATATTTTCTTTAGAATAAAATATTTGTGTCCTGCAACTACAAAAGTGGAAAGCAAGGAGTTTCAAATATTTCAAGGAAAATCAATTTTGAGATGACAGATAAGTGTATGTAATAGTAGGCGTACAGGACCTCATGATTGTTAGTCGAGTCAATTCAGAACCAAGTCTCCTAGTAGAATGCTTTTTTCTTTTATGATTTTTTTTTTTCCTCCTGTTTGCTTTGAAGTACTTTCTGTAGCTAAGGTATATCAAAATTAGAACTGTATCTGCACCGTATGGTAACAGGCGCATTGTCTAAATATTAATGTATGTTTCATAAGTGCAGTTGACTTAAGGATCACTTTTCACCACTTGAGAGGGCATTTAACTATAATTTTAGAGTTGAAAAGAGTGCCCTGATATACACAATAATTTGATGGGTAGAATAAAAAAGATTGTTTGTTATGTAATGGGTATAAAATTATAACGATTTCCTCCTGTGTTTACTGATGAAGGACAATTTAGTTCTCAAAAGGAGTTGATTCTCCAAATTTCTGGCATAAATGATTATGTGCTATACATATTCCCCACAGTATTTATTGCCTTAGTAGCAAATGCTGTATGCTGGAGCTCCACAAAAAAGAAGTTTCCTTGGTAGATTCCCTCTGAACAATAGATGTTCAGATGAGGGGACATTTGCTTTTTAAGCATATGAAATAACTGGGGCATATTGTAATCTACATTCTTTTTTTTTTTTTTTAAATTTTTTTTTCTTCAAACCTTTGGTTGGAGTCTTGCTAGCTAAGGATCCAGATCCCTTCTCTTTTTAAACAAGCATAGGGTTAATAACTATCCTTTCTATGCTATGGCCTGTAGCATCTAACGTCATATGCTCAGTTAAAAATACAGTGCAAATAACCTGTGGTTTCCTTTTCCAGTAAGCCCTGAGTTTATTTTAATTATAAAGTCGTTTTAGGTGGAACTTCTCTTAATTTTCTTTTTTTTTTGTTTTTTGTTTCCTCCTAGTTAGATGTAGACCTGAATTCTTCCAGCGATCCCAGTTTTTCATGCAGACCTATAACTAATATTCTTGGCAAAAGATCCATGAAAGAGTTAGGTCCCTAAAAGGCGATACAGACAGACTCTATCTATCTATCTTAGTCTCAGGCTTCCAGATTTTACTTTAAAAAATAAGGATTATGTTAACTCTCCTGTGGTGCCTAAAATTGCGTCTGTGCATACTGACAAGTTGCCATGTTTTTGATTACCTGTGTGAATTTACATGTTTTATCATAGAATCATAAAATAGTTTGGGTTGGAAGAGACCGTTAAAAGGTACTCTAGTCCAACCACAACGCCAGTGATTTTATATCTGTGCCCAGTTGGGAACAAAAATCTAGGAATTTTTATAGAATATTTTTCGAAGCACATCTTCAGGTAGCGGGGTTGGGGGGTATTTTCTGTGCACACAATATAACTACATTATTGGTTTTTCTCAGAAACTCTTACCTCTAGGAATGTTTTGGGGTGTTCTTTTTTCTATATCTGGCCAGAAGAAATGAATGTGATATTTGCAGTCCTTGGTCCTGCTGTAGCCTAATGACTGTTTTTGAATATTTGTCCAGGGAATGGATGGAAGATGCATGTTTTATGCCCACCTTTTGTTGGGGGAAAAACATTAAACTTACATGGTAATTCTCATAGAGAGATCCTAAATTATATAGGCTCCCGGCAGCAAAGGTGGTGCACTCTCCTCCTGTTGCAGCTATGTCAGCTTAGCTTGCTGGTTTGGGGGATTTTGGTGGTTACGTGTTTATTTTATTTTGTATAGTAAGCCCGCAAGTACTGGAAAAAGTATAACTTTGTGGAGTTTGGATCATGCCTCGTACGACAGAAAAGAATTTTGGTCCCTGTTCTCAGGATAAACGTCTATGGTATCTGATGTTTTTATTCAAAATAAAAGGTGGAAACTAGAACGTGGTACTCTGATGCCTACAGAGGCAGTAGCATTGTCAGCTGTACCTGTCTTGTCTCTCACAATGATTCTCGATCACAGCTTTCTTCTTTTCTAGCCAAGTAGAACACTGTAAAATGAAAAGAGGCAAGTATTTTCATCCAGAATAGCATACAACCTGTAGTTAGGAGCCGTCTCCTAGAATGATATAGATATATATATATATATTTTTTTTTTTCCCTTGGGCAGAGAAGGGAATTCAACCTGGGTTTCTTAATAACTGGATGGGTGCTCTAACCACTGTACTGATGTACAGTTGTTTTTTTGGGGATAATTGAGTTTTGAAAACCTGAGCAAATCCTTAGCCACTGTCACTGGGGGAAAAAAAAGAAATGGATCAGAGAAAGTAAGGCTGTGGGAGCATCTCTGTATATGTTCAGAAAGGGAATTCAGTAGACAAATACGTGACATATCTTTTAATAGAAATGTGTATATATTTTTGTTATATAATCTATATGTAGACAGGTAAACCCTTGCTGCTAAAAGACTGGAAAAGGAAGGAGCTGCATTACCTTTTGTGTTTCTTAATTTCATTTGTACTGATCTATGTGAAAGCTGTGACTGCCAGTGCGCATGCTACAACTGCACGTGCTTTATTTCTTTTCACCAGTCTGTCATTAGTGAATGAGTTAACTGAGTAGGAGGACAGACTGAACTCAGCCTTCAAAAATTACTATTAAGTTGGGGGGGACAACATAGAAAAAATCTGTGTACTCCTTAATAGGTGTTCATGGTTTTCAATGTTTCGTAATTTCTTTTTGACTCAGTCATCTGTAGCAGTTGTATAAATTACTTCTAATGATGCAATATCGCTGAAGAATTTTGTTTTTACTTTGCAGTGTGTCATTATTAGCTCTGAGGGAAAAAAACCTGTATTGTTTGGTCTGTATAAAGGACATTTAAAAAAAGGAGGGTGAATTCAAATCAAAAGAGAGAAGAAAATTTAAACCTTTGCCACAGATGTTTTCTGTAGAAAGGAAACATAGATTGTCACTTTGCGAAGTGAACTAAATGGAACATCTGTGAGTTCTTGTTTTCATTCTTCAAGCCTTGATTCTCTTCTCTTTCTACTAGTCTTAGGGATGCATATTCTCTTGATCCTGCTTCCCTTAGGGATGCATATTCTCTTGATCCTGCTTCCATTGCCAGTTAACTCCATCAGTGCTGGACAAAGTCTTCTATGAGAAAAAAAATCTAAAAAATCAGTTAATAAGCTCATCACTGTGTCTTGACCTGGTTTAAACAGCTACTGGATGCTACAGGTTGGGCAGCAGTTGCTAGTGGAAACATCAGCACAGTTCGAATGTCGCTGTGAGGCTGGAGTGCACAGACAGACTATTTATTTTTTCCTAAGTGCAAAGGAAGTAAGAAATAGAAAAGCTGTTATATTTTCTTTTTTTGTTACTACTGGTAGTGTACAATAAACGAACCTCGATTATCCATGGTTACTCAGGTTTATATTAAAGATTCTCAAAGCTGCAGCCCAGAAAGAGCGAGCCTATAGTGATTAAATCTGGCCTTTATTCTTTTGGTTCTGGAATAATTTGAGCTTTCCAGAACAATTTGTGTAGCTCTTGAAAAATTACAGCAGATTCATCGGGTTTCTCTACGCTCTTGGATGGCGCGGATGGAGCATTACACAGCTGGGCTGTGTTCTTAGTTGCGCTTCCCTGTGGTGTGTGTTCTCCTTCGGCTGTTCCAAAGACAGGGCTCAGGAAGAGCTCCCCGGGACACTCCTTGCGCTCCATGGTGCAGACACATGGTTCGGTTGGATGTGTAGTGTCATGTGAAGTCTTCATCTGTGCTTTCAGCTCAGCTTTCTTCCCTGAGAGTCTCCTCTGCTGGGTGTCTGTGTCCAGCTTTTGGTAGCAGGGCTGCTTACCAGATAAACTCTGTCAGTGGTGAGGAGTTTTCTCTCTTGCACATTCACCTGGACTAGGTCTCAATTTAGTGGTTAAAGATTTCTCCAGTACGTGATTCTGTGGAACTTTTTTTTAAAAGCCTGCAGTTTCTTTCTCTTGATGCTTATATAAAGGAAACCAGATTTTATATTTTGAGAATCAAAATTAACTGGATGGAAAAACTCGGGCAGAAATGTCATAGTGGTGTGGTTGTAGAGTAGAATTTATCTGAAGTTGTAGCCAAGATATCTTGCATCAAAGAAGAAATGCAAAGAAATGGATCTGTAACTGGGTACACAGGTCACATAAATGACTGATTAATTTGTGACTGCCAACGGTAAAACAAATCAGAAATAAAATCTGGAAGAAAACCCCAGACAGATTCTGCAATGGCAATGTTGAATTGTTTTGTGGATGAAGACAGGTGACTTTTCTCTTTTTTTTTCTTTTTTTTTTTCCTTTTTTCCCCCCCTGCCTTCTACTGTTGAACTTCAAAGCTGGATAATTATATTTTGTAACCATCCTGCGCTATATAGATATTGCGGTGTTTCCAGTATTGTGATGGGAGCACAGCACTGTCTGCTCTGGTAAGAAGTGTGGTTGCCATGGCCCACAGTAGTAAAGGGCTGTGAAGAAGAAAATTTGAGAACAGAGAGCTTACCTCCAGCTCTTCCACTCTAGCCCAATTAATTCTCTTTAACGGAGTAAGAAATGGATAGCAAGTTAGACCCAGCTTAGGTCCATTGCCGTTTCTGACTTGGGGCTGATGCCATGCCTTGGCAATGCAAAGAGAGTGGTACAGAAGAAAGGATGCCTCTTGAATTCTGAGAAAATGGAGACCAGAGGGCAGCTGTGTGTTGGTGGCTGCCTGAAAATGTGACAGCACTTTGTCCCAAGCCAGAAATAATGTGGAGAGAGGGCTTTGCTGCTTCTCTGTCCATGCTTTGTCTCTACCTGAGAGAAGAAAAACTTCCAAAGGAGCCCCTAAGTTCTTTCTTTAACTAGTGACAAAATATGTTTTTCGCACCAGTATTAACAAGCAAGCAAATAATTCCAGCTCCTTCCTCCTCTAGGTGGAGTAATTGAGAAGTTGCCCAGTTGTTTTTGAAGGATCTAGAAATAGACCCCTGTCCCCTGCATGGCAGGCATGGATCTCATGCAAAAGCCGCAGGAGGGCCGTGCTACACCAGTACTGTGTTTGGCTATTTTGCCTCTAATTTCTGTGCAGAGATCCCATCCGAGGCGGGATTCATAACCGTTAATGACCGGCTGCTGTCTCGTTACATTAGCCACTTGCAAAATTTGTTTCATGGTTCCATCTTGCTGATTTTCTTCACAGTGGATGAAGAATGCTGTCACTTATTTATGCCTTGTCTTTGAGTAGTTGAGGTCTGTGCAGTGACCGTGAAGATACTGAATTTAAACCTTGTTAATCACAGTGTTTGTTGTCCATATGGTTCTGCTTTATACAGTCAGTTTTATTTTATTCAGTGTCACTTCCTAGATTCTCCTCTTAGTTCTAATGTAGAAGAATTGTAACATTGCATTTTGGAACAAAACATGCAAGCTTAGTCTGATTTAGCTTTTGTTATTTAATCTTTTCTCCTTGATTTGGATTTGAAGGTCTTTCTGTTCATGTTACTTCTCTGACAGGAAAAAAACCAGTTCTGACTACTTTTCTAGAACTTGACAATTCAGAGAACATTTTTATTTGAAAATATTTTACTTATGATATAATGTATAATATATTTTGTTTAAAGCACTTAAAACTTTTTTAAAAGTAAAAAAAACTTCTCTATCTACAACTAAACCAACAAAACAATTTTTCAGTGTCTACAATGTTGCTTTTATTTTTGTTTCTCTGACCTGTGCTGACTATACATCTGATAGGGACGGGGTATGTATGTATATGCCACATAACCTGTTTGTTTTTTTTTTTTAATATATATAGATATATAGATGACTAAGTTTCTTTGTGTGCTTTTAGTTTTACTGTTTAATACTGGAAGTACAGGGGAGGAATTCTTATCTTCTGAAAAAAATACATACTTTGGGTGGCTGCAAAGTGATCGTGAACGATGGTGGTGGCGTTACAATGATGCGAAGCCAGAATCTGCCCCTGCTATTTTTATTTTTTTTTTTTTTTACTAACAGGGAGACTTAGTTTTTGCTTTCGCTTCATAGTATCAATGTGATTCTTGTGGCACAGTCAGTAAATTGTGAAAGAAGAGATAGGTGCATCCCATGCAGGATGTATGTTTTTAGGCCATGACATTATGCAGCTGAGAATAGAATTAGTTTTTCCTTCTGGTACTTGGTTGTTTAAACATTTAACAGCCAGCAGAGAAATCTTAGAAACTGTTTTTACATCTTGATCGGTAATGCAATACAGGCCAGTTTGGTCAATTTGACATAAAATGTCAGCACTCTCCTTTAGTACTAAATGAATAGTTTAGACATGTTGAAATTCAATATTCTCCTTTTAATATATGTAATTCAGAATGTAAGTCACTAGTTTGAATTCTAGCAGGATGAGACAGTAGTTTCTGTCTGAAAGACTGTAGTTTGGTCACTATTTTGGCTCTGGACAGAGGTACACATGTTCATGCTCGCTGCCGGTAGTTTCTATTAAAAGCAGAGGTTGTTGAGCAGGCTCACTCTAATGCAGATCCCCCTCCAATTTTAGGAAAATGGTATATTGTCAGGGCACAGCGGGGAACTTTACATCACCACGGCTAGAACCATACCTAGTCTGTGAATAAACCAACTTAATCTTCTTTTGCTATTGATCCATCAGCTTTCATGCAAGCACTAAATTCATCCTTAAAAAAATAATTAGCTCCAGTGTCTTGGCAGAATTCCAAGTAGGCAATTACATTGTGCCTGCTTAAAAATACCCCCTGTAGTTACAATTGGATAACTTATAGTGACAGATGATTGTGTGTTTTGTGATATGTTTTCGGTGTGGCTTTTTATCAGTGTGAAGTCTGCTGTAATGCTGCAAATGCCTCACTCTGCAAGAACCTATTGACCAGGATGGCTTATTAGCATGACAAAGAAAAGTGTCTATGCAAAATATTTCCCCAATATTTTAAAGACAAAAGAAGAAAGATTTAGATGTTCCTTGCACACTTGACAATTTTGAAAGCGGTATCTATAATGCGCCTTTCGGACTACGTGCATTGATACATAAGAGAAAAGCGAAACTGAACCTTGCTTGTTTTGTAGAACTCACTGTTAAATATGGACCCAGGACCGACATTTTAAGGTGGTTGAGAAAACAAAGGGAAGATACTGATTTTCTTTGTTGACTGTAGTACTTTGGGTTCAGTTTGAAGTTGGATTATTTCAGGAACATTTTTTAATAGAAGAAAAGATAGATATGGAATAAAACATATATTAGCTTATGATTCCCTTTCCAAGGGTAGTAAATAATTCTTTTATTTTTTTCCTCTTTTGACAAAGAAAATGCAGTTTATAGTATCTAAATAACTTGTATCTGGTATTAAATAATTTGAAAAGACCAGGAGATTATTTGGATTTATAGATATTTGAGGAAACACTAGATGATTCAAAAAAAACTTGAGGAGAAGGAGATGAAACTCCCGTCTCCTTCCACAGTTGAAGACCAAAACTTCATTTTTGATAAAAAATTTGATAATATCTGACTGAACAGGTCTGATACATTTGCTGATTATTTAAATTTCTTCATATTGGTGAAAGAGGTGGAAGGGAGTTTTCACATTTCATGGGCTTGTTCTTCGTTAGTGATACAGATACTCAAAAGGGCAGACATGGTCTAGGCATCAAGCCCTTGCAATTATATACTGTCAATGGAGCGTTTTAGGAGAACAGTATAGAAAAAAAAACGAAGTTAGCAGGCAGTCTGAGGGCTTCTCTCCCCTTCTGCTTTGTCTGCTGGTAATGGAAAAACAAGCCTATTTTTAGGAGTTCCCTTTATGATGTGAAAGCGTGGCATCTCTGACACAAGTTGCAGAGAGCTAGCAAACCTTGCAAATCGAAATATAAAGAACAAATAATTCTAGTCTTTCTGGCTCAGGAGTTTGAGAATTAAGAGTCAGTCCTTTCCTAGTCAGGAAATTGACCTACATTTTAATAAACACTTATTTTTAAATGAGTTTCTTCTTCTTTCTAGATGTAGAGTTTTTAGGAGATGACAGTAGAATTTTTAGGCAGTTCTTGTTTCATATCTGTCTCTTCTGTCTGAAATACAAGGGGTCAACATTGCACTTACGTTAGAGACTTGGGCAGTTTCACACTTTATGAAGAGCATATGAATAATCTTATTCATCTACTGAACGAGGGGAGAAAATTTGCTACTGAAATGTTTCATTTAATCTTCTCCTAGCATTCTTATTTTGGAAAAAATTGTTGTTTGTATAACCTCTTAGAAACAAACTTCAGAACAATTTTGAGAATAGCATAGTAGCTCAGGTGGTTAACGTATGTTTAGGGATTCAGTTATTGCCTTTGCCTTCACTTCTCTTTTTCAGTTCTCTATGTTTTGTTCTGTCTTTAAGCAGTAAAAGCTGTCTGTCTGGAAATTGTGAAGGCAGTTCTATCACATAGCATCTATTTTCAAATTGAATATTATTTAGAAAATGATCAGAATAGCTACTTTTTATTTCTGATGTGGATCTTCAGTATAAATTCGCACGTAATTTAAAAAAGCAAACACAGAGAACGTGCGCTCCACTTAAGATTTTCATCCCAAGTATTTTACTTTTTTTGCTGCATATCATTATGCACGCTCTTATAATTTAATTACCGTTACCTCCATTTAGCATAACTGTGTAGCTCTAATAATGTGATTTAATGATTTAATGCCATAGTAATAGTAATTCATTCAACATTTGTTTTGGATTTGGAGTAACAATTGCTGTGTTTTTCTTTTTTTCTGAACATTAGCCTAATCATTCCAAATTAAACAAGCAGGAAAAAAAGCTGAAGCCAATTTTGGTTTTGATACGGTTTTCTTTTTACCAGGTGTGATTTATTATGTTTCATTGCAGTTTCATTTCAGAATAGTGAAAGCTGTGGTTACCTCTTGTTGTGGGTATTTTGTGTTGTCTTGGTCCTATCCTGTGTGCTCTAGGACCTAAAATAGCTTAACCTGTGTGTATGTAGCCGCTTTCTCTCTGTGCATTTTTGCTTTGTCAGTTCTTCCTTTTCTTTGGACATCCTTCCATCGCCCTGTATAGAGAGCTCTCGTACTACGCAGTTTATAGATCTCAGATCAAATTTGAAGGGTGGCAGTTAGAAACACATTACTTTAATGACATCTTTAAAATTGCTGAGAAGCCATTGAGAAGCAATAGAGGCAAAATTCTTCTTTGTGCCATTTGTTTGCAAAGTCACATTTCAGTACTGGACTCTACAGGTAAGGTAAAACAATAAGTTTCTGTAACCTCCGGGATTTGCAGTGGTGTATGGAAAGGACTAATGCTGGCTTGATTTACAGGCCCTTGTAAAGATGAATAAAAGGTTGGAAACAGTCTACATTTACAGGAAATTCTTATCTGAAGGTACTGGGACACTGAATCTGATGCTAACCAGCAATGCTAATGTCAAGATAGGTGCTTTCTTACGTAACAAGATCAAATTGTCCTCATACCTCCTTATGGCAATATCAGGGGCTTTGAGAAATTAAAATCTCTTGCTTCACGTAATTTCAGTGTGAATTGTACCACAAAGCATTTTTTTCTGCTTGCATCAGTAGATCAAGTCTTAATTCACTGTAAGTTTCAAGTTACACTTTGCCAAGGCAGAGTATGTGATACCAGTTTTGGAAGGCATAGTCGATGGTATGTGTAGGTCTGCCCTTAAAGTGGTCCCTATTCCTTCTTCAGTAGTATGCGTTTGACATGATGGGTGTCTTGGGGGCAGCTGGAGAGGGGCACCACAATAAGGTACTGATTGACAGAGGCTGAAACCTCTTTATTCCTGCTTTGCAAGGACCATAGTGCTTTATATATGCCAGTGATGGACTCATGCCTATCTTTTCTCAAATACAGAAGAGGGATTTTTACAGCACAGTAACGATGACTCACCTGTGGATTATAACTGTGGCCTCTACTACTTTATTGCTGCTTCTTATTCCTGGGAGACCTCAGAAACATCACCGGTTGCGGTGAAGGATGTGAGTGGGCTGTGGTTATCTTGTCATCTATTCTTCTTCTGTACGTAGACTTAGTGTAACTATGCATTCCCGAGACCACCGTTCCCATTCTGATACAGCAAGATGCATGTGTACCTACTTTGGATTCTGATTTGATTACATCATTCAGAAGAAGCAGGGTTATTGCTGGTTAAGTACTTGTCAAGATTGAGTTTGATCGGTGAAATGCTGACTACCTACGCTTGTTATAAAACCTCTGCTGTGGGAGCTCCCTTCAGTTTTAGAGATTGACTCGGTGGAAAAGGTGTTCCGGCACCATGGGCTTTACGGAAAACCTTTCTTTCTTCTGAGCCTTCGGTTAGAAAGTGAATTTTTAAAGCCCTAAAGTAATACATTGATGTCACAATTCCTATTGGAAACTTGGAAAACCACTGTGACATGCAAATTGGTGATTGATCTTTAATCGAAAGATGACAAAGTAGAGAATATCAATTGAGAGAGAACTATATATGACGCGTAACTAACAGTGAATGCTAATTAGGAATTCTAACTCCTAAGAAGACGCTCACCCGCAGAGGTGGATCAAATTCATGCTAGATTTTGAGACAATGTTGTTTAAAATAGAATTAAATTCCTTACCAGTCACATGTTTGGTTTTCTTTTTACTTACGCTAGTATAAATTTACAGTAACTCCACTGAAAGAGGCGAAGTTCCTGTTGGTGTGAAACTAGAGAAAGTGAGAAACATCTGGAGGCTGAGACTTTTTAGGTAAACCCTTCTGGAGAAATCACAGGAGTCACTTACATAATGGAAACATCCTATAATTTTTACTGTGCCTTTTTCCCTTGTTGCCACACATTTCTGTTGCCAGGGTAACCGATCATGAATTGTTCATAGTAAGTGACCTTGTCATTGCTTTTATATACGCCATGAGTTATTGTGCAGAGGATATTTATAGAATTATAGAGGTGATTGTGACTGCCTGAAGACAAGCAGATTTTGTTTCATTTAATTCTTTTCTGTAGAATAGGAGACTAAAAAGCATAAGAGAGGAGAATGGTACGTTTGTCTCCAGGAAATCTTGCTATTATTCAGATAGGGACAAATACAGCTAATAAGTCATAAGGCAGCTGGATGAAGAGTGGTCAGCTCAGCCTCTGGATGCAGTGGTTTTGTTTGATACTCTTCTGGACTGGACTTAGGTATATTCAGATTTATTCTTCTGTGATTGGTATTTTTGGAGGTGCCAGAATTTTTGTTAAGCTATGTCAAAAAGAGTACATGATGCACATTTAAAAAAAAAACAAAAAAAACCAACAAACAAAAAACAACAGCCCAACCCAAAACCAACAAACTTATTTTCTCAGCCATTCCAAATGGCAGGAGCTACTGCTTATTCTCCTTGTCCTGGCATTCTGTACAGTAGTTAATTAAAATAAAACAAAACTCTGTCAACATTTTAAGTATATGCAATAATAGACCGATCACTTTATTTAAGTGATAAAGAGAGAGCAAATAAGCCTAAAAAGAAAAAAAATATTCCAAAAATGTAGAGCCCGTAAACTCAAAAAAAAGACAAATCTTAGCAGACTGACTTACAGCCTAAAATAGGAGCATCGAGTGTAGCTCAAAGATATGCAAACTGTAAACTTGTAATATGGTCTCAGTTTGATGTTTTAAGCCTTGCAGTTTTCATCACAGCACTTAACTTTCAAGTAACTGAATGTTAAGTTGTTATGCTGCATAGGGGATAAAGGAATAATGCTAGTTCAAATAGGAGAATAATATGAAGAGTGTCTGAGAGCCGTGGAAAGATTCCTAGCCATTTTGTGCATTCAAGAAGAAAAAAGGGTTTTATTACATAATTGCCCTGGTAAATATTTTTGCAGTTGTGTTTTGGAATTGTTCTTTTAATCTAGGAAAAGATGTGGTAAGATCTTTGGGATTCAAGGTATAATTGTGACATAAGGATGAAGTTCATGTTTGCCATATAATTACAGTTGTGGTGCAGCTGGGCATTCCTAGTAGCTGGGCCTGCCTATTCTGCACACAGTCTCATTTCCCGAACTGGTCCAGGAATCCCCCAGCTGGTCTCCACGCAGAGGAGGCAGTGGCCGGCAGAGGCGACAGTGTCTGGGCTGGAGACCACTGGGACAAGATGACTGAACCCCTGTGGCCACCTTCATAGCAAACCTTCACTACTTGTTAAAAGAACTCCTCAGGTGAGGAATTTGGACAGTCCCGTGGAGCTCCTGCTGCACATACAGACCAGTTAATAGGCACTACCCGTGTGCTTAAGAGGTGTTGATTCATTCCTTGGGCAGAGCATGTGGCAGTCTTGGAAACCCCGGGATGTGATTCTTGCCATAGATTTTGCCACGCTGTACGCAGATGCTTTTAAATAGCCACTAGAAACTGTTCTTGCAGATGCAGGAATGGTCATGCAGGTCAGTTACGGTATTTGGGAGATGTTTTGTGTATAATTTAAGGTAACTAATAGCAATGGGTCATTCAAGTGCTGGAATACTGTGGGACCACAGGCCAGCTGGATTATAAGAATTCGGCAAAACAATAGCCCAGGCAGTCTTGCCTGATCCAGCTGAAGATGCCATTGCAAGGACCCTTGTTGATGGAGATATCTGTCCTTAACTGAGCAGCAACCGACCGTCCTGTTCCACAGATTCAATTCCCCTTGTGAACACTATGCAAAAGATCCCAGTATATTAATTATTATTGTGTTTCTTTTAAGCAAACAATCTGCCTGTGAGTACCTTTGTAGAAAAAGAATCAAGCTTATTTCCATTTAGCAACCAGCTGGAATTTCAAGATCAGCTAATGATGTCTTGAAACATCTGTCATGCCTCCAGAATTACCTAATGATGACAAAATGGATATATTTTATGAACTACATAGTGAGTTAACTTCAGATGAGGAGTAGTGTAGCGCTGAGTCCATTGGTAGAAGAGCTCTTACTCAATATTTTACATAATGCAAGAAAGCAATAAGCAAAAATAGAGAGAAGGTTACCCTACAAATTTTGTATGCTAAACATCAAGTGCTCAATTGGACTAAATAGCATAGCAGTACAACACCGAGCCATTTAAACTGTCAGTTTTAAATGACTGGGAATGGTAATCTCATGGGAGGGATAAGTAGTCTAATGTGTGCTCCCATTCATTATCCACTTACAATGTTCTTTTTTTTCCCCCCATGTCATAGGTATGTTATGATAAGAATAAACCTACCAGCCTGATGCTGAATAAGTATATACAGAGAACTAATACTTTGTATGTAGTTCTGCTTAATTTGCCATCAAGATAGTCTATTTTTTTGCAAATATTACTACGCTTACATTTAGTGTATCAAATCACTCTGTTCTGGTGTTTCCACAGTTCATTGCTTCCTGGAGATCTGGTCCACGGTGTAGCTACAGCCGCCATAACCTAAATAAGTATTGGATCTTTGGAGAGAATGATCTAGGTCTTTCTTCAGTATTTTTGCCTAAGTGGGAGTAAGGACAGGTGACAGAAACCAGGTACTTTAGGAAGAAATTCTGTGCTGTGAGGGTGGTGAGCCCCTGTCCCAGGCTGCCCAGAGAAGCTGTGGCTGCCCCATCCCTGGAGGTGTTCAAGGCCAGGTTGGACGGGGCTTGGAGCAACCTGGTGTGGTGGGAGGTGTCCCTGCCCAGGGCGGGGGGGGTTGGAACTGGATGGGCTTTAAGGTCCCTTCCAACCCAAACCATTCCATGATTCTATGATAGTTTGACTATAAAAAGGTACTTACAAGTAGTATCATATCGGTAGGCTTTCTTTGCGTCCAGCTGGGCATTGTCTTACTTTTGGTTCGTGCTTTACTAACTTGGAAATACCACTTATTTTGCTCCACATTTCATCTTGTCTGAAAAAGAAAAGCAATTTTTAAGATCTTTTGGTTTGTTTTTAAATGGATTGCAGCTAGCTCTTTGAATTAATTTTTTATGTCTTGTATGCTTGCACATCCTGAATGAACTTTATTAAAGCAAGTTAGCATTCTGTTGCCATGCAGCAGAGTAAGTAGTCTTGCTTACGTTTGAGTGTTTTAAATGAGGTTTAAATATATAGTATTAACACTCTTCTGTTTTCTTTGAGAAAACCATTTATTATCCATTTGCTTGAGGGATTTGCTCAAAGTGCAGTGGTTGGAAACTGTGTTAAACAAGATAACATGCAAAAGAGACTTGAGATCTGCATTTATGGCTAGGGTTCTGGATGCAATGAAAAAACCCACAGTGCATCAGCCGCTTCCACTGTGGGGGGAAAAGTTAATTTCTATACATTAGATTGTTGGTCTGGGTAGACTCTGTATTCTTGCAATGACAGAACATGCCTGGATCACAGTGTGGAGAGCACATTGAGCAGTCTGGACGCTGGCAGAAGTCTCTCTATGTATTTATTAGTGCTTAGTACATAACTGCCATACAGGTAAGGTACTTATAAATTAAGTTAATTGCTTCACTTGGTCGTGGCGGCTCCCACTGATTCTGATGGCAGGAAAGATTGTCACTCGGAATCAAATAGCTGATCAGTCTACTCACCAGTGGGTGCTTCAAGGAGGTGGAGTGAAAATAAATAGCAGTTGCAGCTTACTGTGGGACTCTGAAGCATAAATACAGTGACAAAAAGTGTCATCAGTCTTTGTGTGTGTGTGACTTCATAATCCAGGACCACAGAATACATTAAATTTACTTAGTGACTGCTAGAAGTTAGCAAAGCTACAGTTAAAAGCACGTCACTGTTGTTTGTTGATGTGGTTGCGTCAGGACCTTTTATTTTCCACTCTTCTCATTCTTGGTGTGCTCTTCAGCAGCTGCCCCATTTGCTATTCAGGCAAGGGGCTCTGTAGAAAATTAGGACCTGCTCTGTATCTGGGATTTGTAGGTGAAACTCAGTGCTGAGGGTGTTTTTTCAAATCCATGAGTTCTTGTCATGAAAGTAAATGCTTTTAATCAGGTACGTTCATGGAAAAGGGAACATCAGGAAATAAGCTAAAAAAACAGAAGGGAATATTTGAAAATACTTTTTGTATTGTCTCATGTTTCTTTTACTCTTAAATAGACAGGACGGAATTACTCAGAGCAATCGGGCTGACTAATAATGGCAATCTAAAATTGTATGTAACACTAGTGACTGCATTATCAAGAATTATCCATGCGGTTCCAAAATGCAGGCTGCTGCCTGCAATTCTACATAAATGTGTAAGTTTATTCCTTTGCACATCTGCAGATCTGGGGCTAAGATACTTGTTACACTTCTAACTTCTGTGGTTTTGAGTGACTGATGCTACGTACAAATGTCTTAAAATGTCTTTTCTAGTAAAGGCTTAAGAGTTGAGTTATTAACCCCACAGGCTTTTCAGTTGAAAGTTACATACAGTACTTCTAAAATACCTAATCGGATTTTTGAAGTGCTCAATAGAAATCAGTTGCATGCAGAACTTAGAGTCATTTTCTTCACAGGCCAGGCTAGTTCATCGTATGTGCTTATGCTTAACTCTGATATTCATTTGAAAGGGAACAGCAGTTAGAACAATTAGGCAGATCAATAAAAATTACTGCCTTTATAGGAAATACCTGTTTGGCATTTGGGAAGAAATGAAGTACTACTTCTGAAAAGCCCTCGGAAGCTCTAGAAAAGAGACATCGAGTGTGAACAAACATCAGTATACTATAGAAAAAATCAAAGCTTTTATTTTTTTAGTTGAAAAGGATTTTTCTTAATTGATTTAAGGTCTTTTAAATAAACTATGGTAACTTAAAATTGATGAATGAACCGTTAAGTCTGCATTTGTTTTGCATACGTAATACTTTTCTGTGCTGTATCTTACAATGGTTAGAAGGCTCTATCTGGGAATTAACATTTACATGCTCAAATGTATTTTATTATAGTGTAGATATAATCTACAGTATCACTAAAGTTGTTGGTAATCAAGCTATGATATGTCATTCTCTTTGTAAAACATAAACCTATATGGGATTTTGACTGTTGCTAAAATATTCAATATGCTCTGTCTCAATATATTTTATACCTAAGTAAAATTTTATAAGAAAAACATTGAAAGGTGGCATTCACGTAGTAGGTTACAATGCTGAACTTTACGGTCTTTGAGATATACATTCCAAAACCTTTCAAAGAATGTTAATGTTACATTTATAGACATTATTGTGCATTAATTCTTAGGCTTTTTCTTCCATTTCAGTCCCATTTTGTCATTTTTATGCATTTGTCTTAGGGTCATAAATCGTCTGAAAGTCTTTATATCTTGCTTTATTCTGCAGTTCCCTGTGCTTTCTGTTCACGCTGTTTGGGCTACATCTGGAATACAGAATCTCAAATTTCAATTTGGTTTGCTGATACCCCACTGGCAGCCCTTTTGGTTTGGAAGACATTGTGTTTTGCATTTAGGACTTGAGGATTACAGCTACACGCTAGATTTTTAGCCATCTCTTCTTTAATGCAGAAATACTTTATCTTATCTTCTAGTTTCTGCAAGTCTCCAGCATAACATAGTGAGCCTGCACTTGAAGAGAGAATGTGCACAAAATGTATATATTTATCTGTGTTTGCTGAAGATGAACCCAGCTTTTTGCATGATCGGACAAATTATCATCTTTCAGGGGAAAATCTAAAAATAGCAAGCAGGGTACATATACACTATATCTTATGAATGAATTGGATAGAAAATGTGTTACTGCTTTCCTGCATATTCAGTCTCGGGTATTCTGTCTAGAAGGTTTTAAATACTGAGGTGTAACAGAGGGAGTTAAGAATGATAAGGGAAAGGGAAAACGAGGATGGTATAAGCTCAACTTCTCATCCAGTTAGAATGGAACTGGATTTGAATTTCTCAGTTAGAATGGAACTTAGTTTGTCTGGATCATTCAGACATAGACAACCTCAGCATCCAGCTCCTTGCATTCCCTGTCCTCCCATTGCACATTCAGAAGGTACAAATGTGGATAAGGATTCTCTCTCTCTAAAGCAATTCTGAGATACTAAGGTGCCTTTTTGCATACTAGCTCGGGGGGGGAGGGGGGGGAAGCCATATTAATGGTGTAATGCCACATTAAATCCTTATGGACTATATCGTACTTATCGTTGCTGATAATTACTCCAAGTGGAGGTGTGTGCCAAGGTATATCGATATCTTCCAGTTTATATCTTAGCTTGTATACCTCAGCACTTCTCTGCTGCCGCCGTTTGGCATAAATGGATTCTTAGAATACCTCATTGGCACAGTATATTTGCAACAGCGCATGTCCCCTCCATGCAGGAGAATGGGTTGGTCACATACGTACCCCTCTACCTACCTACCGCTGCTTGGCTGCATGCTTCCTAGTTCTTGGTACTGAAACAGGAAACGGAAAACACTGCTAAATCTGGAACTGCTTCTGAAAAAGGTGTTCTCCATTATCAGACAAGCTGCCTGGGACGCTGGTCTAACTCAGCCATGCTTGAATTTTCTTTGGTCATTGCTGTGTGGTTACCTGCTTGATAGTTGGCATCATCTGAATGTTGATGATTTGTAAATAAACTATGGTGGCGTGCTAATATCTGAAATGTTTGTAGCTAATCAGAGCATTGCGGACTGCAATCAAACTCCGCTTTCTAAACTTAATAAATTATTATCTGATACTGAATTTATTGTAGCTATTAGAAGAAAGTTGTGACCTTTCTTACTCTAACACTGCAGTATCTCAGTTCTCTTACAGTCATTTGTTGCTATTATAAACTCTAAACTGAGTATTAGCAATCTTCTGTACAGGCAGATACTGTGGCTCATGTTCATTCAAGCTCCAGAGTTATAAGTAAGAAATGAGGCTTAGGAGTCTCTCTAGAGATTTCTAAAAGAACATATAATATAGTTTAATGTGTCAGACCATTGGATGACACTGCTGTTCCACACAGATAAAGGTGGTAGAAAGGAAGTGGCATGAAAGAATGAAAATCTGCTCTTAAAAATGTTCATTTAACTGTAAGACCTTCATCTACTTAAAATGTTGTTTCTGAATTAGTCCCTGGTAATGGCAGTTGTGAAGCCTGGCATAGCACTGCGTACAAACTCTGTTCCACGATAATAGTGCACTTCCATTTGCTTCAGTAGTGATATTGAAGCAAATGAAAGCACACAGACGCATTTTCTTGACTCTGCTATGTTGCATCGTACATTATAGCCTACTTTATTTAGTTACAGAATCAAATTACTCATGTCTGGGTTGAAAGGATGAAATTGCTGATCTCTATAGGCTAAATGACAAGTAGATGCAGACCAGGAGGGTACACCTACACTCAAGCTCCAAAGGTACCAACATCTCTTTTCAAGGTGGTCAAAATGATATGTGCCTAAGTAAACACTAAGCAGTTTTTATGAACTTGTGTTTCTCTTTGAAAGCAGCTTTGAAAGTTGCTGAATCTATTTAAGAATTGCAGAAGGTTCTGTTTAAAAGCTTGTCTAGTTTTTTTTGGCTATATGTTTGCTTAACCAGTGATGTTACCTCTGGCTAGGAGCCTCTTTTCATCTTTACTCCCATCAAAATAAGAAACAGGTACCCTAGTATTCAGGCAGTATAATAAATAATCAGTATCTGATGTGGTGGTGGTGTTATACTGTAAAAACAGCTAGAAACTTTAGGAAATGGTTTAATAAATATGCAGGCTACAGACAACGTAGTCAGACTATCTCATTTTTCTCTGAACCATTTATTCTTTTCTTAACTGCTCTAATGCTAAGGTTTGGGTCAGTGACAGATGTTTGTGTTGTCTTTGGCACGTCTCTAAATTCCTTAAATTTAACTTGGGTTACACTTCGGTTTTTCTAAATAATTAATTTTATAAAACATTTGCAGTTTTTATTTCGAGATATGAAATGTGTGATTAATTTAACAAAAAATATGTACCTCTTGAGAATGCTTTTGAGAAATTGAAAATTTAATTGTAGGTGCCTGTTCTGTGCTTTATAAATAGCCCCATTTTTGCATGGGAGCTTTTTTCCCTAGTCTGGTGATATATAGAACAAGCTAATCAAAACATAATCATTAGACTCCTAGAATTGTCTTGCTAATGTGTACCAAAGGATCTTTGTGAGTATACCATGCTGCTGTAAGGAGACACTAGCAGTCCTTTCTGTTTAATGATAAGACAAACTTTTTTTTCTGTTCTTTTATTTTTGGTTGTTTGGCTTGGTTTGTGTGGGTGCTTTTTGGTGTTTTTGCTTCTTTGCTTTCTCCCGCAAGACCCTATATTAGTCCTGTTTCAAGGTCTTTTAATTTCTGCATGTTCAAGCACTCCCAGGAGTTCCAAAGGAGCTTTTTAGATAGCTGTGTTCTTTATTACTTTTGGATAAGTCAGGCCCTGATCTTGCAGTACATCTGTGGTTTATTTTTCTGTGCGTGAGTAGTCTGTTTGGTTAAAATGTGTTTGCAGAATGAGGGTTTGTAATTTTCTGCAAACACTGGCTCTGATCCGCTTTTTTTCAGAATTAAGATCATCATTATAAATCTTGCTGACAGTAGCTAAGCCACCCTGTGATATGTACGTGTGAGCGAGAAACTTCAGGTCTTGAGATAACACAGGGCTCCCCGTAAGTTGTCTCTTTTAACCAGCCACTTCAATACCTGTAATAAACCCCTTCATTTTACTTGACTCAACTTGATGATAAAAAGTTTTGCTTTTTTGCTCTTTCCCCCTTCCTCTGAGGAAATAGCTGAGCCTAGTTTTCTAATAACTGAAAACTGTTGGCTCTTAAAAATTAGCTTGAAATACCTCCAGGAACATTATTTGGCCATCTTCAAGGCAGCTCCTAAAATGCTTAAATGCTTTTGAAAGTCAAATTAAAGGTTTGTTTCATTTAAATTGTATAGCTGGATAAGATTAAAGAAAGTGCCCTACTTGCACATAGCAATCTATGTGAAATGGTTTTTTGATCGTCTTCATGCATACCTAAAATACACCTCCAATTTCTTCTCAGGATCTCAGCTTATTCAGCTTTTACCATAATGGCTCATTAGCCTCCTAGGCTTTTTCTTAAGAGTTGCAGTCAATTTTCCATCTTTGCTGTTTTACATTAAATCACTTCGATTTCCTAAATGTAGTAAAGGGAGAGAACAAGCAAGAATCATGGAAACTGGGGTTATTCAGTATGGATACATCATTTCTGCTTCACAGCGTACTTCCAATATTGCAAACTTTTTGCCCCTGGCTGCAACTCTGTTAAATTTATCAAGTATTCCCAATTCTAAGAGAATGATTTAAGTATATGCTGCTGATACCACTTCTTGTTGGTGCTTATTTATTTTGAGAGCAATAGGACTTTACATGTGGATAGAGCCAAGAAAAGGTTTAAACCTTCATCTCACTGGAGCACGTTGCAGTGTTCTACTGTAAATCTCTTTGAAAAGCTAATAGTTACTCATTCAAGCACTCCACTGAATGTCTGTAAGTGAAATAAAAAATATATCTGTTCTGTAGCATATATAGTATTAGAACGTGCTTTCTGGCCCCTTTGGAGATGTGCTGTGTGTTGTTTTGGCTCTGTTTGCGGTGGCTGATGGTTTGTATTTCTTTGAATGGTGTATGTAACTGGACGGATACTTTTGTGGTGACCTTCCATCCTCAGTAAATTCAAGAGAGAAATTGCGGCCTACGGAGCTAAGCTTTCCTCCTTGGTTTCAAACGGATGAAGTTCTGCCTTTTCTCCAGTGATCCCATGATCTGTTCTCAATTAATGATCAAGTTATATTGTGAGGTATTTGCTGTTTTTCTCCACAGAAATCACTGTGTCACTGGTATATACTGACTTTAGCACAAAAATGTAGTGCAGCTGTGGTGGGTTCACCCACACAGCTGCTTATTCACTCTGTCTTTGCAGCAGGATGGGGGATGAGACTAGAAAACGGCAAGAAAACTTGTGAGTTGAAATTAGACAGTTTAATAACAGAAGGATAGAGAAAAAAGGCAAAAAACCGAGAAGTGATGCACCCTATCCCACCAGCAGACCGATACGCAGCCAGTGTCCGAGCAATGTCCCACCCGCTTTCTTCCTCTGGCCCAGCTCTTACTGCTGAGCATGACGCTTTATGGCATGGCATAGCCCTTTGTTCGGTGCAGGTCAGGTGTCCTGGCTGTGTCCCCTCCCAGGCTCTTGCCCACCCTCAGCCTATTTGCAGAGGGGCAGCGAGAGAAGCAGAAGGCCTTGCTGCGGTGCAGGCTCTGCTCTGCAATTGCCAAAACACCCATGTTTTAGCAACTGTGGTTTAGCCACAAATCCAAACCCCAGAGGCATATGGGCTGCTATGCAGAAAGTGAACTCCCTCCCAGCCAGCAACAACCTAGATAGTGATTTTAAAGAGATTCAGAGCTTTTTTTGGATGTGAAATTTGTTCTTCAAGTGTACAGTTTTACCACTATGATTTCAGGATTTATGAGCTTGGTAACTTTGTCAGAAATGTTGGAAGAAGGCTCTTGATGTATGCAAGAAACGCAGGGATCCACTGATGTCAGCTAGCACAGCACAGCAAAGCAAAATCCAGCAAAGGTTTTTTTGAAAAACGGCTGTCTTGGATTTTTACAAGTTTACCAGTAACGAGGTTATAGATCCCTTAAACAAAATCTGTTCGTAAACCAAATGTAAATATACTAGGATATCACTGACCTCTTAATTAACCACTTCCATAAAATCTAGTTTTAACCCTGCTCTGGAGAGTTTTAATACGTTTTGTACCATTACACTGAAATGCAATTTAATAAAAAGCATGGTTTATTTCTCCTGGTATTTAATCTTTTTAACGCTTTCTTGTCAGCTACATTTGTAGACTAACAAGCAGCTCCAGGCTATTCCAGCACTTTTGCAGTACCCACTGAACTGTACCCTTGAGAGGTACAGGACATTGTATATGTCCTGTTGGTAGCAGGATCTGAGCCCTTGAGTATAATTTTCAATGTAGGAAACAAGACCAAATGGTAGTTGCACAACAGTAGAAATTATAGGGGATGAAGATGGTAAATTGTTTTGAAGGGCTACGACATGTTCTATGTATTTCATGATACGCAGTGTTTTCTGGCAGCACAAAATAATTTACTTTTAGCATTTCATACCATGAAATACTGGCTGCTGAGATCGGGATTAATTTCTTTGTTGCAGTTTGAGGTTTTGCCAGAAGGATGTTTTTGCTATGCTGAAGTAGTCTGTTTAATTAACGGTAGCCTGCTGTATTTCATTGTTTCTGCCTCAGACTTGTAAAAAATCAAGTTCAGTTTGCAATCATCCTGGTGTTACTTTCTGTATGTATTTTCTAAAGCTGTTTGCATTACAGTTACTTTTCTTACTTGTCATTGAGCAAGTAAGAGCGCAAGAGATTTCACTCCACATTAGAATAACATACGACTGAGACAGATTTCTGTCTTCTGAAAATGTAATGGTAAGCAAAGCTCCCTCAAAGTAGAAGAAAATCGCAGTGGTACCTGCTTTTTTTTTTTTTATGCAATGGGGTTATGCACAGTAGTTATCGTTTTGAGAAGCCAACGGTTTCCTTAGTGCGCAGTGAAAACCAAATGTCTTTGGTGTGGGCAAAGAAGTTGGGATGATTTCTCGTGTTTTAAAGGTGATCAGTATCTTATTATCATCTTCTTCCTGTTCATATGTTGTTAGAAAAGCACTCATAAAAACGACCTTAAGTGATGAAAAAACAGTTCTTTTACTTTTGAGAGTTTAATCTGTGCATGTTTTTATGATCCATAGCTTTGAAAATTGATCTCTCAGAGCAATAGGAATTAAAGATGAAGAGAATGACAATTGCTAAGGGTGAATAAGAAACAAAAGACTGTGTTTCTGTTGGAATGAAACAATCATTTTTATGGAAAGTTCCTCTACAATAGAAAATTGAGATGAATGAGCACAAAATCTTTCGTGTTAATGAATTAACTTTCTAATCTGTACATATTAGTCAGCTTTTCGTAACAGTTAAATAGTTTTTAATCTGTCTTTATGATAGGTCTACAGGGTGTTTAGACAGGAATACTGAATTATGTGAAGGATTTGAGTTCCATAATTTGTGTTTTCTAGTTAAGAAAGAATAGATGTTCTCTGTCTGTTTTGTTTCCTTCAAAAATATAAGGAAATATCCAAACTTTGGTGCAGAATAGGTAAAATATGGGAAGAACTGAAACAGTAGCAGTGATTTGCAAAGACATCCACAGTGATATTTATTTTGTGAAGTGCTAGTGAAATGGTAAATATTTAAGTTATAAAATGGTTCGGAACCTGCATTTGAACTACTGAATACTGTTCAAAGAAGAAGAGTGACTAGTGGGTGCTGACCTAAGTTACAGGTACACTTGGACTTTAGACTCTTGTGTTTGTAAATGACCAGTCCTCATTCTCTAACATTTTTGTTGTATTTGTGAAGTTGTCTTAGCAGTCCACACCCAAGTATATTTTTGATTTAAAAAACTTCTCATTTGCTACAGAATTGTTTTTCATCGCAGATATCATCACTTTGCTTTCAGTTAGCCTTTATTGTTTCTGTTTCTGGAAAGTGTGTTATGAATGCATAATTTAAAAAATGTTTCCTTTTGAAAAAGCTTTCAAGCAGCTTACAAAATGAAACCCCAGTGGTGGATATGGTTGAGAGACAGAAAGCATAAAGTGTTGAGCACTAATATTAATACACTGACAACCTTGACTAGTAAGAGGGGGATTTTTTTGTTTTTTCCTTAGTGTTTTGTTCTGGAGGTAGTATAGTTGGTGCAACTTGAAAGCGGTCAGAGGAGGTGACTCTCCAATTCTTTAAACCCATCTTCTGTATCCTAGTAGGCAGCAGGGGGTAAGTGCACGGTCTTTTGTGAATGTTTTCTTTTGAGCATGTACCCAGCAGGAGACAGAAGTTGACATCGCCTGTTGTCAGAGCAGAGGTCACTTCTCCGTAATGAACAGAAAAGAGATATAGGGTGAGGACGAGCCAAAAATAATCTATTTTCACTGTTAGAACACAGAATGTGTAGAAAACATTTTTGCTTTAAGCAAGTTAATTCTGTAGCAAACTTCATGCTTTTCAAGTAATTGATATGAAGAATATAATAAATATGGCATCAAATGCTGCATTGAAAATTCCCGTGGAATCCTTTTGGATGGAGGAATTTGACAAGAATTTGAGAGAAAACTCGGTATGTTGGTATACGAATAACTGTTGATACTGTTGAACTACTATAGAGAAACTACTTCCACGCTCAGATTTCTAATTATCTAGGAATGGAGGAAGATGTTATTAATTGGTTTTAACCGAACTCCAGTATACACCTCTGTTTCAGTCTTAATTGTTACACCATATTACACAAAGGTGATGTTCTTCAGTTTGATGAATTAGAAGTGTGTGTGTAGCTTGGAGATCAGCAGATCTCATCCCTTCGGATTGTGGACAGTGAAGTCATTGCCAGTTGCCACTAAGTTAGGGCACAATGAAAGACCTGGATGGTCATCTTGTAGCTGAATCCATTTTTGTCCAGCATTTCTTCTGGGATTGGGATTTCGGAAATAACCAAACAGTAGAATAAGGAGGTCACAAAGTCCTAAGGAGAAGGACGGAAGGACCTATTCGTGGTGGCACCTATATACTACTGCTACATAGCTCTGATGCTATCCCATAGCTTCCTTCGGAATGATACATGGAGGCAGACTTTTGGAAATATGACATCACACCCAATATGATTTTAAAAATAGATGTCAGAATTTTGACTTTCTGCTTCTCTTCTCCCGCTGCCTTGCTTTGTGCAGTTTGTATCCTGTCATTTAAAGGGCTACAATGAATAATTTGCAATGCAATAAACCTTCAAGTTTATTTTAGTTTCACAAAGTGAATTCTTGAAAGGACTTATTTGCATAATGCGTTTTGGTTGTTTTAAGATAAAACCACAATTAAACAGGAAATATAACTATCCTAGAAAAACAGCGAGTGGCTTTTGATTTGGGAGCGTAGCTATTTGCAGGAAGTCTGTGCTGGGATACAGCATCAAAATTACTCGAGCTTGTGAGGCTTAAATGACTTTCTCATCTCAAAGATGTATTTGCAATGTAAATGTATGAGATACATCTGAAAGGCAATAGATCTAAACAAGGAAGCACAGCCTTTGCTTGCCCTAATGTGTTCTTTCATGCAGGTATAAGAAGCTTTTAAAAAAATATGGAAGGAGTGCTATGGGATGCAAAGCACATCAATCTTACAAAATCTTGAGGGGGGAAAAAAGGAAGCGCTACCTCTTTTTCTCAGCAGAGAAAGCTGTGGAAAACTGAACCATAATTTTAAATAGGCAAGAAACTTTTCCTGCCTGGTATAGTCCAGTGCCATCATTCATTGTGCTTTGCAGTAGGTGATATTTGAGTTATCTCTTAGTCCCCATGGTGGATGGAGGTAATGAGTAGTAGCAATAGTAATAATAATAATAAAAAAAAGAATAAGACTTTCCCCCAGATTTTTAGGGGTAGATAATTCCCAAGGATTCAGTGATACCACAGACCAAAATAAGCATTTTGGTGATTAAGAAATGTGGTAGCTGTAGGCTTTGGGGTCTTGACGGCATTGTGGCAAAAGTTATGTGGAAATTGCAGAGTTTACTGGGAACTGTTGAGTTTAAATTGATAAAATCATTAAGGCAACAAAACTTCGATACTTCAGAACTTGTTTATGATAGTGAGCAGCTGAGCCTAAGGGCTAAGTAAGTTGGAGTATTTCTGATGCATGTGTAATTGCATAGCTTTTGAAGGCAGATTACTTAGTCTGCTTTGAAAAAGCTCCAGGAGACTAAAAATAAGGAAGATACTTTTATTATCGGATTGGCAAGTTTTAAATAAGCGTGATCGATGTATGTATTTATTTATTTAACTCATAAATTTGGAGGGTGTATTGTTTGCACTGTGTGGCATGCATGGTGAGGAACAGATTAAACTTTGGACACCTTCCCCCCCCCCCAAACAAACAAACAAACAAACAAACAAACTCCATCCTGTTTTGTAATGTTTTGCCCCATGACACCTCTCATCCTGATTTTCATTATTCAATAGATTTCAGGCTTTACCCTAGTTTGGGAACACAGCCCGTACTAACAGAGGAAGTCTGAAAGTCAACGGAGGTAGAATGTAGAGGACAGCCATGCTGTCATGGTCTCTTGATACTAAGTCCATCTTCTCTCCTTTTATGCCTGTTGGTATTTATTGTTTGTGCCTACTATTACGGGTATTTATGTGTATTTCATGGTATGTGTGTATACATCGGCATATTAATGCTCCTCCATGTAGGGTAGGGAAGACAGAGACTGGAAAAGTGAACAGACTTTCTGCAATACGACATGGTGTTGATTGAGGCCAATGGCTTATTTCTTTGCTTAGGAAGATTTTTAAATATTTTCTTTTACTGATAGTAATACTGTAGTAATATTTTGTCAATTTTTAGCATCTCACGTAAGTCTTTTATAAAAGCCTGACTGGAAGGTGACAGCTGAAAAAGGAAAAAAAAAAAAGTCAGATAGCTTGGTTCATTTAAATATCTGTCAGAAATAATAAATATAATAATGTTAATATGTTAATAATTTATAATATCAGACAGATAATAAATAATAGCTGTCTGAAAATTATCTTTTCCCTGGGCAAGGAAAAAAAATCCACCATTCTGCATTCAAGGTGGCATAAAATTGCTTACCTAGGCAGGGCAGCACAGTTGAATTGCTATTTTGGTCCCTTCAGAAAGAGTGAAATAGTATACCAAGGAGATTTTGCTGTTAATCACTGAAAGCACATGAACAGCACTAAATAAGCTGTGTTAATGGAACTTATAGGATACCTGATGTCTGGAAACCTGTCTAGAAATCTTCTGCATACTCTTCATATAAATCACTGATACAAATTAATGAATAATAGTCAAGTGACCTTTTGTTTTGGAAACACGAGCTTCATCCTGCATTTTGAAACCCATTTTGCTGTATTTAAGTCATATTTGCCTCAAGTCTGCTATTCTCCTGTTTTATCGTTACAGATATTTTACATTTGTGTTACTGGCTAACGTGAGCAGGTTCACCTCCCGTGGCTTTGGCATGTGAGGGGCTGGCAGGATCATCCTGTACTGGGCAGTAGGGTCTCAGACCTCTGCTTTCTTATATTAAAAGGGAAAGTCCTCAGCCCTTCCACAGCGAGATTGGAGGATTGTGCAGTGCTTCCCATCGGATAGAACAGTCGTGGGAGCTCCCATGCAGTTCAGTTCACAGGTATAAAGAAAAGCAGTTACCAGGACAAGGATTTGATCAAGTAAAACAATAAGTAAGGCATCGAAGCTTACTGAACTTTGCCATCTTTTTGTGCACATAAACATTTTAGAGACTGGTTTGTATTTATTGCTGTCTGTGTGAGTTCTCTTAATTCATCTGTGATGGATGGCAAATCATAGTCATTGCATACGTAAGGGAGGGCATGTGAGGATGAACTTTATTACACCCTCACAATTTCAAAGTCTGTGGCCCCAAAAATAGGAAAGAGTTGTATTTTGCAATTTATGAGATAATCAAAGTTTAATAAATGTTCATTTAGTGGAGTTTAAAATAAATTACTTTTTTTAAAGTAGTAATAGTTGTTTGGAGTAATCTGTTGTTTGTAGTAATCTGTTGTTTGGAAGGGAGTGGGGAGGAACAGACGTAACACACCAGACAAATTCTTACTTGTAATGAATATTTGTCATCATAAACTAAAACTTTATTATCTGCTTTATGAAGTCATGATTTGGGAATTATGTGAGCCTTCTTCATGTAAAACTTACTTGTTTAGTTTTAGTTTATCAAATTGTTGTAGATCTTGCTTCATCTTTTTAAAATCTGCTTTGCCACCAGAGAAGTTTGGTTTTTTAACCAATGGCTGGTGCTACTCAATACCACAGTGTTTCTGGCCAGGTAACCTTTGGGCTGTTGTTCAAATTAACATTTAAATCCTGTCTGAAGTTTAGCGTACGAATGATCCTTGCACTTTTGTTTTATCGTGGCATTTTCATATTCTTTATATTTATTCATGGTTAACTAAATTCTCATTTAAGATCTGTAAGCATTCAACTGAAATGGATAATTTCTTTGGGTGAGATTTTATTTTACTTGAGTATTCAGTTGAAAAGGTAATCAATAATTCTGTTTTTTTACTGGATGAGGAATGAAACTGTTTACATCATTGAGTATTTCTCATTTTATCTTCCTTTACTCATGCAATAATGAATTCATGATGTGTATCAGACGAGTGTGTTATTTCATGTTGCACAATCAGTATTAATTTTACAGTATTTCTTTTTGTGCAACTGCAGGGAAATCAATTCCTATATGATACCCTGTTTTTGAATGTTCATATGTCTTTGTTACTCTGTTTGAGAACTCAGATGCTGTCAACACCACCAGAATAAGAAGTCTTCTCATTTGAAGTTATTTCCTTAAAATATATGAGGCTTTGGAAAAATGAAAAACTAGTTCCATATAGCATTTATGCATTGAAGTGCATAAAAAGTCATTTTAGAAATCAAACTGTCATAGAATCATAGTTTGGTTTAGGTTGGAAGGGACCTTAAAGATCATCTAGTTCCACCCTGCTGCCCTGGGCAGGGACACCTCCCACTGGGCCAGGCTGCTCAAAGCCCCGTCCAACCTGGCCTTTATTAACTGATGAAATAAAAGCAGCTGATTTTGCATGTCAGCAGCATGAGTCAATTCATCAGTGAAAATTTGTTGGGAATTCCTTTTATTAATAATGCATCCTGTAACTCAGTTGGTTTTGCACAGCAAGGCTTTAATCAATTTTGCACGTGAAGGTGGTGCTGGCGATTGGAAGATCTTGAACTGCTGTTCTTCCAAGTATTCTTTGTGTGATCTCAACACCATGAGGAACATTAGGAATAACTTTCATCAGCTGGATAAGATTGTCTCATCTATCTCTTCTTAAAGATGCAATAGTTTTTTTCTCTTTTTTTATTGTTTAGTTTTATTATTATTATTGCTATTATTAAGAAATCCTAAGAAAAGCACTGTGCGTGTTTTGAGGGGTTTGCCACTGCCACTGAGTGAATGCTCTTTAGGAATCAAAGTTTTGGACTAAGGTGATATTTACAGTTCTGCCCATGTCTTGGTGTGCTCTTTAGGATATACTTGGAGGTTTTTATACAACTTGCAAGAACTCGTAATTTCATGAAAAGCATAGTGTCTGTGGGAATTGCCTGTACATAGTGAGTGGGTAAAACCAGAAACCATACATTCATTACCACGTGTTGCACCTGGAACTCATGGGTTCTTATTTAACTTTCCTTATTTGCTGTGTTTTGCTCTTAAAAATATGCAGGATTAGTACTTACTGGACCAGTGTCATGCATTTTACAAACCAGTTGCCTGAGGAGATATCTTTGAGAGGGATTCCCAGCGTCAGTGGTTTTACAGTTAACTAGTTCTGTTTACATATTGGCTAGCTTTTTCATTCACACCAAGTTCTCCAAAGTGTTCACTGAATACATTAGGAAACCACTGGAAATAATAAGGAAAATCAAAGGCAATACTGTTGCGCTTTCCCATCAGAGACAGCATTGTCTCTGCATGTCCTGGTTTGAGGTAAAACAGAACCAATTTACTGTTTTGTAATTTTACTTTTTAGCTGGGCCGCTTCTAACTGACTGGCCAATTCGGCCAAAACCACCACACTGCATGTGGAGCAGTTACGCTTGTAGCATTTTTGTTTCTTTGTGGTGTGCATAGAGTGCTTCAAATTGCTTTATTTTCTTGGATTTTAATATTCTTGTCCTTTGTCTTAGAAATAGCAAGACTTTTGGCTTATCTTAGTTTAGCTTTGTGTATTCTTTCAAGTACGACATGTCCCAACTGTTGCTCTGCCTGAACTTATAAAAACATAATTAAATTTCAACAAATTGCCATATTTTCACATTTTAAAAATGTGAGAGCTTCAAAGCTTTGTACAGATGATTTTATATATTAGGAAATGTGAACTATTATTGTTTGCAAGTCATTGTTAGTATTACATTTTTTTTCTTGTAAGCCACTTCTGTTATGGATTAGAATATATCTATTTATGGGTTGAAACTTTTTAAACTATTTACTGACTGTCTTACTGTACTGCCTGTAATGTTTTGAAGACAATAGATTGTTAATTATCCTTCCATAAGAAAGCATTTAAAAAATGTGGTTTCTGTAAGGGTATTCATTACATTGATTCTGTTGAATAGCCCCAATGTTCAATTGGTACAGAGAGCTTACTAAGTTGACTCAAGGAAATTTCATTAAATTAAATTTCTGTCTATAAATGGTATCTCCGGATTTAGTGTAATCTATTTTTTGTGTGTAAAGTTAAAGCATTTCTATGGCTACTCTTCCCTTTCAGCTAGGATCTGAAAAAGCTAATTGCTAACTGTGAAAGTTATACATGTAATGGTTAATTTAATATTTTTGTCTATTTATTCACAAATTAAGCTGTCAGAGGGAAAGGGAAACAACGTCTGTTGCATTCGTATAAAGTATGAGAAGCTATTTTGTATTGACTGAGTAGAATAACTATGACAAAGTTATCACCCTTTGTCTTGGAAGCTGCAATGGCTGGAAAGCCTTAAGCAGCCCAACCAGCTGTTGAGGAGTAACAGGCGAAGGACGTCTCCCTTTGCCTCCATCCCCAAGTAAGGGTATCTCTTAGAAGTCATACGTGCATTTATTGTGACAAATGGAGCATTCAGTTAATATATCCTGTATTTTCTTTGCAAATATTGAGGCCAGGAAAAAAATGTTTCTGTACCTTCTCCCCTCGCCATGAAAATTGAAATACCCCATGATTGTATGGCTCATAATTCTAAGCAACAGTATTGTAATCAACGAGGCAAACCAGAGCCCTGAAACGCCACAATTCATAAAACTGATCTAGACAACACAACTGGAGATCATCAGCACTTGGTGATCTAAACGGCCTAGTTGGCAGCTTGGAAACCCCCGACAGCTTTATAGTGTCATGAGGTAGGTAATATCCTTGCAAGTGCTAAAGCAGTAGTGTGATGGGACGTAAACAAGGGTTATAGATGGACATGGTTTCTCATATATACTGACTGTCCCTTCCTTCCACCTCCCCCCGGTGACTGGTTTACCCCTCGTTCCTCCTCTTCTATCGTCTTCTCTTCAACTGGTCTCTTCCTTGTAGATACTGTATTTTTTTCCCCTTACTCTTAAGTTGTATTTAGTTTTCAAAACTGGTGTTTTTGTTTCAGACTCGAAGATGATACTGTCTGGCAAAAATTTTTTGATGTGTACTAGTGGGTTTAAAACTGCCAAGCTTGTCAAAATATCCCCTAGGAACAAACTTGTTACTGTGTAACGTTTGTCTACCAGTATCCTAAACTATCAAAGGACAATTCCAAAAGTTCTGAACATGTCAAGAAAAATATGGTGTTAAGAGGAATGTAAGTCATTTTGATGAGCCACAAAACTGGCAATACATTTAAAAAACCCAAACCAAATAAAAACTATGTAGAAAGAAACCATTTCCTCCATCACAAGAGCAGAATATATTCTTCAACATTAAAAAAAAAAAAGGGGAGAGGAAAAAGAAAGTTACTATAAATAGAAAAAAATATTTTATAGCACATTGCTGCTGATGATCTTTGAGTTGGCATAAAGTTGTGCAGTCAGTATAGTTTGGATATTTCGAAAAGAAACTGGTTTTATTTTATAAATTCTTAAAAAACATGAAAAAACAGATACTAGTTCAGTTTTCTATAATAATAATTCTTCATCATTGGCTTAGCAAAACAATTTATTAAGCAATGAAGGATAACGAACCATAAAGTTTTAATTTGCCTTTTTTAATTGAGTTGTTAATTAGTACCCCTCCACAGTTGGTAACTCCCAACTTGCTTTTTGTTGCTTCTGTATCCAAGACACTTTAAGGAACCTAATCTATCTTAGTTATTCCAAAAAGACACTTCCATGAATCAAATCAATAGGTGATTATGTTCTAACTGTGCTGGGGCTTCTGTGAGTGCATATTAATTATGTCAGTGGTTAATGATCAGGCAAGAAGTAGTGAGTGCCAGCAGTGATAGTTTAGTAGAAATAGAAGAAATATCCTGTGTTCTCTGAAATATTAAGACCCGCCACCTCACTGAGTGTAGAAACTTATGGTCACAGTCTCCTATAAAAGCATTGGCAAGGGCTTTGTTCGATATTTTTGATGTGAGAGCACTGTTGAGCTCTCGTTATCCATAACAATAAATATCAAAGCGTCTATTTCATCACGCTGCAAACATTGTTCATAAATTTTATTTTACTGCTATCTTAAATGGTGAATTTTACTCCTAATTAAGAATTTAAGCTAGGAGGTCTCAATTTCTGCTCTCATGAGCTGCACAGAGCTAAAACCCCAGGTTATTGGGTCATGCAAACTGTTTGGTTGAATGTAAATGCGAAAACAAGGGTTAAATATGCTTGAATTGCCTGTAAAATGTGTACAGTCTGGAACTGTTGGTAGTATTCCCCTTGCCTGCTGGGATGCAGGACTAAGCCCTCAGAGAGAGCTTATTCACTAAGAAACAAATTTGGATTTTCACTTACTGTATTTAGTCTGAGGTTTTTTTGCTCAACGTAGGCTGTGCCTTTTCTGTCTCGGATCATAGACCAGTTTCCTAAAGAAATGGCTGGTGTAACCGAGGATGGATGGTGATGCTATTCCTAATTTACTTACTTAAAATAGTACAGGTTAATTTAATAGAAAACTATTCAGCAACAATTTGCAGCATCTGAAATTCATTTAAGTGCCTTTTGGTCTATTCAGGATAACCACATGTTTAAACAACAGCAAAAAAAGGATCAAAGGCATATCTGTAAATGGCAGCATGATCATGAATTAGTGAAATGTAAATAATCCTGGATATATAGTGTAGAGAAACAGTAGTTGATCACTGTTGTCTGAAGGGAAAATCTCAGCTAGGATTTTTATGCACTAATTTTTTTCTTTACCCAAAGCCAGTTCCTAATGGGAAAGATGCAGGGGATAGGAGAGGTTGTAGGAAGGAATTATTTGCTGTTCCTCAGCCTCTAAAGACCTTTCAGCTCTATCCAAACTTTCACATAATCCAAGGCAGCAGCAGATGAGTAATTTACAGCATTAGGTTATGGTACCTAAGGGAACATATGCCAAGCATGAATTGAGAAGACAGGCTGGTGAATTATGAGAGACGGATTGATTTATATGCCAGATCTCAACTTTTTTAATTGAAGGCATGCCTTTCTGTCACTTGGATGCCAGTTGCTTTAGATGGGCCTAGTGCAGGAGAATGTAGGGTTTAAACCTTAAAATTATACAGCTCATAACTCTGTAGGTGTTCTTAGTTCACATACATACATACACATGTACATACGTGTGGAGAAGATACTTGGACACTGTGTAAATATGTTGGCTTCTTAAAAAGCTTCAGTAGCTAACCATGGTAATGGTTTTTGGTATAATTTGGTTTTAAGCATGCAAGAAATAGCCTGAACTCCCTCTCTGTTTAAATGGTGATGGCTGCTCAGTGTTGTATTTTTAGATAGCTAATACAGAGAAGGTACATGTTGAGGACATGCTGATTCACATGTCCTATTATTTAAATCCTGGAACCAAATGAAAAAGAATGGTAGGAAACAAATTTGCTCACTTCACTTTAATAAAAACAGAAACTTGTAGATTGACATGTTCCCGTTTGTAAGGCAGAATATTCTTAAAATTCACAGAAACATATTGCTGCTATTAGTGAATGATCATGGTATTAACTGATTTCCTGAGATGCTTTGTTATCAAGAAATTACGTTCCTGCTCAGTGAGCTTCATCTCCTTATTTTGGCGTGTCCTATCTGTTTGCATTTCCTCGATAAATTTAAACACTCACAGAGTTCAATCTATCTTTCTTGGCCCTTCCCCCCCCCCAAACGGATCTCTACATAGCTTTAATAAGCAGTATATTGCCTTAAAATGTTATCCCATAGAAGGAACTAAGGTGCTGCTCCTTGTGACAGTTGGAAGGCTTACGTGCTGTTGTCACTGTAAAAGGGTGGCTGAAGATGCGAGACCCTGGTTGTGAACCAAACCAGGTGCAGCCTTTTCCCAATAGGTTTCTGCATGTTCCTTGCCCTGCGTGTTCTCTGGCCACGCGCAGGGCATGGGAGGATGGTGCTGGCAGGACACAACAGGGACGGAGCCCAACAGACTTAGTGAGCATCTCTACTAAATGACAAGCTCAGCATATACAGAGCGAGAGAAAGTTAGGTACTTGGTGCACGAGAGCACCACAGGACAAAACCTACTCCCCAGTGTTTATAGAAGGTTCCAGGCTACTACTTAAATTCAACACTGTGTATGTCAGCCGTTTGCCTTGGCGACTTGATCAACAGAGCTGGAGTTCAGGTGGAAGGATAATGCAACTGAAATCCACAAAACACAGTGGAAACGCAGGCATGTTCTCTTAGTCATGCTTCTTGTTTTCTTATTATGTAGGTGTCCATAGCAACATCTCTTGTTAGTTTTATGGGATAATGTTAAGTAAGTGTCCCAGCCTTCCTTGTACAAGACTTCTCACGTCCTTAAAGTTTACGTTACCTTAAACCTCAGGTGATTTTAGTGGCATGAGTGTTCTCTGTGCTATACTGGAGGCAGTCTAGTAAAGGAGGTTTGGAATCAGTATTAATGAAGTGTACATTATAGGCGTTACTAGAAAGCTTCTTTAGTATTCATAAATCTGTCACAAAAAGTGATTTATAAATGCAAAATTTGATTAAAACATTTACGTTCCTTTAGTCATGAAGAAAGCATTCATGATATTGAAGCACTGTAAATGAAATCTCCTTCCTGGCTTCTTAAGGACTCTTCTCTTGGTACTGCGACTTACCTTTTGTGGAAGGAATTTGGTTAGGGTTTTTGTTCCAGAAGTGTAATGAACTATCTTGGTTAGTGCTTGTACCTGGCATGAATAGAGAGCTTGGCTATATAGTTCCTCCTCAGGAATCTTTTAATGGGAAGTAACCCAGTAAGACTATTAAAAGCATAATGAAAACCTCAGTCAGTTTCCCGTCAGTTTTCAGAGCTGTAAGTGGCTTCTAATTTGCACAAGATTGGAATAGCATTGAAGAATTACAGTAACTAAGCGAAACACTCAATGGTTTTGCAATTTTCTGATAGCATTCCTTGTAATTTCTTGTAATGCATTTGTAGCTAAGTACAATGACAAATGTCAAGGCTCATTGTACTGTTTTTACGCACATCAGCACTAGACTGGGAGGTGTAATGTCACCTTCTGTCTTGGGAAGAGCTAGTGTAACTCCTGCATGCTTTCCCATTGCTAGTTACGTTATGGAAAGAATCGTTGTCTTTAGGTGGGAGAGGAGTGGAGAAAATAATTACTTTCCAGATATTTTTTTTTAGCACTTTAAGATTTTTTTTTTTTCTTTGTAGAAAATCCAACAATAAAAAGTAAGCCTGATAGACCTATTAAAAATTTAGTTTGACATTAGCAAATGAATTCTGGATATCCATTAGGTATTTCCCACGACAAACTACAAAGAGCTAGTGGTTATTAGTTAAAGCAAAAACATACATACTTTTAAGCTAGCATTGTGTAGCTTGCTTCCTTGAATTATTTTGATGAATAGCGCAACAGTAGACTACGATAATATCCTTATAATAATGTGGTAAGAAATGCTGATCTGCATTTGAGATAAATACAAACGAGTGATTCAGTGAAAATACAAACCAAGTGCAGTTTAGTAAATGCTTGAAAAAGCGATTACATACAATGCAGTTTATCTGAAGTAAATAAAAAGAAGTCTTCCTGTTGATCTCTGTTACTCTCCTGCAATGCACTTTGCCTATTACAAAAAGCCGAGGGAAGGTTAATGTGAGTGTGAACAAGGATTTATGAACATGGGTAATTGCTTGAAGCTGATTTTTCTCTGCTCTTGCAGTTGCGTTCTTGGATGGAAGCAACTATATTGATTTCAGTAGTTGGGGGGGGAAAAAAAGAAGAAAAATCATTCCCTTTCTTTTTTGTAAACCTGTAATAACTTTAGAGTTACATGTTTAGAGACTGGTCAAAGAGAGCAGCCTTAATTAAAACAATCTTTAGTAGATTCTGTCTGATTTGGTTAGTTAAGACTGTTCTGAATGACTGAAAAAAATAACTTCTGCAAATATTTACTTGTCAGAGCATGAACAATTTTCATAGAGCCTGAACGTGTCCTGCTGCTCTTGCTGTTTATTCTCTACTGGGCTTGTTCCACGCGGGATGCTCCTATAGCCTATCTCCATTGCCATCTACCAGCTTTAATGTGCCGCTTTGGAAGTTACTGAGAATGGTCTTAAGTCATTCATTTTCCTTGCTCATGTTGTCTCCCCATTTTGTCCTAGTCATCCCCCTCTTAAGAACGATATGAAGATTAGTAGGCTCAGTTTTATAACTAATAAGATTAATAGATTACTTTTGATTTTGATAGACAGTTGAGTTGCCTCCGTGTGTGATATAATTCATGTGTGGTACACAGTTTGTTGTTGTGTACATAGCTTATATGGGATATATTTACTGTGAGAAAATAATTTCATCTGTTAAACAGAAAAGCAAGCAATGCTGCCATTTTCTCAGCTAAGGTCTGGCTAGTAAAATTTACAGAAGATGCTTTTTTTGTACTTAAAATAAATTAGGTATTATTTATCATTGTGAAAAAGCAAATCTATTCAGAGGAGAAGAGAAAAAAGAAAGGAATTTTTATGTGACCCTTAGAAACACGTCAAATCTCACTCTCCTCAAGCACTCTTGCTGCTTGAGGAAAAAGCCTTATCTTAGTTATTCTTCTCCAAAGTATTGATTAAAAATACAAGTCTATTGCAGTACTGTCTGGTCAGAATTTGTTTTCTCACCTATACTGGAGAGAATTCTCATAGTAGGATGGGTTAGAATGTCTGGTTTCTGTTAGACCTATTCATACAGCTAAAGAGCATTAATTTTGTATTTCCTGAAAAAAGGGTTTAATTTTTAGTTAGCTATACAATTCACTCAATCATTCACCAACAGAATTAATCATGAGCTTTTTTTTTTTTATGATAAGAACTAGAAGAATTTTTTTCTGATGCCTTTCTTCTGGGAAAGCTCTATTTTAGAGTATTTTCTTGTGAGCAAAATGCTTCTGTAATAATGGTTTACTTTTTCTATATGGGAGAATGAATGTAACTTCTGAACTAGACAGGTTGCATGTAATTGCATGTAATTTCATATTTTTATTCTTTTTAAAATTACTAGTTTTAAAATTTGCAATATATTGCGTGCATTATGCAATTACAGGGTTCTAGAAATCAGGTCTAAAAACATTGTGATGCATCTGAATTGTTTTTAGACTCTAAAGCATAGTATAGAAAGGAACACAGAACAAGTTTAGAAGTCACATTGTGAATTTTGCAAGGCACGCTGAAACATGTCGTGATTTGAGGAATGTTCATTTTTACCACAGTTGTTCTCTTGTAACCTCTGAAACACACTGATACAGATCGTCGTGAGTCAGGGTCATTTTGCAGAATTGTGCCTATTTTTTCCATACAAGGATAAAGCAAAAGATATGTGTTCAGGTAATTTTTAGATATGTTTAAAAAAAAATCCTTGGGAAAAAACTTGTATTTTTTAAATTTTCTAGATAATATAAAAAATTGAAGCTGTCATCAAGTTGCAGAAAGGAAAGCAGAAATTGAAGTAAAGACATTTATAATGTCAATGTGCGTAGATCTCACTAGCTAGTAAAATTATTAGCTGCTTCAGCTGATTCTTGGTGAAACAATGCTCATCTTAATCAGATTTGATGTCAATAGGGCATGCGTGTTTCTTGAATGACATTTGCAATGAGCAGATTTTAAATTTAAAAATAAAATACAAAGGAATTTGTAGTTCTTTGTTTTCAACCTCAGTATGGAGGTATAATTAAATTAATACATTTAATATTTTGGTAAGCCAGTACTCCAAAGTATGAGGAAAAATGTTGTTGCAGGTTAAGAATTCATTGGGCTTCAGTTTCGGTTTTAAAACAATTAGGTGTTGTTGGTAAAAGTGCCTAGGACTGTAAAGCTATGACTAGACACACCTGCAGTATTTGGTCTTTGAAGATCCCATGTAGACTTTGACAGTGCGACACTTGACGTGGAGCTTTTGGCTCCAGTGCTGAGACTGCTGCCCTGCCAGCCAGGCCCTGCAGGTGGTACATGGCACAGCCCCGGGGCTCTGTAGGTGTTCAAAAATAATTTGGTGAGGAGTCCCAACACTCTCCCTCCATGTGCTCGGTGCCAGAAGTTCTCGCCACAGTGAAATGGGCACAGTAGCAACTGAACTTGACCTCCCACTACCTACCCAGTATGTTTTGTCAAATGAAAAGTTAGATAAGCCACAAACTCTGTACACTTTTGTCTGTTGTGTTTCCAAGGGTGCTTGCTCTGTTACTGATGGCTGTGGTCTGGATTGAGGTGATTTTTCATTTCCTGCTGATCTGGTTTGCACTTGAATAAGCACAACGGCTGATTTAAATGTGAAGACCGTGTGGGCAGCAGGAGAGGTGGCAAGTGATGCCAGGGCAAGGAACAGGGGAGAGGAAATAAACAGAGGGGAGGTGGTTGATAGATGGTTCCCACCTCAATCAGACAGTACAGTGGTTGTGCAAGTTGGGGATCAGAGAAAGCATGCTGAGTGATGACAAACTGTCTCCTTGGCTAGCATTCTTAGGTCAAAACTGCAGTGCTGCTTAAAAAAAGCTTCAATCCTTTGTTTACATAGCATATGGAGTTTTTATTTATTAACATTGAGCCATGCTTTATCTAACCTTACTGAAAACAACTGATCCAGAAATGAAATGGCTTTTTACTTCTTCAGTTGTTTTGCCTTGTGTTACACGTTCCTTGGGACTCCTTTTTTCAATGTATGAAAAAGGAAGGTATTAGTTACTGCTAACTGAAACGCTGATACATGTTCCGTGGCATTGTAGAGTTTAAATATGTATATATTTTTTATAAATATTTTGGTACAGTTCTAGAGTTTGATAACGCAATCAGCTTTTAGTAATTTTTTTCCTGCTCAGTGATTCACATGCCATGAAATTTTTTCATTAAACCACTCCAAGGGTCACCAAGCAGAGAATATAAAGGACCCCAGATACCTCTTCAGCATAATCAGTTCACTTCAAATTGGCTGCTGGCCATAATTTTACTACGTAGATTGTTTAAATGGGCCACTGGATTTTTGTATCATTTATTGTTTTAGAAATTAGTAAAACAGGAACAAATATTTAGATGGTGCACGGGACATAATTCTTTAAGATGATGCTACGCTAGTTTCAGGTCCCATCACTCTGTCATGAATTTGAGGCAGTGTGCAGTAATAGTAAGCTTGCATAAATTAAGCATTTTGGACTGCTATAGCATGCATATAATAAATTTTGCATGCTCTCTAGTTTTGGTAATATCAGTATGGCATATTACAGTCCACAGGGGTGGACAAAAGTCCCAGTCTGAGAGAGAGGGAGGCTAGTCAAGCATCTGTCTGATTGCTGCTATGGAATATGCTGCAAAGCCTTGGCAGTGCTGCTGCAGGTGCATAGGCATATTTGGTCTAATTAATTAGAATTGTTAAAGAGCTGTAGTATGAGGGTATGTTTGCAGATTCTCTGGTCTTTCATTTTATTTCTGACTACAGCTGATGTTTGCAACCACATAGATACTGGGCAAAGTACAGAGTCTTACGCGTCTTTCCTACTTTGGATCCTGCAGTTTAAATACGGGCTTAAATTTTTGGTTTGGGGTTTTAGGAGCTGGATGGAAAGCTATTTAGTGAAACGAATGGGAAGCTTTAATCTAGTTGACTGAATATCAGCCCACTAATGAACTGCTGTTGTGAAATATGTATAGCCATTACTTTGCTGTCTAAATTATCCTCACTTTCAAGTCTTATTTAAATTCTTAATAACCTTTATTAGATAGAGGAGAAAAGATTCCACCCGGAAGGCTTCAACCTCCATCAAAACTGATAGAATACACTAATAAAATCATGTGCCATATTAAAAGCAAGAATCATAATGTAGTATAATATTCTCTAAGATAAGCTAATGGAATAAATTAATTAGTAGCGTATTTGATAATTAATTTGTAGGAAAAATAATCTGAAAGCCGATTTTTAAAATCGCATTGGCTGTAGTTTTCTTCATCAGAATGTACCTAGAGAAGTATTGAGTGGCCACGGAAATTCCTGGAGGAGTGTTTGCTTCAAGGTGGTTCAGGAATGCTGCCATAATTCTGGAGACAGCTTCTGGTGTAAGATGAAGGTCAGGTCAGCTCAAGTTTAGGTCAAATTTTGGAGGCCTTTCTGGAGTGGTCATGCTTGTGTCTATTGTCCAGATAACTTGGTGGAAGAAATTCTTCCCTGTGGCAGGTCATGAATCTGATTACCTCAGAAACATTACTACAGGAGCTTTACGTGTGCCATTAATGGCTTTTTCTTTTAAATTGTGTCTACCAGATGAACAACAAAATCCATGTAGTCTTAAGCACCCATAACTAACGAGATCATATTTTTACTACAGAAAGTACATCCCAGAAAACTTCTCCTTCAGAGTATCTATCTGAAAGAGGCACTGTACATAGCAGTTAGTTTTTTACATAGATAGTTTCGAATCCTACAATTGAAAGAAAACAAAGCCTTTCTTAGGAAATAGGGGGAGAATTCTGGTTTTAAGAAACTAATAGGAGAAGTAAATGTTGAGCAATAGCTTATTTTTCATAATGCATTCACTCTTTTATCTGGCATCTTGTTTAGACCTCTGCTGACTTTTCAGATCTTAGTTCTGACCTCTGATGTTTACTGGCATCATAGCCATCCAGCACAGCAACCTCTTAGTGATCCTTTTTATAGTTCCTCAGTTGCTCAATACAGCATTTAAAGCATATGAAAGTATGAGATTCAAAATTGGAGATTTAATGTGTAGGAGTGCAAGTCGTCTCCTCCTCGGAGGAAGGAAGTTATAACCAGAGGAAAAGAGACCATTTCCATAGATGAGGAATTTTGAATCTTTCTGAAAATGAATCTCTACTTCCTGTGCTGCAGGAGAAATGGGTAGCTGTAGCTTTTATCTGTGTGAGGTGGGCTGCTTTCTGTTGACTGTCTTCAACCTGCTCCTTTGCCTTTGTTACAGTGGAATCAGGCTGTTACAATTTTACTGGAGTTCTAGGATAGAGGGAATGAGTGAGTGTCTGTGTATGTTGTGTAGGTGACATACTGACTGAGAAAGTATTTATTAGCACAAAGGAGCATGGCAGTTTGAAAGGTTAGAGCGGTGAAGCCCGTGTACATGTCTAACCACAAGCTTAGACAGGATTGTGGAAAGAGGGCTAAGAAGCATTAAGACTGAAGGTAAACGTTCAAATTTAATGACAGCTGTAGTTTTTAAGTATTTGGGATTTTCTTTATTGGAACCTATTGACTTGCCTTGGTTCTTTCATGTAAAACCTATCCAGAGTTGTTGTAACTCCTAATTATCCTTCAGCAAACAATGAAAAAGTGAGAAGGTATTTTAAGTCATACAGTAATAGTAACATATCCTGTGTTCCTCAGAAGGAAGTAAGTCTCTGAAGTGTCTCTAAGTTGTGTTTATTGCCTCCTGATTTTGACTCTTTCTGTCTGTGTGCCTTAAAATAAAACATGAAAGGCTTTATTTGAAAATTCTGGAAGATGCTTAAATGGAACTGGTATTTAGAGTAGCATGGACACAGCAAGCCTTGCTGTTGCAGTACTGCTGGAGCTATGCTCTTGGGAAATATTTTCATTGCAGAGCAGCTGTGTTGCAGGGTAAGGATGCCAGATAGTTGTGGATGCTGAAGGTCATAGCGTGTTTTGTAAAAATGCTGTGATTTGGCTTTCATGAACTAAGAGTGTTGGGCTGCAGTTCACACCTCCTTCCATTGTGAAATGCTCTGTTAAACGATCCAGTTGTGAAATTTACAGTGGTGTGTTTTGCTTTACTATGAAGAGCAATTCTGTAGTCTGCCATTCCCGAGGCAGCGGGATCTGCAGGTTCTGTAGGTTAAACTGCCCTGTTTCGCTCATGAGAAATCTGATGAGACTGTATTCTCCAGGCATTAGCAAGTGGCAAATAATCACATAGGTTCAAAACCTATCAGAGCTTAAAATAATTTTTGTGCATGCTGTTGAACTGTATCATGTTAAGTAGTTGTGTTTCTCAAGTCGTTTGGTCAATTAAAACTAACATTAAAAAGGAGGAAAACTATTTTTTTAATTCCTTTCTAAAAATGAAAAATGGCATTTTGAAATTACTGGAATCTCGTTTTGGGATCAGACACTTTTATAAGGGCTGGTGCAACCTTTCAAATTATACAAACCCTATTTGCGGTTTTGGAAAGTGCATAAGAACAACAATTGTGCCCTCTGCTGGACCTAGTTTTTAACTAGCTGTCCTCCTGAGTGGTGGTTTGTTTGGTTTTCTTTTTTTTTTTCTTTTTTTTTCTTTTTTTTTTCCTTTTTTTCTTTTTTTTTCTTTTTTTTTCTTTTTTTTGAGAAAAAAATACTTAAAGAGGAGGAACTGAAGTATCATGACATAGGAAAGAGATTAGTTAATTAAACCTGATTAATTTTAATTCAAAATCAAATACTATGGTCCTTTATAGTATTAGGATATCTTCCAAAAAACACATGTATTGAAAGGGTCATATTGATTTTCTTGTGCCTTTAATCAGCAATTTGCATGTCATTGGGAGGAGGGAGGTCATTAAATGTGTGGTTTGGTTTTTTTAAACCAAATTTTAACGGTGCGAATTGCTTAGAAGGCTAAAATTTTAGTAGGAAGTGTAGAGCAAATAACAATCAGATAATGTCCAAGCTGATTTTACTTTTGTGGAAATAAATTTGTCTAGTTTTGTTAGCTGAGCACCATGGCAGTTGTATCTTTTGTAATATATTGTACATTTTTTGTCATGTTTTTCCTGGATTTCCTTATATTGGCTTTACTTAATCATTGAAAAAGTATATGCTATTGTGTCAATGTTTCTATTCTGGAGATATGATACAATAAAAATGAAGATACTTAATGTTACTTATGAGTGATGAAGAAATACCACACCTAAGATTTAGAACAGCTCAGGCTAAGGATAAAGCCACTAGGGTTTCAGTTTTAGCCTGTTTTCTTTAGTCTCTTTTTCTTTGGAAAAGCACAGAATATAGCACTTTCTCTATAGAGGCATTCAAGTTTAAGTATTTACTCTTGGGTGAAGTAAATTACCACTTTTTTTTTTTTTATTTCTAGTTTCTGTTTTTGCTAAGTTAGTTTAAGATTTTCTAAACACATGGAAAAAATCTGAGAAATCATGTACCGTGTGATCATGCCAGTTGGTCTGTCAGGTCTCTTCACTACATTTACAGCTATTCCACAGTCATCATTCACTGCTTCCACATCATTTAGGTACTCTGTGTCCAAGTGGGTATTTCGGTCCTTTTTTGGCGGGGGGGGGAAGACCTCTTAGTAGTTTATTTGCACAAGGTTCTTTAAATGTAGTAACATTTGCTGCAAGAGGCAGCTCACAAGGATGTACGTCTGTGAAAAAGCTTGGTAACAATTGCTCACTAACTGCGGCATAGAAAAACCACAATGATTTTGGGCAGGTTTCGCAAAAGAGATGTCCTGTAACACCGTTGTAGACCAGCATCATCCCATCCTCAAGTGCAAGGTAATGGTCACTGCATGTGTCCTTTCATAACATGACAAGATTTTATTTATTATTATTGTTTTTACTCATGTAATTTGCCCAGAGCAGTGCTTCTAAACAGTGTAAGTTTCGTGTGACACCATGCATCTGCTCTTAACTGTGGCCCGCCACTCAGCATAACCTTCTGTAGATGAAGAGAATCTTGGTAGTGATGAGGAAGGCATTAGTGCAGATAGCAAAGAAGTGGGCAGAGGAAATGCAGCTGTACTCAAGGCACGCTGCTGCGGATTGCAGGTTACTAAAGGACACTTCATCTTCAGAGCAATAATATATTTACTGGTGTGTTCTTGTAAATGGTCTCAATTTTAACAAAATCTTTGTTTACTTTTCCTGAAATTGGGAGTTGTCTTAAAGCCTGATAGAAAAAGCATATAGAAAAATAGCCACAATTTCTACTGCTGTATTTTTAAATGGTTGAAATAACCACGTATATAGCTTTCCTTTATCAAAAGTTTCCGACGTATCAGTGAAATAAAAAATACTTTAAGAAATCCCTCACAAACTCAACCAGTTAAAGTAATGGGATTTACGTGGTTTTTATGGTGCGGTTACTATGGCAAAAGGAAGTATAAGTTTAAAATGCACCTACTGGATAGCAGTGGCAGAGGTGACGGTGGCAGGTTGGCCTTGGCAGAACGGGCCCAAGTCCCACCGAGCTGCTCCCTGCCCCAGGCCGCAGTGCGGGTGTCTGCACGCTACCTCCCACCCAGCTCCCCTCCCCTCCTTCGCACGCTCTCTGTTCCTCCTCCTCTCTCCATACGGTGGGTTTTGCCCTTTCTGAAACGTGTTTTCCCCCCGGAGTCCCCGGCCTCACTGAGGGGCTCAGCTCTGCCCTGCGCTGGGGCAGCCGGAACCGGCTGGAACCGGCTGTGTGCGGGCGGGGCAGCCCCGGCCTCCCCTCACAGAGCCCCACAGCCCCTGCCAGCGCCTCGGCACCGACACCCCGTAAAGTGATGTACAGTAAAACTAGGTAGTTTTCTTCAATTCTTTGTTCTCTAAAACCACTAAAATTCTTTATTTTTCAGATTCTCTGTAGTTATTACATACAAACATATAAAAATGAAAGTGAAGGAGTGCAAATGAACGGTGGTCAGTCTTCACAAACAGTGAGGCCAAAATTATTCGATAAAGCAAGTGGCAGTTTGGGGGAGCACTGTTGATTTCTATGGATGGGTTACACCTTTTGGGCTCGATTTTGAGCACTTGTGAATTCCTGGTACTTGTGAAAACTCTGTGTGTGTGTGCGTGTGTCCATCCCCGCTTTTTAAATTGTTTTGAGAATGGCGGGCCAACTTAATGAACTCCATTGGTAATTGTGGTTTAATTCTTACTTGTACTCTGTGCTGCTCGGTTTTATTGCCGGAGTTATTTTTATGAGAAATCCATATCTATTCTTCTTTTGCTAGTGGTTTAATCTGGGGGAGTTCTCCCTCCCCCTCCAGCTGTCGGTACTGCAGACTCAGCCTGGGAGCTGAAAATCCTTTTATTCCTCACTAGCAATAAAAGTTCAGCACATCAAATTATCTCCCCATTTATTACTGTGCCACCTCATCAAAAGGCTACTGCAGGAAAATTTGTGAGAAGTGATATATCCTGCAGATATAACTGAGCCAAGACATAACCAAGGGTCTCTTAAAATAAAAAATGTTACTCTCAGCCGGGCCTGTTCTGTTCTCTGTTTTGTCCTATTGCTCACCTTCCCCCCCCAAATTGTCCTTTATTTTCTTTTTCCCCTGAGCCTTTCTGTCATTCTTTTCCTCTTTCTCCCTTAGTCAGTCCAGAACAGGCGTCTACAAGCACCCAATTTGATCAGACCTGAAAAATGCACCTCCTTGCCCATTTCACTTTCTTGATCATCTTTTTTGAAAAAAAAGAAAAAAAAAAAAAAAGAAAAGAAAAGGCCTTATATTAAATTAAGTAGGGAAGGCATGGCTACTGCCTTATCTTGGGCAGTGCTGTAAATCACAATCTCTGTATAGAGCTGTCCTGTAAAGATGTGCTTTTTTCTGGCGGTCTGTAGCTTGTGGGGACAGACTGGCCAGGAACTGATTGAAATGCGTGTTTGGTGTAGTATATGTTCCTTCAAACCGATTTTTCTGAGGAATACTGAACCACGCATGCATTGCTGGACCCTGCTATATTTGTACACCCAGAGACAGGCTGGGGAAGTGGGCGGAAACAGATGTAGTCTGAAAAGCTGTAGAAATTTGATGTCTTGTGAGTTCCTTAAGGCACAATGAAGAAATGTAGCTGTGTCACAGAGATGTGAGATGTAATGAAAAGCTGCCTCGTAGATTCATGCTCACTGAATTTTGTGCATTACTGGAGCTCTTTTGTCTCGCCAAAATAGTTACTTATGTTCAGCTTGTTGGAGATATGTTGGTTCTGTGAAAAAGAAGCTGAGCTTGAAATCGGATCCTTCGGTTCTCCTTGGGGCAGAGGGTAATAGACATTACTGAGCTTGGAATGCAGTTTTAGGAAAACTGCTCTCTGTAGTCTTGTCATTGTCCCTTTGATTCATAAGCCACAGCCTTTGATGTAAATACCTATCCTAATATACTCAAAGATATGAAACAGCACTGAGATATTAAATGGAATTAGTGAGGCAAACATTTCCAAAAAAATTAAGTTTTCCGTAGGATTTCTACTTGAGTTATCCCAGTCACTGAACTTTGTTTGTGGTAGTGGTTGCATGTGCTTAATTTTGGTGTTAAAGTTGTCTTAGAAACATCACTGTTGTTAAGAAACTTCTGCTGTTATGTATAGTTAATATGGTATTTTTATGTGTTTGGAGAACAGGTTTGGGTACTACTTAATCAGAAATTTTTTTTCTCTTTAGGGATTGTAATTTTTTATTGATTTTTTTAACCACGAATTATTAATACTTGAAACTGGTGAGACAGGAAACAAATTTCCTGAAATATACAGAATACTGAACCACTGATACAGTTTTAACTGTCAGTAAATGGGGATGTTGTAACTATTTTGAGAAGTTAGACATTTAAATGAAGATTTACATCGATACCTGATTTTTAGTATGTAACTGCCTATCTTTAAATCTACTGTTAATAGAAATTGCAGTGAGTGAAGTAATGGCCTTAATGGTAGCCAGAATTGCAGCCTGCTGTTCCTTCAACTTTTAAGGCTCCTGGATATGTATCTCTTAGCCTTGGCTAGAAGTCTGCCCTTTTCTTCCACTTTGTGTCATAATCTTTCCTAATGCTTGCTTTTTAATAAGGCAAGGTTAGTTGGAATGTCATACATTTGTACTCATTTCAGATACCTTTTTAAAAGTATGAAAGGTTTTGTTTTCGGCTTTGTAAAGATTTATCATAATGTATTGTATGTTGTTAAAATTTGTAGCAAATGTTATGTACGTGCCCTAAAATATTTCTAATTAAGTCTGAAAATGTAAGCAACAGAGTAAATTCTGTCTGATATGTTTATGTTCTTTGCCTCGTTTTGCTTTTACAGAAGTAGGCAATTAAAGCGTGTGTATATATTACATTACATTAGGGTAAAAATTTGATTTGCATATGGTGTTTTGTCATCTTTCATCTTTTAAACTATGTTCCTGCTTATCAATTGGTTTTATGATTTTAATTTCAGGTTATCTCTATTTATGCTGCTGTGTGCCTGACATGCAAAGCAGCCTGAATTCCTGCTGCCCTGGCATTGTGACAACACACTTGATAAAAATTTAAGAGATAACACAAGTAGCATTTCTAAATACTCTCAGTTTTTCTGTTTCTATGTAGATACATTTAATTATTTATAGGAAGACGTAGATTGTATACCCTGTAGCTAAATGTTGTATATGTGGCATATTGCTTATGGCATTTATTGCAAGGTGTTCAGCAGATCAATACCTTAGAAATAAAACCATAAATTGCACATATTATGTCATGCTCACGGAGCCTTTTATCTTGGAGTAAGTTTGGATCTGCTGTATGATGTAAGAGTGTAACATATAGCACTGTGGCCCCTTACCAATGTGGCTTCTGTTTACCTATTAACTTTCTTGTAGTGAATGGTAGGTAATCCATAGGAATCAAGGAAAAATAATTGTTAACTGTTTGTGATAATTCTCTTGCGTTTTCCTCCTTCAGGGAAGATACATGAGAAAACAATTCTTAAATAAGAGCATATATTTAAGTGTAGATTCTACAGACCCGGTATTTTTCTGTTTGTGTTGATGTGTACAGGCTTCTTGATATGTGCAGGACATAAAGCAATGACTTGAATAATAGATTTAATTGATGTTGAACAAAAATTTGCCTCTGGAAAATGGAAGAATTCAGGCCATTTGGAACTTAATAATGACTGCTGTTCTGGCACTGATTTATCTGCAGTGACCTTTTGCAGTACGGTTCAGGAGACAAGAAGCTTCAAGTTATTTTTGTTTCCCCTAGAAAATGTTTGAAACATCAGAGAAGCATTTATGAGATAGTTAAGCTTGTTTCTGAGTTTCTGTTGAAAACCTCTGTTCTCAAAATAGCGTTTCTGGTTTTCTGCAAAAAAAAATTGTTAATTCAAATATAATTCTGATCTTTTAGAGGCCGTTATGGTACAACATAGTGGATGACAGAAACAATATAATGAAGTGTATCTTTCAATAACATTTTAGAAATTATTTGATAAAGGGTGTAAATTAAAATCCAAGCCTAGGGCTCTTTTCTTAATGCATATAAATGTAAACTTAGTTACGACAGTTAGGAAACAGCAAAAGGCAACACATAAAGTGAGCTGTTGGCTTTTTTGTTGAATGACAAATCTTAATTATTGCGGGCTTTTTTCAACAATTGTGCTATATTTATTTCTTTCAATTAACTTGTGTCATACTGTTTGGTTTAGCGGTATAAGCTTGAGGAATGATAACAGCTCCTTATATACATTGTATGTTTGAAGGTACTTACACAACCTCTCAGAGAAGGATTGAATTCACTGCATTTGGGACCCCCGAGGCCTTGGGGCACATACTAACTGTCAGTTCAACTAGTGTTAAAATGAAAATAAAAATGTGAATGGACCTGTTAGATCCTAGGTTATGATCAGAGAAGACATCTCCTTGCAATTAACCAGTTTTTTACAATTTTTGTACTCACAATCAGTGAGTCAGAATTTCATAGTTTCTCTGTTCACTGTGCTCTTTGCCCTACTACATTCATGTAAATGTATATAAAAGTAAATCACTGAATCCATCAATAAACTCATTTATTATAACAACTTAATTTCATACTAAGGTAGTAGGGATTTATGTAGGGTCATATTAAAAATATTTTCCTTTGTCTGACAGTTAGGCAAATTAGGTAAATTCCTTGGCGAGACTACTTGCATGCCAGTGAAAGTAAGATACACAAAATGCGTCCTATTCCATGTCTGCTGTTGCCATCGGGATTTTCAGGTTATGCCATTTGTGGTTTTTTATACTAAATAGAAGGAGGCCTGTTCCAAGATCCAGGGACTCTTGACCAACCCTTGAAATGTATTATATGTTTAAGAGGCTTGCAAAGTTGCACAAAATTGTAATAAACCAACTGCAAGATGATAATTCTCAGATCAAATTACCTCAGCAGTAGCATGAAGACAATGAAGTGCTATAGACCTCACTAATCTCAAACCCAACAGTTTTCATCTCACTGTTCCCAAATTTCAGGTCCTGTATTAAGTGTAGCTAGGCTGAAAAATTAATGGAAGTGTGTTTTGCAGTTTGTCAGAACTAGTATAAGAATTGTGAAATTCCTTTAACTCAAGTCACGTGTTTGCACAGGTTTGTGGTCGTGAGAACTCATGACCTCTTTTCACGTGCACTGTTAAGGTAATTTTATATTGGAGAGAGATAAGTATGAGATTTTCAAAGTGATGGTCTTGTCATGCGCTGAAAGCTGTGACCTATTTTATACGTGATAATTAATAAGGAATAAGTACAAAACAATGTCCATTTAATGGAAAAGACAATTTAAACTTCAATAGGAATCACTTGCAAAGTAATAATAAGTAAGAAACAGTACAACATTTCATATATTGTACCTTATTTCATATCCAGCTGGCCTATCAATTATAACCTGTACTCTACAGATGGTGCAATATATCAGAATTAAGTCAGTCAGTTAGTTTGTTCCCAATTAAGTGCTAATACTCCCGGTGGAGAATATTACCCTGAGTCTGAATTAAGTGCCTGTCTTCTAGTATCCCTTTATGGTCTTATTTTGTCATTTTAAAGGGATGCCCTGTCTCGTAGGCCAGAACTTACTCTGGCTTCTTCCCAAGTGCTACCTGCATTGCACTCCTTGCTTTTATTTGAAAGTTAGAGGATTTGATATTTCAGGGGGCTGGGAGTAAGAGGTATCATGCAAAATAATCTTAGGATAAGAAAGTTGGCACTACAGCGTATGTGAATTTACACCGTATATTTAGGTGCATACATGTACTTGCCATTACAAAATCTGAATGCTTGATAAGATAGTCCAATTTCAACAAGAAACTAGCGTTCCAATGTCCAGCCACTCCTTCCGTGGATTAGAAGCTTAATGAACTTGTCTCTTGAGGCCTACTGGCATTACAGGGCTTTCTTTTTTTCAGTGACTACTAGACAGGTTACTTGAGCTTGTATTTTACTTGCTCCATCTATCCTTTTTTAGTTGGTGTTACAAGCCAATTCAGGGTTGCCACTAATAGATTGATATCCAATTCCATTACACTTCTTTCCACTTTTAGGTCTTAGTCTTTGCCCAGTTAAAGGCTGGTTAATTTTCTGACACCTTTCTTCTCTCACATCTAAATGTCAAGCTGATTGCGGATTTGGTCACTTGATCTAATGGACTTGCTGTCTTCCCCTGTTAGTCTTTAAGGTGACCCTTCATTGAGAGGAACCCCTTTGACAGAATTTGTTTTCTGAAGTGACTCCAGAGATTCCAGGCAATTACATGAGCTTCTGAATATCTTTATTTAGAAGTTTAAAAGGCATGCTCTTGCAGTACTGCTTAAATTACCCTTGTGTATTTTGTTGCCACGCTGTGGGAAATCTCCATTATAGCATATTCTCTGAATCACAGTTATTTCAGCAGTGTCTTAGTTTTGCAGAGATGTATAAAAAAAAAAAGTTAGCAGTTCCAAAGTGTCTGTTCTGAGCCATTTCTTGGCAGCCTGCTTTATAATTTATATGACAATGAGATGGAAAAATTGCTATGTAACTTGTTGACAAAAGTACTACTTTTGGTACTTTTAGTGCCATCAGGAATTAAAGTTTAGTACCTTGAATTTACTGAGAATTATTTAAATGTAGTTAACTAGATTTCTTATATAATCTCCGACCAAACAAAAGGGAAATGTCAAAAATATGTATTTTTGTGGCTGTTAAATATGAAATACTATTTGTGAAAGAAAGTTTGTATCAAAGGAAAATCATCATGTAGTTCTAGTCCCAGTACTAAATAGTGATAAAGCATTCCGTGGTAAGTACTAAAATTTATAATGGATCATAATGGATATGGATCATAATTCAAGGTTTATTAGACAATTGCAGCTTTACTTTTCAGCACAATTTTGTGTCTTCTAGAAGTTCATCCCTGTTAAACTTAAGGGGCTTTTTTGGGGGGTTGTTTTTGGGTTTTGTTTACTGTTTTGATTTGATGGCTTAACGTTTCTGAAACATACTGTAGTCATGAAATTAGATGCATTGATTGGGGTTTTTTTTGCATCAAAATAATCTTCTCATTTTGAGTTTTCTTATTAAATATTTTTAAACTAAAACCAAATGATTATGCATTGATGCCTGTTAAAATTTTTATCTGGCACCTTTTTTACTTTGCTTAGATGTTTTTTTTAATTTTGTTGGTGTTTTTGTTTGGTTTTGTTTGGGTTTTTCCCCCTCCCCTCAGAAAAGTATTATAGTGTTATGGCCAGGAGCCCAACTGTTATGGACTCCTATTATCTTTTCCATAATTTGTGTTTTAGCAGCATACAGTAAGTGAAGTTACTCCTGACCTGGGGTTTCTAAAGAGAACTGATAAACTTGCTCACTGTGTGCAACTAGATTTTCAGGTTTTGTTACATTAAAAATTTATGTAATAATACCAGTAAAAATATTTGTTGAATGTTTAGTTAAAACATGAAGCAGTTTCAGAATGCAAATCACACTGAACATTTTAGATAGTATTTTTCACTTTTTGAGTGTTATGTTTTTATAAGCACTTAGAAATTCATATTTTATTTAAAGTTCTTGAATGGAGGGGTGTAATTTCACAGTTTTTTTTGAGTAGCAGCTTTGCCACACATTGTAAATATATTCAAGTATATTTATTTAGACTGTGTTAGCTTCTTTTTACGGCATATTCATGCTTTTTGTTAAGTCCTCATATAGATATGTGTGACTCTGGACTTTGATAGAAGAGAAGTGTTTATTAGAAAGCTAATTATGATGCCATGGTTGTCCTATCATGCAAAAACCAGGAGGTAATGATGAGCTTTGTGTAAGGAATATAATGGTAATTATGTGCCAAGGTACAAATTATGTATCTTGCAAGCCTGTGTCTTCAACAGTTCTTAGTAAGCAAAAGGTATTTCTGTAAGCAGTATGGAAAAGGTACTGGTAGAGTATCAGTAAATAAAGTTACCAGTGTCTCGGTTTTCTTTATTTCAACAGGACATTACTCAAATTTTTATGCAAAAGACTTAATGACTTGACAGAAAAAAAGCTTGGTATGCTTTTTTCATTTAAAAGAAGCAAACAAACTTGCTGATAGCTGCTTGCTGTTTCATAGCTAAAAAATCAGCAGAGTTAATATTTGAAATAATTAAAATCAATGCAAATGTTCAAATAAATCTAAACAGAGAAAGAAAATAACAGCTGGAAATTATCCACATAGCTTTGTATTTAAAATATTTTCTACTTTGCGTCATCTTTAATGTCATATGAGAAGTTAGTCACTTCCTTTGCCATTAGATAAAGCTTACTAAGGATTTGTGTCTTCAGTAACACGACAGCCCAAAATCTGGAAATATGTAATTCTGTCTTTGTTGCTTGCAAACAATGCATGGCAACTACCTTGATAATTACGTACACGCCTAAAGCCTGCAATTCGATGTATCTGCTTGGGTCTGGTAGATACGACCTTGGGCTTAGGGGAGCCTTGTGCCACTGAAGGAGCTGATGGAGCCCAGGCTGAGTGTCCCCCAGGGTCTGACGTGGCACTAGGCATTTGTGTTTGGAGAGCTGACCACAGCTTTCTTGCAATACAGAGTACATATGCAGTAAGGTCACTGCAAATGTGTCTGAAACAAACAAGAAAAGATAATACATGCCACGACACAAAAAAAAAAATAAAAAAATTATGGAAACTGAGCGGGACTTTGATTTGGTAGGTCCTGAAGACTGGAAACACTGGTATAAAAGCCTGAATGTAAGTCCTTTTCATCTCAGCTACATCAGTGCAAACACACCCCGAGCCCCCAACAGAGTTGCCTGTGTATCCTGCTTGCATTCAGCATATGATTGCCATTTTGTTGTTTGTCTTACTGGTCTCTCTTGTTCCAGTTGGACTTTTAGCTTTGTCAGGGTAATGCTTGTTTCAATAGAATTTTTGATTTTGCTTTGTAGCAATAGAACAGTCAGTTAGCAGTAACGTACTGCATACTTGGAGCACATTATATGCTGATGACTAAAGGCGGAATTTTCTATTAGGTGTAAGAATATTAGTCACCTGACTCCCTTTCATTTTCTTTGTCGTTATCTTTAATCTCAGATTTAATTGCTTGTAATGGGACAGTAGAATGAGCAAGACAAGGCTTTTGTGTAGACTGTTGGAAAGTGACAGAAAACATTGAAGGGACATTGAATTAATTAGTTCCCACTTAATGATTCTTCACAAATTCTCAAAGGCCTGCAAAAAGGGTGGGAGTCTATAGTTGTCTCATATTTCTGTTGGGCTAATTGACTTTACAGATCGTCAGTTCTCGCAGGAAAGCTCCTCTGAGACACGTAACTCTGTGGGCACGCTGAAGGGGGACGTTGCTGGGGTCTGAGCACAACTGTCCCGTGTTGAGGGGTATGGTAGGCAAATTACGGGAAATGGGATGGATCTGGTGTAAGCAAATGAGGAAAAAGGTTGGAATCTGTAGTTTTCCTGCAAGAGAATTGAAGTCAAAGAGAATGAAGCAGGGAGGGAAATATTCTGGGATTTTAAAATTATTTTTGTTAATAGTAGTAGTTTGCAAGCAAGTACTGAAAAGAACAATATGAGCATGATAACTAAAAGATACTTTCTCTTGACTCAGTATTTTATTAGTGTATGTGTTCTCTGCTGAAGTTCTAATTATGAATCCTTTGCAAGTAATCAGTACATTTTAGGTAACTCAGTTATTATGATACCTCATTGAAACTGATGAGATTTTAACAATTTTAAATTATGTGATTTTTTTAGACGCTTGCCCTTTCCTTTGCTGTAGAAGTAAAGGAAGTTTTGAGGAATTTCAAGTGGTTGAGACTTGGGAATATTGAAGTTACAGTTTGGAAAAAATAATTATTTGTGAGTTGTTGATATTTTAGGGCAAAAAGGTAATAGCTTAAATAAACATAAAATACAGATCAATGCAGAAAATTGTGTTTAATAGAAAAATGGATCTTCAGCATAAGGTTCAATTTGAATGCTTAAAATACAAATATACAAGTTCTTAGCAATAAACATGGGAAATTAAGTTCTTGAGTTTGTGTTAAATATTACAATTACTACTAAATAATTGTAAGTAACAATAATTGTGAATAATAACTAAAAATGATCTATGAAATTGCTGTAAGTGAAGTAGTTATATTTTATAATTTATATTTTATAATATTTTATAATATTTTATAATATTTTGTAAAACTGAAAAACAAAAGGAGTAGAACAAGAAAACCCCTTACCCTCAAAATGAGGCTTGAGTGAAAAACTTAACTAATGCATTATAATTGGAAATAATGATCTATGTGGCTTTTACTTATTTGAAAAGAAGGGGCAAAAAAATCAAGAAGAAAAAAAGCTTTACTTCTGTGGGTCCTTAGAAAAGGATAAGTTGAATAAGGACAACTGAATTTATTTTCCATGTTAAAAAAGTTCCTCTTTTAACATTCATTTCTCATACACAAGGCTAGTGCAGTGAATCATTCCCTGTTCACATGTAGATACCTTTACCATGCACGTATTGTTTGGAAATATGTCTAACCCCATTAACTGGAATTGGTAGCGGGCCATCATCCATCTTCCGATAAACTGCATAAAGCGAGAGCGTAGACTGTGATAATACGGCTTATAACCATGTCAAGTCAAATAGCTGTTTATATCTGACTAATGACTGGGGTGGAGATAGAAGTAGTATTTCTTTTTCCAAAGAAACCTCTGATAAGATTAGAAATGTCCTTCACAGTCGCTGCTTTGTCCTTTAGCCACTCGCCCTCCCTAGCCAGTTCTGGTAATTAGGACGGGACCATTAAACATGTTCTTATCCATAAGGCTAAAGGTAGGGAAACTGCCTGATAATAGAATCAATAGGGAGAATCTTTCAGTGCTTCTTTTCAGCAAATCTCTAGAACAGTTGAAACGTGGCTGAAGCTGAAATCCAGGGGCAGTACCTGTACAATATTCGGTATTGTAAATAATTTCTATTAATAATACGCAAACAAGCAAAAGCTTCATAATAATTTTCAGTGGTTCTGGGACATATAAAGTGATTGAAGTTGATTTGAGGCAAATGTTATACTCTGATAAATCTTCCTTCCTTCCCCTGCCCTCTCCAATGTATGCAGAAATGGCAGCAGTGTCAACGGTTTGGTACATGCTGCATCAACAGGAGAGAAAATGGATGATGACACTGTTGCATTCATTGAAAAGGTTCAGTTTTTCAAACTGCGAATTTTGTGAGCAGTAATCATCCTAATTCTTATGTAATGAACACATTTGACAATTAAGAATAACAATTTTCCTTAATTTTCACACTGCCTTTTGAGACGGGAGCACGTAGGTGTTATTTTAGTTAGTTGTTTAGTTAGTTGTATTACTCCTCATGTTCTTTCTCAGTCAAGATCCCGATGTTGCCGAGTACCATTGAAAGCTTGTCTCCATGTGCTCCCATTTTGCTGATGTTAACACTTAAATACTGCTTCTTTTGTAGAACTTAAGGGAGGCTTAATTAATACGATTGCCGTTTTTGGACACTCTTGAAGCCGTGTCTGGAGCATGAAGTCCAGTTTCGGCCTTCCCAGAAAAAGAAAAATATTGAGCGGGGGCTGGAGCATGTAATGTACTAGTAGATAATTGGTGAGCACCGCTGTCTGCTACTACCTAAAGGGATTAGAGAGAGGCAATAGGAGCCAGGTCTTCTCAGAGGTGCACAGCAAAAGAACAAGAAGCAGTGGTTGCACGCAGCACCGAGGGAAATGCTCATTGGAAATGGGGGAGGGAGAAGGGGGAATACCTTCACAATGAGAGTGGTATGCTGCTGGAACAAGTTTCTCAGAGAAATTGTGGGCCTTCGGTATTTGAACATATTGAAAATATGACCAGACCAGACCATGAGAAACCTTATCTCATTTTGAAGGTAGCTCTGATTTGAGAGGTAAGAGGTAAGGCTAATTGACCTCCAGGGATCTATCCTTCTGGCCTCAATTATTCTGCAGTTCTGTTTGTGCTGGTAGGGTTTAAAATACGCGTATGGATCTGTGTATTTATTTTAGTAGGGAAGCTGAGCTGTTGAGGGCATATTCACTCCCTAAAAGTTGTAGGAGAAGCAATGAAAGATCATCGTGATGTAAGCACTGTGTGAGCCAGTTTTAATATTAAAGTGTTTATCCTTGTTACTTCCTTCACATTCAGTATGAAGCTCTAAACTGAGTGTGTTTCAGTGGCAGCTGGATTATTTACTTTGCCATTTGCAATGCATTTTTAATGATTGCACAGAATAAAACAAAAAGTATTTGAGTAGATGAGGCAATTTTGGTAAGTAGTATTAATATCCTGAAGTAGGTTTTTTAAGTAGTGTCATATTAAGAATGTAGCCCTGAAGTGATTAATCATGGAAGGAAAAAATAGAGGGGCATTTTCTTTAGAAACAATCATAAACAAATATATTTCCTGTTCATTTTTTAGTCAAAAAATAATATGGACAGCAGCTGCTCAAGCTTCTGCATTCTGTTTTCCATGTTGTTCTAACTCTTCGGACCCTTTGGGGAGAAACAGTCCCCAGGGGAAAAAATAAGTATTTTTCAGCAAAACCATGCCCATCTATTTACTATTTTAAGATTGTGAGAAAAATACATTTGCAGTGATAATTTCCATGGTGTAGATATTTATGCAGTGCCCTCAGTTATAGTTCATTCTGTATATGCCCTCCAAAGCTATTAAAGTGAAATGTCTTTCAGCTGTTAGGCGGAGGCATTAGGTGTGTCTTATTTGGATTGATTAGTGAGTGATCGAACAAAAAACCTCTTTTTACATTAATCTGGAATTTTATTACCAAAATAATGCTTAGGATTTTTTTATGCAGATTAATTTTGAAGACAAGCAGAAAGAAGACAGTGGCTTGGATTTGTCAGTCTGTTAGTACAGGTGATGATCTGGAGTGTGTGAAAGCCCAGGGTGAAAAACAGTGTTGGTAACAGATTGGATTCTTCTACCAATAGAACCGGTTAGTCACAAGGTCTCTGTTCTCTCATCCTTTAAAACATTGGTATTGGATTTGACCTTTGTTTTGTGTGGTAACGCATTCCTTTTCTGTTTTGCAATATCAGGGATTCCTTAGTTTTTTTTCAAAGGGTTGCATTACTCTCTTTGAGAGGAGAGAAGAATTCAGAAAATCATCAGTATTTTCATATCCAAAACTGGCAGTTACCTGCTGAAACCATCAAAACCTGCTTAAATTCAAAATGGAAAAGCATTGTCTCTTTTTCTTGTTTGCAATGAAGTGCACGTTATAGTAACAGTGTAATAAGTAGTACGGTGCAGGCCTGAGTTAGATAATGAATGTAGAACAAAACTAGATTTGCTAAGGCAAAAATGGGATTTAAACAGCTGCTTGGAGTGAAAATAGATGATCCCGGGAAATCACTAGGAAACAGCATATAGTACTAATAATGTCAACATTATTATTTTCACTTTTCTGACATGTCAGCATGTTGTTTGCAGCATTTTTCAGAATAATAGAATTTATTCAAGCAATTTATCCTTAATGTGTGTAGTATAAATAGTTTATGTTGTGCTTATATATCATATTAACAATATTTGATTTGTCCTTTCTTTACAAATTGGAAACATTGATTTTTCTCTAGTTCACATTTGCATTTAGGCTAGTGCTTTCAGTTCCTGTTTTACGTTCTGCGCTTTGAAATATGTCGATTTCTCATAAAATTATGCTCTTTCATAAGAGGGTCTACAAGTGCCATATTCCTTTTTTAAACATTGCTTGTCTCTTTCGGAACCAATTAATCGCTTTAAATTTAAGCTTGCTCCCTAAAGAGCACTAATAGTTTTCTTCTTATTTAGAACACAAACCTACTAGTCTCGACCTCAGGTGATACTCATCCTGGGTGGTTACTGTTTTAATTCTCTTCTTTCTTGTTTCTACTTTGTCCCAACAATAGGGACAAAATGGCCTAAGTCTCAGGCTCTGGAGATAACCATCAAAGGTTTCCATGCACCTGCTGATTGCAGAGGAACTCATGTGCATATAGAACCTTTTGCTTGATTCTTTGAAGTTCTCTAATTTAACTGTCCATTCTTAATTTATCCATAGCAAAATTTATTTGAATCTATTAATTAGTTGGTGGTTAAATGTTTTTGAGGTGCCTTGGGAATCAGTCTATTGATCTGTCAGGCCCACCACATCTCTTTCCTTATTTTCATGACTCAGACGTAGCGTCTAGGTTTATGTTTTGTTGTTCTTAGCCTGTGATCAAGTTTTAAAGATTTGTGAAGTTATTCAAAACTCTGATTAAGACTTACAGGTCCATATAGAATATTTCAAGACTTGGTAACCACAGTGAGAATCTGTAGGTACACAGGTCTTGACTGTAGTTAATCTAATTTTCCTGTAGATTGAGGTAGTCTTAAAATAAATAACTGAATATATAAAAGTAGGCTGCCAATTCCATCTCCTTTATTTAGGTGTACTTCTGAATTTTTCCATTTGCTTAAGATAAAGACACATAATTCTTTGGCTACAAAGATGTAGAAATCCTTAGCTAGAGTTGCATGCAGGTGTTTTGCATCATTCTTTATATATACATGCATGGTAGTGGTTTTACTCTGTCCTTCAGACGTTTGTGTGCTTGTTGGGAGCAAATAAATTTTGAGCCAAAGACTGTTTGGGAAAATCTCATAGCTTCATGATTGCTTCCAGCATGTCACAAAGCAAAAATTGAAAGCTACTGGCACATACCTGCAAAGGTACATGAATCCATAGGCAGATGCATGATTTGCATCAAGTAGGTGTCTTTCCATTAATTCGAATTCATTGTTAGATTACAAAGATTGAAGACCTTTAGTCCAGCATGCTACAAGAGTGATAAATCTGAGTTAGATCTACCTTTTTAGTCACTCGGGATTAAACTTTTTGGTAAAGAGATCCATTAATGTGTTTTAAATCTATTGATTCATAGAAGAAAAGCACAATTTAAACTCGGAAGTCACTGAGTGAACTTTCCATTAAGTTAGGGAGACTCTGGTCACAGCTCATTTGATCTTTATGAAGTAGAAAATGTGATGTAGACCACACTGGCATTCTATTAGAGGAAATCATGCATTTAACCATGTAGCAAAATACTGTAGCCAGTTACATGAACATACACCTATTTTACACATGGTTGATCTTCTGAGCATAAAGTATTAACAAAGAGCATGCTATCTTGTTTTAAGGACTATTTACTTTTAAGCCAGTGATAAGGGATAAAGTTTAGAGGGAAAAAATAAATTAATTTACAATTTATGTCAAAAGTTTTTTAACTGGAAATCAACCTTGCATAGAAATGTGTGGACGTTCTTCAGCTGACATTAGTGAAGACTAATTGTAACCCTGTTTTATTTAACAGTATCATCTGAAATTGCATTTAGGCAAGAAAGAAAAATGTTTAGCATCAAAACGAATTTCTTAAAACTCCTATATTTTAGAATGAAAATATTGGATCTATTAGAGGATATAGAATTATGTTCTGGTTTATAACGCAGCTTTCTTCTAGATTAGGTTATACATGAGACTGTCTAAAAATCTTTACATTTCACAGCATCTTTTCTTAAAAAAATGATGGGGTGAACTTGATTTTGGCGTTAGATGTTTACAGTGTGATCTCACAGTTCAGCAGGCTGACAGTTAACTTGCTTAATGTTACTATGCCTTTTGAATTAATTTGACTTGTTTATATAAACAAATGTATTCACATGTGCATGGACATTAAAAAAATGCCTTTATACAGTTTAGTCACAGTAGACATTTTATTACTGTCAGGAAGTTAAGTAACATCTTGAAAGTTGATACAAAAGTTGAGGCCAAAACTTTTCAATTGAAATGTTGTGGGTGTCATTGTGGGTAGCTATGATTATATTCTTGATTTATTTTTCTATTCCTGTTCAGATGTCCCCATGCCTGCTGTCTAGGCTCTGGGAATTTTGATTGGCAGAATTTTATTTATTTTTTTCCCCCCAGTTCTTTTGGCCTTTATGATACAATGCGATTGGGAGGAAGGAAAACCTTTACAGTATAATTCATAGTGACACAAACTCTTTTCGCCAGTAGTTTTGACTTATTTTGTTGCCAGAAATAAATTACGAGCTCGGAAGTTATAACCTCTGTCATTATGGGCTTATTGTGTATAATTGTAACTGCACAATTGGAACGGGTATATGAAGATTAATGTGTTGTATGGCAACATGTCCTTTCCTATGCAAAATATTCTGTAAGTGTTGAGGTGATTTGTACAAGAATTTTGCAGAGAACGCCAAAGCTAAGTCAAAGTAAATTAAACGTCCCCATCTGGCTTTACTTTCTTGCAAATGGCCACAGCTATATATTCCAATGCAAATTACTCTGTTTATTATAGCTCTTAGTTACAGTGCAGTTCTCCTCAAACTCTGCTATGTGGTCTGTTAGTTGCAATTTTTCCAGAAAGACTGCTGGATCTTGAAGATGTCTGCACTGAGGAAAAGACAGAACTCTCTATTCTACAGCGTATCCTTAAAATGTGACATTAGTCTGGCAATACTGCATCTCATTTCAGTGGCATGTGTTGTTATAGTTCTATTGCAAGATCATAATTGACAATGTGTGAAATAAATTTCCTAACCATATCTGAATCTGAAAAGAATTCTAGGGATTAGTCTTTCGTCCAAGATAATTCTTTTCATAGAATTAACAAAGCAGCTCTAAGTTCTATTTTTGAAGGATTGGCCTCAAATTATTTTTAATATTTGTATGGTTTATTTTAGTGAGATTTTTCAGAGAAGTAGTTAAATAGGTACTATTAAATATTACTGAAATTAAGAGAAACAAAAAATACAAGTTGTTACCCAGTTCTCCACTGTGGAGTGAACTCAGGGAGCAAAACTGAGGTCATTAAATGTTGGCCATAAAGTCGGATGGTTAGACAAGGTAGCATTCCTCCCAGTGGCTCAAGACAGATGCGCCTACCCACCCTATAGACTGGATTTATAAAGGGCACCGTCAACTACAGGGGAAGTGAAAGAAATTATGTCTTTAAGTCGTATACAAAACTCAGTGAGTGCAGAACTGAACTGGAAAACTGTTTCCAAACCCATGATGGTTTGAGTGTGTGTATATTATAGACTTACATATACATACACGCATACACCCATATATAATCTTCCCTCCAAACTGTGCTATAACTTCTTGTCTTGTAATGAAGTGCTCATAAGAAGCTTATTCCTGGATGTTGAGAGCACTTTGACAAGGTAGTTTGCATTGGTTTTCCTTGTTATTTTTTTTTTAAGGAAAAGTTTGCACTAGGTCTGATGATTTTAAGAACTACAGGTCTTTGAATTTGTGCCATGTTTCTTGTGATGCCATGAGGTACAAAGCTAGCATGGATATACTCAGAAAATATAATGAAGAAAAGGGCATATGGAGTCCCATTCTGGACAGTATTATTGTGCTTCTTTAGCCAGATTTTGTCATGACAATTTATATTAAAAAAAAAAAAAGTGCACTAACCCCAACTGATGATGATGATGAATGCATTTTCTTTACCATGCATAGATAAATGTGTGAGTGCACGTGTGTGTGTTCGTGTACAAAACATATATTGCTATATACAAGAGGCTTGTGTATTCATAAACGTGACACACTGCAAGTCAGCAGTGGTTATATTTACCCAGTTTCTTTCTAATTTGCTAGCTAGAGGATGTATCTCCATTACTGAGCCTTGAATGAACTTGGAGATGACCTACAGTAAAAGAAAAGATGGGTGAAGGTAACAAGAATGAGATTTTGGTTGCTTATCAGTTGAATGCACATACTTGCCTTTTCTACTGCCATCTGACCAATGTTATGTCTTGTAAGAAAGTAATTAGAGTTCTAATCCCATATTCCAAAACGTCAAGGCAAGGATTAGTACAGTTAGTAGTCTTCTCACAATTTTTGCTGTAAATACTCCAGACCAAGTCTCCTAGAATTTCCATTTTTGTATAGTGGTTAGTACTAAGTGAGGGTTTGATACTGATGGGTATTACTGGGCAGTCTCAAAGGATGAAAATAAATATTTTAACTACACAGTACTTGATAAAAAAATAGAGCATTGCGTTTTCACATTGTGTTCAGCTTTAGAAGTATGATAATAAGTAGTCAATAGTAGATATAACCTAGCAAAGTACAAATTCGTATCCATTTCATTTCAGGAGACAGATGGTATAAATCTGTTTAGATTATATTCAGTTTTCTTACAGAAAGGTGAAGAGATCCAGTATTCTCCACAATCTTGTCATATGAGTAGTTAACTAGGTGTCAGGGATTATAGATTTCAATCTAATCTCTCTAACAGCATCCCTGGTTTCCTCAGGTGGATCACTTCATTACTGTGTCACAATTCTCCACCTGTAAAAGAGGAATCAGAGTGGTGCTTTGCCTCTACAGTCAGGGCAGAACTATCTTAATTACTGATGCGCTGACACAGTGACATTGATCTTGGTTAGAGCATCTTGGGCTTGATAAAATACAAATGCTAATACTCTTGATAAAAGTTATGTGGGACGTGCCACTGATAATGGTTTCTTACTGATCAGATTATACTAAGAAATGTTGTCACAGACAGTATAAAGTAAATTGACAATTAATAAATACAGGTTGATACTAGGAAAGAATAATGCAGAGAAACTGTTTGTTACAGAAAAATAGAGTAGCAAGTCTTGTATTTAAAGCTACACAGAACAGAAATGAAAGAAAGTACAGACAATTGTGCTCTGTGAAACTGTGTGTGCAGATTGTTGGGTTATTTTTGTGCTAAGCTAAGGGCAAAGTGGAAATTCTTGTTTCTGCCCTACTATACCCTTTTGACCCCAAAGTGGATGGAAAAGATGAACTGATTCACCGCAGTCTCACGATTGTATGGCTTCACACATTTCATCCTGCTTTGGGCTGCAAAGTGACTTCCTTGTTTTTCTTGCTTATTTTTTTATTTCCTCCCAAATTTGAAACAGATTTGTTTAGAAAGACAGACAGATGTGGTTCTCTTTATCTTGTGCTGCTTGCTTCTGCTTGGGTAATTGGGTAGTGAGTTTAGATGACTAAGCGATTATTAGGTTTTCTGTCTCTGTTTCTCGTTCCCTTTCCTTTTCAAAAAAAAAAAAAAGTTTAAAAGTATGAACTTTTCTTTGAGCTTTATGGCTGGCTTAAATGCTAGCACCTAGAATCAGGAAAACTTGGAGAGAAACTATAGAAACAGTTCAGTATCCAGATTCCTGCTTTATGATGAATAAATTTTAAGATGTGTAATAAAGGAATGAACAGTGAACTTGGTTTTCTGATCAAGAAAGTAGAGCCTTATTCCAAAAGAAGGGAGTAACTATTGCCCAAAGAAGTGAGTAGTGCCCACATATACTGAACACAGACACAATGCAAAGGCTCTGGCTGGGTCGTTTCAAGCTGAGAAGACACTTTTGATGGAAGGTTGCATATCCCATCTCCTGAGAGGTGTGTCTACATGTAAGTTTCTTGTATTTAGGTGGAGCTTTGAAATGGATTAGGTAAACATGTACACACAATATTCTAGAGTCCAGCATTACTTACAGTAAAATATCAAAATCTGTCTCTGACAGAAATTAGGCATTTTGGTACAAACCAGACAGAGTGATCAGACTTGTTTGCATATTGAATAGCAGCCAGCGAGTTATGATTATTGTCAGAAAAGCACTCAGGGTTCCAATTTACTACAGCTCAGTAGAGAAAAATAAATCTTTTTTTGGTTTGTTTCTTTTGTGGGGGAGAGGTGTTTTCATTTGGGTGGTTTGGTTTTTTTGTGACTTCTCCCCCCACCCCTCCAAAGCAAAAGTGTTACCCATGGATCCAAGAAATATAGCAAAACTTGATCGTTCTTTTGAATCATTCAGATGTGATCACATATAAACACTTTTGATTACTGATGGAAATAGTGTCTGGTTCCTACTTTTCATACCTTTTAAACTGTTTTGTGCATCTTTATTCTTATAGGAAATGGTAATGCTAGTTTGCTAGTAAAATTAATCTTCAGTACAGTTGTTTATCTGATCTATGCATTCATTAATAAAGAGTCCCTGCTGTTGTTGGCTCCAGCACAACTTAATTAATTACTATTTGAAATATGGATGTGGTAAATGATCCAACTTAGTGAAACAGGAGAACAGCTGTTACCTTCTTTGATGTTTGAAGTCATTGGCTTTTCTCCTTATTTGTGTGTGCCATCCCCTTTTTCATCTTATGACAATAATTCCATAAATTCTGGTCTCAGATTCATCTATAAACCCTGATCCCTGTCTTGTCTTCCCACTGTGTTGTCTTGTTCTCCTCTGTACTCACCATTTTATCATCTCCTCTTACAGCCATCCATTATTGTGTCTCACTCCTTTTCTTTGTCGTAGATTTTCAGGACCCTGTTATGATTTTTCTTTCCAGTTCCTTTCTTCAGTCATTCTGCGTTCTTGAAAGCCAAGTAAGTTTTTTGCCACTACGATGGGGAAACTACTGCTTTTGCCATCTTCCCTTGTGATGTATTTTTCTAGCGGCCTATGTCTACATGGTTTCTCAAAACAACATTACGGAATTCATTAAAAGTTTTTCCTAAATATTTCCATTTGCCCTGTCAGTCCTGCTGTTATTTTCTCTGGTCAATTACTAAACTAGATTGATTTTTGCTGCTCTGCCTACCTATTTTTTTTCCCCTTCTTTTTCTCTTTCCTGTCTAGAAGAGACACTGACAGCTAGTTTTTAAATAACACCTCAAATTGCTACAGGGTTTCCCGTCAGCTACAGGCAACAGCATTTCTGTGCAATCAGGTCCTGTAAAGAGAGACGGGAGACATTTTAGTCCTGCACCCACAAACTTTCTCAGTATCTTACAATATCCTCAGTATCTTTCCCATGAATATCCTGGTACCTTAAGCTATGGTGTTCTCTCACTTGATGTCTTTTATACTCAGAAATTATTTTTTTGAGACTTTTATCTCTGAAGCTCGCATGGTTCGTTAAGCGCTGCTCTAGTTGACCCTGCCCTGAGCAGGGAGGTGGACTATGATCTTCAGAGGCCCCTTCCAACCTCAACCATTCTGTGAAGTACAAGTGAAACAATAATGGAGAACAAAGAAATAAGTATGGAAAACACTCTGCGTTCACTGAAAGAAATATCATGCCGAACTAACAAATGTCATTGTAGAAGCAATTTAACCTACTTCCCTCAGCGCAGAAGATGTAAATCCCAACTCCAATATGTCAGAGAAACTGAAACACCCAGTGGGATACATCATATTAGGCTTTATTCTAGAATAAAGCCAAATAACAAGTAGTATTTCTAACACCTTTATTTGTTCTGTTAGCTATATGCTGACTGTTTTGAATATGCTTTGGCAATATAGCTTAAATTATTTTAAGGGAAAGACCAAAATGAAAGAATATGTTCAGAAATCCTTGACATAACTCTTATGTATGAAGGCGTCTATTATTTTTTATTTCCAAAGAGGTTTTATGATTTCAGAACTGAATAGCCAGGGAGGACTTACAAGTATTTATAGTATGTAGGACTACAGAGACCTCTAAAATTAGACTACAGTTGTTTATGCTTTTATAAATACAGAATGAAGAAAATGTTACATTCTCCATTTTAGAGACAGAAAACAGGAGTATTTAATGAAAAAAAAAGGTTTTTTATGAAATTATTGAAACAAAAGAGATTGTGAGGTAGTGAAAATACTGAAAACGTCGTAAATCAAGGACTTTCATTTTCAGGATTGTCATTTTATTTCTCAGACTACTGTTATAGAATCAGACATTTTTAAAAGCAAGGAAGTCTTGAAGCTATTTTCTTTTTGAAATGAGATTTTTCGGATTACGAAAAAAGGCCTTATTTTCTTTATAGACGTAGATGGAAGTCCCTTCATTTCACTTGTATTTGATTCTTATTATCTTGGGCCACAGAGTAGGGGTTGGGGGAAAATGAATGGGAAGAAGAAAAGAATAGAGACATAATTTTTCGTTGTCCAAAAAAGTATTTTCTTCTATCCCTAAGAACCAAGAAGACCCTTGTACTTAGAGGATTGAATAATGTTTTATCAGTCTTAATACATATGGAACTGAAAATACTCATGGAAAGGTTGTCTGTTGGGTTCAGTCTACTTATTCGAAAGATTTATAAGGGAATGGTATTGATTACTGTTTTTTCTCTAGTTGTTTAAAGGAACTATATAGATTTAAAGAAGTCAAATTGTATAATGTGTAATTAACACCTGTTGCTCACTGTTCTACCTTATAATAAGTGTTCCTTTTCTAATTGCTGCGCTGGTAACTTTTTTTGTCTGCCTTCCTGCTGTCCCTGCACCTCTGTTTTGTCAGTTGTAAAAGCGGTAGATTCAGTTATGTCGGACTGGGCTATAAATGTTTATCGTCTCTAGTCTATGTATTCTCCTCTTTCCTAGTCTCTTCTGTAATTTTTTTTTAGAGACTTTATTTTCCCTGCCTTCTGTAGCGGCTGATCTGTTTTGCGTGTTGTGGGACCTGAGAGGCTCCCACATCCACATCCGTGGTGTAATGCAGTGCCGTAGGGGGCACCTGAGCTACCCCTGAGCGGGCGCTTACACCCAGAGTGGGGTGGGCAGAGCTTTGCCCAGCCCCCAGCTGAGGTCCTGGGAGAAAGATGGAGGCATTTGCCAGGCACTGAGTGGTTCAGATATGCCGGTGCCAGTTCTGACTCTGAGCTGCTTTACTTAGCCGTTCTTACGGCAGTGCAGGGATATAAATTGGTAACGGTGTGAAAATTAAGAAAAAATAATTCCAAATGGGAGGTGAGTTGTGGAATATGTGTTTGTGAATGAAGAGTAGACAAAGTCTTTTAAAGAAACATTATCAGTCATTATAACAGCTGGTGGGCTCAACTTTCCAGAAAAACGTGTATTTTGTGTACAGCATTGCAAGGAGAAGACGGAAGTAGGAATTTAAAGGACAAAATGAAGGAAGGAGCTCTGTATTGAGAGGATTGTTATCTCCTGAGACAACCAATAGTTTGGGAGGGAGGATTGTGGGCTAATTCCAGTGATGGTCTTCCGTGAGGGTTGCGTTCACCTTTTTTATCCGTCTTGCATGGTTATTGATCATTGGTCTCATTTAGAAGCTTTTTTTAATGCTCACTCTATTCTGCCAATGGCGAAATAGACACAGGAAATAGGGAGAATTTTTACAGCCTATGCAGTTGTGAAAATTTTTAAATGTGTGTTTGCCAAAACTTGCCGATAGTTTGTAGAGTTCACCATAGTTCTAGACATGCAAACCTGTATATTTTTCAGGTGTTGGTTCATTTTTGAGGGAATTTGAAGATTGGATCTGTGTCTTTTTCTGCAGTTAGAGCAGGTGCTGTACATGTAGCATAGCTTTTGTTGCTAGCAGAGGTGTAGTATACTGGTGCATTGCCCAAGTTTGTTTATTTACTTTAATATATGTTTTCCTCAAAATGTTTTGTGAGCAAAGAATTGTACCAGTGAACTGTATGATGAACAGAAAATAGATGCAGCAAAGAAGAGGCATGAAAACTAGCTTGAGATTTCACCTCCCAAGCTTTCTTATTTGCCACCTGTGCTGAAGACATGATGGTTTTAATCTCCTTTTGAAGTCAAATGTGAGTTCTAATTGTAATTAAAGTAATAAAAAGTCAGTCTAGATTTTTTTCTGCCTATTATATGGTGCATTACTTTGTACACGTTCTAGCAGTATCTTTTAAGCTCCTACTTATGAAGGAGTTTATTATTTCCAAAGAGACTTTATTTCAGTTTGACCCTGGCAGATGAAGTCATGGCTCTATCACAGGGCCATAAGATAATGACAAGGGTTTTTTTTAGGGCTTTGGTTGTTTCGGCTCAGGATCTTGTATGTATTATTGCCCCTTTGTCAGTGATGACCACTCTGATACCCAAATCAGCAGAACGGTACGTTTGTGTTGCTAGTTTTGAAAATCCATATTCAATGCCAGTAAAAATGAACAAGAATTTTCCTGTGGGAATAAAATACTATGATTATGTCAGGATAATGTAATAATATAATATGTTCAGATATCCACATAGTGAATGTGATTGTAGGAAAAGTTTGGGAATTTCTAAGTGGCTATAATAAGCAGATTACTTGAGTTGCAATGAAACTGGCTCCCTTGTATTGAGCACAGCGAACTCAGATTTCAAGAGATTCATTTTTTTATTAGTGCCTTAATATTTCTATAATAAAAGAAGACTTCAAAGAGGAGAGATTAAAAAAGAAAAGTAAATAAACCGGAAAAAAATATAATTAAGTTTTGACCCCTTAAATTGCTAACCTTCAAAGCTAATGCTGGAGAAGCACAATATTATTAGCAATAAAAAGAATTTACTTTGCCCTTTTAAAATTACCATAAACCAATTGACTGAGATGGAATGATGTTAATATTTAAGAAGTAGGACACTAGATTCTATTATCTCCGAAACTCTGTCACCTGGTACACTCTATAGTCCTGTTATCTAATTATTGTCCTTAAATTGCATTAGTGTGCCAGCAATTTGTCTACTGTTGGAAAAGTAATTGACATTTGGGTTACTGCTTCATATTTGGGAGACTCACTAGCTGGTTCCAAAGAGTCCTCTTCTGTCAAAGCAGATTAGCTTAATTTTACCTAAAAGAAAAGAGAAGGTCTGTGTTTAAGAGTATGTCACTTATATAGTGCTCTTGTAATTTGGTATTAAAATTCAGGTTATATAGCAAAGCTAATTGTCAACTGATAAAAGGAAAAAAAAAAGTTGTGACAAATTAATAAATGACGCTTCTGACTTTAAATTAACTTTAGTGCAGTCCACTCTTTCACTGACTGTGCGAGCAGCCATATACTGCTACAAAGAGCCAAAGCAAATACTGTGATGATAGAGGGGAATGTTGGTTTCTTGGCATCTAGTGTACTTGGTGTTTAAATCTACAGACGTTTGGTTGGTAGATGACTATAGTCATAGAGCTGTGGTCAAACACACGTGAATGACCTCTTCCATGCTCCAAAACTTGAGGCATCACAAAGATGTTGAAATACTCTATCTAACAGAGAAACTGCATGGGGATTTGCTTAGTACACACATGATACTGGGATGTCTGCCTCCTTTCAATAGAGTCAAGCACCAGATTTTAAGGGTTTCTTTGTAAAAACTGGTGCGACTTCTGCCCTGGATTTCCAGCTGGTTAGGTAATGTTAGCTTCTGTTTGGCTTCACGTATCTGTTCTAAAGCAAGTGGCCCACTTTGTTTTCTTTAGCTGTAATTGTTTTGGTTTGGGTTTTTTTATTTTCTTTAAAAATATATGAGTATTATCATTAAAATAAAAACTAATTAGATTTCAAATAATATTTTTTTTCTAACTAGTATACTTAGTCTTTTTCTTGATGTTCTATAGTAATTTTAATTTCCTGTTTTGTTAGCATTTGGAGGAGGAGTGCTTCCAAATTTGTTTTACACAGCAGCCTGTATTTCAGCAGTTACATTGCACTGAATATGTTTCTGTTCCTCTGCAAAGGGTTTAGTTCATGACTGTGTACAGTTAAATGATTGAAACCTTCCAGATTAATGTAATTTGGGATCTAAAGTTGATTAGAGATGCATGATTACAAAATGCACATAATAATTTATGTGACAACTGGAATTAAATTTAAAAGATATTTAAATTACCATGAGGAATGTAGTTGTCTAGTGGTGGTGATGATTTTGCTAATATAATTTGTTTAGGGACTTTTCAGTTTTATGTTTAAAACAAGAAAATCTTAAAGCTCTTCAAAATTATTTTTTTCACATTGCTATTGCATAAAGTTTAATGCTCCAACTAATAAGATTGGTAAAGCCAGTGTAATCCAAATGAAACATTTAGGAATGTTGGCTATAACTGAAAACCTCATCTGAATTTCTTTTGACTATAACTTTCAAAAAAGATTTAGAGCACTGATTACATGTCGTTAGAGGTCTCTGCCCAGCATGTCTTTAAAATAGTTCATTTTCCAGTGACAAGAATCAGGATTGTCTCTCCTCTTGATAGCTTACGTAATACAGTCATCTTCTTCCAACCATTAGTACAAATTTGTTAAGGCCTTTTGCAGGCCGTGTAAATCAGTGGACTATTTTACACAAACCATAATTTTTTCTCTTCCATCTCTCAAAAAAAAAAAAAAAAAAAAAGGGAAGTCTATAGAAAACTGTAAGCGAACTTGGTAAAATCATCAAAGTATCAAAAGGTTTCTGCTATCATTTGTGGTAGTGTAATTCTCCATTAAAAACAAGTTTGGAACGCAAGCATTTTGCCCAAAAAATACACGAAAAGGAAGTGAGTTTTCAAAAAATACTTGAGCTGATTCCGCAGCCAAAGTGATAACGCAATGAAAATTTGTATAGGGAGAATGGCAACATCTATCATAAAGAAAATTTGAAAATTAAGTATTTCAGAAGAACAATGTCTGCATACTGTACTTCATATGAATAATGTGCTACTGTATCAAAACAACTAAAGCTGTAATCTGAGAGCATCTGCAAAGCACCGAGCAAACTGCTCCGTTTCTGGACTGTCTTTTCTTCATCTGAGATTACTCTGAGGTTATTACTTTTCAGAAAAGTAATATTGTATTAATAATTATTAGTAATTATGTGTTTTTAAAATTCTAACATGTCATAGTTTGAGAGAGTGAGTGAGAGTGAGCTCTAATTGATCCAAGGGTATTCAGAGATAATGTCTCGCTTTTTTATAGGCTGTTCAGATTGTACCCGGAGGGGGACAGGTGACTTGCAGTGACCAGTGGGTTACATTAGCATAACACTGTGAGTCACCTGAGTCAAATGCTAAGTGTTATTTTGCTTTAAAATTCTAATAGTACCAATAATGAGGCAACTTTACTGTTAAATCAGGAAAAGAAAAATAACCTCTTTGCCCCAAAGAATGATGTGTTTAAAAGGTCAGAGCTGTACCTGGAGGCAGAGAGATGCTCAGTGGCAATGTGTCTGCACATGGGTAATAATGGTGATTCAAAGTTCTTGAAATGCAGTAAAAATGTAAGTTTTCAGCAGGGCAAAGGACACTGCAAAAGAAATGGTAATTCCTTAGATTTAGGATTCTTACAATGCTGTTAAGAAAGTTCGATACGGCTGGGCTTTTAAAGAGCTCAGGACCAGAATTTCATATTCTCAGCCTACACAGCAGCTGCTAGATTTTCAAAATAGCTCAACTCCTGACAGTTCCTGTTCAGCAAGGCACAGAGCTCTTACGAAAGTCTGGCTTTCATTTGGGTGCCAAAATGAGATCTGAACTCTCATGAAAAACTGACTCTCATGAAAATCTGTGAGTACACTGATTTCTTGGGGGGAAAAAGAAAGAAAATAAAAATCCATAAAGTGGAGATGAAAATTAGATTATAGCAGTATATTTATTTCTTAGCAATTAATTTCTTGGCATGATTATGACAGTACTCTGATTACCAGAAGTACTATTCTCTGAATAGTTGTCAGAGGACTACATATACTGAAAATAAAAGATGACCTGTATAGTTATTTCTAATGGATTCATCTCTCTCATTAATGCCACTTCTCTTTACGTTCTCTGGTGCTGTCTTTTTGAATCAGATCAGAACAATGATCACATGGACTTTTCCTCTAAAGTTTAATTCAGACAGGAACAACTGTATATAAAATGTATGTGTATGTTTAATGCAGGTATGATGCCAAATATAGATGCAAACAATTCCAGTTTAGATATGTACTCCTTGAAAGTCCGTTGTCTCCCTAGCCTTTTAAATAGAAAATATTGAACTTCATTAGATGAGAAGAGAGAACTTTGCTCTTAACACTGCCTACTGTGAAACTGGAAGAAAGGGAACTGCTAGCAAAACTTGTATCTTCACAATATTTACATAATTAAAATATAAAACGTTACATCAGTGTTTTGTCTGGAGCAGAACTGATTTTCAGTAATGTGTGGGGATTTGTAACTATGTTTAACATGGGTAGCAGCAGAAAGGGAAAGTAGTTGGCTTTAGGGAGATCTCTACAATGTGGTTCACGCATACGTAAGAATGTTGTCTTTCAATTTAAAATTAAATTTTGCTTGTTACCACATGTAATCTCTGCACCATTTTTGTAAACTTTTCTATGGCATTATTTCCTTGGCAATAATGGTTACCAGTGATTTATGTGGTACAAAACTGTGAATGTTACTTTTAACAATTCCCAGTCTGTGTCTCTAATTCTATACTTTTTCTGGCAAGCACAATTTATCATCAATATATACTTTACAACGGAATAAATACTAACATGTCTTGGAATATATATGCAATAAATGTATATATGCAGATATACCTGCACATTTATATACACATGATGTAAATGTGTGTGTATAATGTAGATGTCGCTGTGTGCCTTTCCCATCTCATCTATCTTGGTGCAGTAGTTCAACATTTTCCTCAAAAGCTTGAAGTTCTTGAAATCTCATTCATATTTGAGGATATTTTCAAAAGTACCTACACATCCACTTACTGAATCTATGAAACGCTTCCTGAAAAGAGAAGAAAGCTGTGCACTCAGGCAACAGTAAACATACCAGGAGTGCTAATATGCTCTCCAAACAACATTCATAAAGGTTGAGAAAAAGTTCACTACCCTCAAGAAAACAAACCTTTTTTCCTTTTTGTGGCATCTCCGTTCAAACAAATAACTGAAAAAGCAAATTCTGCGGCAGATGCATAAGCTAACAAATCAATTTTAATGCCAGCTTTTCAGTTGAACTGTGTTTTGCCATTTTTAGCATTAGCTCCATTAATATAAGTATGTATATAATTCATATTATGTCATTGTATGTGTATTGTGTTCTGTATATTAGGCTTTTTGTAAAGAAAAGGAAGAATGCAGTTCAACATAGCGTCTTCTTTCATCCTATTTCAAAACTATCTTTGGGCTTGTTGGAAATTTGTTTATATTTTTTCCCCTCTGTTAATGTTGTAGGCATTTAAGAAGGCTAAGCTGTAGTTTTCCTGCATGTATCTAAAAGGAGTAAGTCCTGTATTAGCATTGTTTTGTTAATGAAAAGATTACAATATCACTGCCCAGTTGCAGAAATATATTTGCTTCCAAGGTTTATATATATCTGGTACAATAAACTATAGCTCTGTTTATTACCAGCTCTCTGATGAGGTGTCCCCATAAGTCAGAGGGTAAGCTGGCAGTTGTGTAGTAGCCGCTGTGATATGTGCTCTGAACTCTTGTATTCTGCATAGCTGAAACCTCCTGCAGACATTCATAGGCAGATGAAGGTAGTGAACAGAGATGACAACTTTAAAAATTCTTTGTCTCTGCATGAATGACTTGGCCTTGCTGAGCTGAGCCCAAGGCTGATGTCAAGATTTTGTTGAGTTGAAGACCAACATTCCCATGACACTATCTATAGAGGAATTTAGAAAATATGTAACTTCCTTTACTCTTATTCCCCAATTATTTTTTTAAAGGCAGTAGTGTCATCTTTTTGCCTTTTACACAGACTTATGCAAAATGAGTTTTTTCTTAGAGTAAGTGCCAGAAGGCACTTTGAACTGAAATGTTTAAAGGAAGTCACCTTGAAAATACATTTATTTATAAAAATTTTATGTCTGTAGCCGTGCGTGAGTGGACACCTAAATGTAGCAAGGAGTTGCTAACACGGGATTCCTGTTGTTGTGCAGCACCCTATAAAATTATCAGCAGCATATTCAACTGAATTAACAAGAAAAAATGTTAAAATAAAATGTTGTCTGCCAGAATTAAAATGTACAAACTATTTCTCTAGTACAGATTCTAGGACAAGTAGGGTAGCTTAACTTGAAAACTAAAACCAGAAACACCTACTTTTTATGTAATAAGTGTATGAATGTTTTGGGACGTGCTTGATGGGTAACTGGTGAGCACCACTGTGGTGTTTTCTGGATGCAGAGACATGCTAGAAAGTCTTTGGAAAGTTTAATGGTTGAAGTGGAGTGGTGTTGCTTCAGTCTTCCGAGACATCAGGATGCAAGTTACTGGTGCTCTTCACAGTCTATCCAAAAACTCCTTCTTTCCGTCTTCGAATAAAATTTGAAAGAGCATAAAATTAAAAGATTAAAAGAGCATAAATTAATTAAAAGAGCATAAAATTAAGATTAATTTTTTTAAAAAATATTTTCTATTATGTTTTTATTTTTCTGATATGTGTTAAAAGATACTTGCAAATACGTTTACTCCTTATCGTGTTGTCTTTGATCATGCAGTTTGTGAAAGGATTTAACTTTTAGCCATGTTGACTTTACATGATCGATCCGTCCAAGAACTGAATTGCCTGCAGGTCAAACATGAAAGGAGGTTGTAGCAAGGTGGGCGTCGGTCTCTTCTCCCAAGTAACAGGTGATAGGACCAGAGGAAATGGCCCCAAGTTGCGCCAGGGGAGGTTTAGGAGGGATATTAGGAAAAATTTCTTCACCAAAAGGGTTGTCAAGCATTGGAACAGACTGCCCAGGGAAGTGGTGGAATCACCATCCCTGGAGGTACTTAAAAGACAAGGTGCTGATTGATATGTTTTAGTGGTGATCTTAAAGATCCCTTCCAACCTAGACGATTCTGTGAGTTAACGTGAAAAGTTTGGTGAATTTTTTCTAGGAATATTCTTGCCTTGCACTTAGCATGCAGAAAGGTCACAGATGAAAGATCACCTGCCACTGTGAAGCAGAGCTGGAATTCCACTAATAGATGCTTTCCTCAAATGAAACAGGCAAACCTGTACAGTATGTCCGTTTTGTGTCTTGACAGAGGGGGAAACAAGAGAAGAGAAAACTGAGGCTGAGAGTTTTGGAGGTCTGAAAAAAATAGCTGAAACCCCAGCATGTCGATGTGGAGATTGCCAGTCCTGATACATCTGGGGAACAAAAGTTTGTGCCCCATTGTCACAAACTTGCCTCTGTTGCCATAATAAATTAACCCTGGCTGTGGGAGTTAAGGGGCTCCTTTAAGAGCTGTGGTCATGCTCATGGGATAACAAAACTTTTGACAGGCACAAAAAAAAAAAAAAGGAAATACTTGGTTTGATTTAGAAATGGTAAGACTGTATGGAGATGTCAGTGGGAAATGCACACCCTTTTCGATTAGCCTCTGTACACTCGGGGGTGGAAATCATAAAGACTTTTTAGTCCTTTGTTGTTTTTTTTCCCCAGACGTGATATGTGAGGGGTTTCTCTTTTTAGTGTACCTTCTACTGACAATTCCCCTGCCTCGTGGCCTCAGACCTTTGCTCTCTGTGAGAGTCTCTGTTCCTTTGCCAGCGATGCTTGGGCTGATCAACTGAGTGAGTTTTGGACAGGTTGGATTAGAGAGTAGTCCACGTTTTGTTGATTTCTCACAGTAATTGTTTGATTTAGGACATTGGATGTTCTTTTTGATTTGTCATTTTAATGTAAACCAGTGGAGAGCCTTTCGGAGTGCGGAAGTGGAACATAATCCTCATTTTTACTAGCACGTCTCTTGGGGAGTTAATCTCTGTTTGCATTTCATGTAGCTTCTACAACTCAGAAATTTTGGGCACTTTACAGACTTTAATGAACTGAGCCTCCCAACTTTGCTGTTATGTAAAGGAGTCTCTGTTGTTCCTATTTTATATGTGGAAAGAAAAGCATATAGATAATAAGTGATTTGCCCAAGGTTGTTTGACAGTGTAATGATTGGCCTGAGACTAAACTGGTGGACCTAATTTGTTTGGGGTTTTTTTTGCCCTAAGCAATAGACTGTTGTGAATTGTCTTTCAAAACGGTGTTCAAAATCTTCCAGGTTCAGGCTTTCAGGTAGAGGCTATAAGAATATGTGAACTTCCAACCTTGAAGTGCTAACAATCTGAGAATGGAAAATAGAAAGGGCACGGAAGCACAGGGAAATTGTTTTGTGCCTGAAATCACACACAGCCGCTGGCAAAAGAATGAAGTATTAACCATTTTTCAAAATAATTTCCTTAATATAATTTTTACTGGATATTTCCACACTCCTTGTTTGTCTGATAGTTCAATTTTTTTTTCTGTATTTCAGAATCTCTGTAAAAGTGACATGTTTAATGGGAATGGCTTAGTTGGAAGTTAATTTTAAATATGGCTTAATAGGATGATGAGTTTATTTAAAGATTTATTAAATATTAAAATTGGAACTGTTCATTTAGCCTGTCTACTGGGCTGGGGAGATACATACACGTGCCTTTTGTGAAAAGTGGTAAAATGCTGAGGATGTACTTTTATGTTCTTATGGGTTCTCTCAGATCTACAAACAAAATAAATATGATAGAAACGATGTTGGTTTTGTAATAAGCTTCAATGTTCTGATTTTTTTTTTCTCTTAGTCTATTGCCCAGTCCTCATTAACTAGCCAGCAAGAACACAGCACTGAAGGTAAAACTGTCCTCAGCTTCATATTAAGACCAGATTATGTATGTGGCATGTTGGTACTACTTGCCTTGACAATTTTTTAAAAGGAGGAGGAGCTCTGAGGTTTGGTTTTGGCTTTGGTTTGTTGGGCTTTTTTTGAGATCATATCTAGTATATTTCCCAATACTTCTATAAAATAGCAATATGTCTCATTTTCATAGTTGTTCAGTGATAGATACTTTAAAGATTTTTTTTCTTTTTTTTGTCATGAAGGAAAGTATTTTTCAGGTTTGTAAAGACTGAAATGGAGAAAATTGAGTCTTTAGAAATACTAGAAGCTGAGAAGAGGGATAACGGCAGAAATAGCTGGCTTGTCTTTATGGGTGCAGGGTGCTAGGAAATTGAGGAGTTCTGAACTCCAGAGGTTAACTGAGATTATGCCAGTAACGGCAGTAGTTATTCGTGCTCAGTACCTGGTAGATACCTGAGAAGAAATGGGAGGTTGCTGAAATTCATCATTGAAAGCGTTGGGATAAAATTTTACATCCAGAACCTCGTTTGGTAGCTTTCTCTGAAGCTGTTCTGATATTCTGGACTTCAAATATAGACTCTACTGGAACAAAGGTAATCTGTTTTCATTACACTTAAGGCACTGATGTCTTTTTGTATTCAAAGGAAGAATATAGGCCTTGATTGCTTCTTGAATTTGACACAGCTGCTATGGCTATAGTCCCCTCATTGTGTCATACTTTATCCAGTGCTCCGATAGCTGTGCTAATTCCCAAATAATATCAAAGAAGAATTCTAGATGGTGATCAAGTATGTGGGCGTTGTCTTTAGGAAAGAGATGGATAAAAGGAACAGCTAAATACTGAACATGGAATGAAGTCTATTTCTGATCACTTGAGGGAGACTTCTTCAGTCCATAACTGTGGGAATTCAAAGCTTAAGCAAGAGAAGGCAGAGCTGCAATCTATAGTGAAGAAAGTGCTAAAAATGAAAGCTTACATACTGACCAAGCAACTACCCTCCAAAAATGTACAGAAAAGATATTATCACTCTTTTCATACTGGATAGAGGTTGTAAATAATGTAGTTCATAATATCAATGCCATTTTATTACTTTCAGCACTGTGTTCCATATCCTAGGTTAATAAAGCTGTTCTTTTTTTTTTTCTTTAAAATTAATTTACTGAGGACCAATGTGGTCATTTCGCATTGACAGCAGAATAATTTGAAACAGTAAGAAAAAAATTGCAAACAAATTTTTTGTTCATTTCTTCAGGAGGTGGAATTGCTGTGTGGATTGTTTCCAGTGCTGCTCAGGGGAGGCCTTGTGACAGACTATGAGGTCACCTGGCGGATTTAAAAGGCTTATTTGTGGCATTAGAGTTGAGATATGAAAAATGTTTCAGTGAAGAATTGGTGCCTATTCTGGATTATAAAAGACATTTCTCGTTTCCTTTGAATAATGGCTCCACATGTGAGTGGAATATTTCAGCCTATTGTTCTCAGATCACGGCTCTCTTGGGATGGAAGAGCCTTTATGCTTGGTATTATCTTTGTGAAATACCAAGTAGGAAAAGGAGAGAGAGAGAGTGCCCATGTCTGTGTGTGCGTGTGTGTGTACGTGTGTTTCAAGTACCCACTTTGAAAGAATTTACATGATTTATGTGAGAAAGGTACGGATTGTTATGGATAGTCCCTGGGATCTAGGAAAGCTAGTTTTACTATTTTGCTCAGGAAAAAAATAGTGCTGTTAAAGGATAGAACATGAATCTTCTTTTGTAAATAAGAAGAAAAATGCAGTTTATGCATTGAGTGGGGGTAAAATTAGCATAAAGAGAAAAATGCGTTATCATGTAATTTATTTTTTCTAATGCTCAGTACCAAAAGATTGTTTTCTGCAGTAGTAAAAAAGTCTGACTTATATTTCCATGCCTTCTACACAGTCCCAAAGACATGGTATATTTGAAAATTGATACATTAACAACTTCTAGACAAGCAGAAACGCAGGTTTTTAATGTGTGATTTTAGTTCTTTATACCTTTTTGTTAGTTTCATTCACACACCTATGTTCAGGTGGGATCTGTGTATTAATTACATATTCAAAGACTATAATTGGTAGTTTGCAAAGTTTTGTAATGGATGTATAAATCACCCTTTTTTTGTGGTTTAGTTTTGCATGGTGTGGAATTCTGAGCAAGGTACACTATAGAGAATGTGGTTTGGATTTTTTTTCTAAAGTACTAAATTTATATACAGAAGGTGTTAACTGATATGTATGTAAATGGAGAATGCTTACTTCTATCTGTTGCCCATATTTTAACAGGCTGTAGCATTTCCCTTTGCAACACCTTTCTGGTGCTTTAATTTTTCTTTTGTCCAGCCTCAGCAGATGCCTAGATATGTCTGTATTTCATTCCATTTTTGCTTTTTCAACAGTTGAGGAAAGTTCTTCAAACCTGTTCTGGGGCCCTTTGGTGATGATGATGTGCTTGGGCTAATTAGCAGCCATTCATTGTATTTGCCCTCTACCAGTGGGACTGAAATATGTGAAGAGTGCAGAGCTTTCCATTCTTTATGTGTCCCCAAACCTCTTCCTGGATGATTTGCTATCCTTAATAAAGAAAAGTAGGGATAAAGGGGGTCAGTGAACTGCCACTCCACTGTTGGTATCTCTGCGAGATGTGCCAGGTAGTTATGGCGCGTCAGTGGCATCCATCCCAAAACTGCTAGGGTTCTGGAATTTACTAGAGGAACAGGATCATGCTGTGTCCCTAAATCTCTCAGAGACTGGTTGGTATCATCCGCTGCCATTATTGCTGGAAGAAAATCCAGACAAAATGAATATTTTGCGTATTTTACAGAATGTATGCGGAATGAGGTTTGCATAAATGAGGATGTTTTTCGTACAAATATTTGCTAATAACTGCTTATCAAATTAACTTAAAAAGTCTCTGAGGGAGTTGATTTTAAGCAAAATGGAAGTAAAATGACCAAAGGGTTTCTGTGAAAGTCCTTAATGACAACCAGTTTTACTTCAATGGGTAAAAACTGTAAGACAATACTCATAGTCATCTTATTCATTTTGGCGTTGCGATGTCATTCTCCTGGGGTGTTTTGATGCGCGCTCTGGGGCACGTGTGTGTCCTGCACACCCTGTCACTATGGTGCTGGGCTCTCTCTGCCTGCACAGAGCCTACGTCTGTTTGACCGCCTTCTTAGTAGGTGTTGGGTAGGAATTCTTCTTCCCTTTCTAAACATTTTAATCTTACATTAAGTACTCATTGAAGAAGAACAAAGTGGTCTGTATTTCTTCATTTGGTTTTGTAAGTTGCTTGCAGCATTCTAGTACGATGGGAGCTGTTCTAGGTGCAGTAAAAATATTACTTGCCATTATTTACCCCGAGTGCACCTTGCTTTGGTCACTGTGTAGTTGTTCAAATAACAAAAGGTTATGTCATAATCTTACAGCAAACGTACTAAATTAAAAAGGTTACAGAAGAAATTATTTTGCTCTCTGGCCTTAATGTAGGCTTTATTTTTATTTTTTTTTTCCTCCTCTCCAGTTTGAGTCTAGGTTAAAAACTGATCTTGTCTAAAAGATGACTTACCTACAAGTGACCTTATCTATGATTTTGTCTTCTTTCAGTGGGTCAAGGGTGAACATTTGTTATTGTTTCGATCATAATTTTTTTTTAAATTAAATTAGTTCTTAATCGAATACTGCATTCGCTACTCGGTTACTCTTTAAAGTGCAAAATGGGAACTGGAGCTTCTGACTTGCACTCCTGAAATGCGTTGGTTGATGTTTTTCTGTAGCTGTGCTTCTCTGACCACCATTCTCTTATCTTCTTTACCTTGTCACTACCTTCCTGAAGCATTATTATACCAAAACTAGATATTTTTAATATTTTACTAGGAAAACTTTTCAAGCGTCTTCAGAGCTTTAAAAACCTATGCCTTTGAAGTACTTGTGCCACAGTAGTTTTAATGAAGGTAAACCGAACAAGGAACATGATTCCTTTAAACATCAGCATTTCTTGATAGAATAGAAAGATTAATGGGTGAAATCCCTTGGAGGCCGTGGAAATTTTCCCATTAATAGTAATGATTTTGGATAGAAACCACAGAGAAGAAATAAGAGTAACCATATGTAAAGTTAAGCATATAAACGAATGTTAATAAGTGTTATGAAAGATTCTTTATTTTCAGTAGCAAAGGAGTTGTGACAGAATGCATGATCTCTTAGTGAACAGCACAGTGCAATCTAATAGTGAAAGTGTTAATTTTCTGAATGCCCATAGTATTATTACAAACAGACCCAATAAAATTTGAGTTGATGGAAGAAATTTGAAATGGTGTTGCATTATACCAGTGAAGAAGTGTAGACAAACTTGATTTTTTTTTTTTTTTTTTATTCTCAGAGTATCAGTATATTAATTGGCATTATCCAGCAATATGAAACAATGATTGTTATGAGAAAATCATACTGGATTTTGACAGATAATGCTTTTTTAATTGGGATTTAACAAATGCCATTGGATATTTTTGCATTACTGGTTTGTTGATACAGTTAGAGAATATAACAAAAAGTGTTTTTCCTCAACTGTGACTAACTTGCATAATTACGAAAATAAAACTAAATCTTATTTTAAGATGGCTCAAATGTTAATTATAGCTTGGCTCTCTACATCAGAAAATGAGCAGCATTTACCTGTGTGTTGACTAATATTAGAAAAACTGATAATAAGTACTATTGAATTAACAGCTACTAATTGTTTTTAGTGTATCTAAAAGATAATAGATGTTTCCTGCGTAGTTTTTCAAACAGTGGAGTTTACTGTGTTTTGATGGAGTCAGTATTGCTAACATGGTGTGCGACACGTGCCACAAAACGAGTTCAGAGCCATTTACTGAAATCTGTATGTATTGTATCTTATGTATTTTCTCTGTCTATCATGATACTTTCTTAGTAGCCTTCCAGAGGTGATAAAGTGTAAATAAATATATCAAAATGGATAAGCATATACTGTAGCTTTTCTAGTTTTATAATCTCTTTTGGCCAGTGATTAAGTTAATAGCATGTCATTATCACAGGATTATTCTCTCCCTTTTGATAATGGGCAAAGGATAAATGTAAAATGCATCGGCCAGAAGTATTAAACCAAGTATTTAGTCTTTGGCCAGTGGTTTGGCATTCAGATGCCGGAAGATGAAGTGCTATGTTTACAATTCTAATTTTAAAACTTTTTATTTTTATTAAAGTTAGAGAGCAATTGCATTGCTTTCTGTACATGTTGAGGGTTAAGAGAAGCTCTGAAACTGAGACTCTTACTTAGGATCCGAAAATGCAGACCTAAAACCATGCTAGGAATGTCACTTTGAAACTTTTGGTCAAAGATTTTAAACATAAATCAGCCACCTGCATAGTTGGCCCAGAGCATCCCTGATAGTATCTGAGACTACAAGCAATTTGAATTTATGAGACAAAATGTAATTTATAATTCCCCTGTATAAAATAAGGCCTAACCATCATGAATTGTTTCTGAAGATACTTATACTTGGAGAACGTGATTGTAATTAATAAACAACTCCAGACTGCTTTTAATGTAACAGTAGACTGTGCTATGAACAGGAGTGGGAAAAAATGATTACATTTCATAGGGTGGCAGCTGTAAGGGTGCCATTATATTAAGTGACTTAATGAATACTGATCTTGAAGCAATAAATCAGAATGCAAACAATCTACTCTAATCAAGTAAGCGGTGTATTTCAGATACTTAAATTATATTAAATGAACACTTCAATCAAGGTATGTACCTGCACATGTTCTTATGTTTAATCTAGTTATTGTTTGCGTAACATCACTTTTAGGTTATATATTTAATGCAGACTTACTCCTTATTTTCTTCTGCATTTTCTGTTGGATTTTTTTTTGTTTGGGGTTTTTTGTCTATTTGCTTTAAGTAAAGAAATTGCTTGCAGAACGATTAATAGTCCATGATAAATCCTGTCCTGATACTGAAGGGTTTTCTAAAGAATGATCAAGAAGAAGGTTATTGTGAAAGCTGTGACAACAGTTTCTTCAGGTAGGGGTAGCTCCGTCCGAGTGTCTGCATTTACAAATTTATTTAGGGGTGTTTGTGTGTATGGACACGTATGTATACATATGTGCCTGCATATATATATATGTGTGTGCACATGCGTGTACCTAGTCAGTTGCAACCCACTAGTGCAGAAATCAAAAAGGAAAAAGAAAAAAATGATAATAATTTTTGTGGAAAAAAATGATAGTATAATTTTGGGGGAAACTAGTATCTGTTTTGACATTGTAAATACATAATATGGAAATCAAAAGGAAATTACATTTTGTATGCTGAGATTCTAATTCTGGAGTCCCTTGTGGGCTTATGAAAGTGTTCTTCACAGTCCAAAATGCAGCTGGATCGGTTTAGGTCCTGAGCCTACAGACCATTCATATGCATGCAAAAAGGTATAGTTTCTGCAGAGTATTTATAGTGCAAAATCATAAGTACTTGCCTGTATCTTTGCAAGGTGCTGGTCTTAGCTTGTTTGGTAGATATTTGTACACCGTGGTTTTTTCCTGTTTATTTCAGTTTGCACAACTGTTTCAACTTCATCAAGATTTATGATGCGTTTAGTTTCCTTACTGACCAAACTGGAAAACTTGCAAGCCCAAGGGAGCCGATGTGTATAGGGCCATTTTTGAGCCACGCTTGCATTTCTGCTTGAAAGCTGCCCAAGAATCCATCGCTGAAGAATCAGTAGATACCTTTTGTATCTTCTCAGTTTATGCTTAGTTTTTGGTTGTTGTTTTTTTTTTTTTAGAAGTGGAAAATAATAGCTGTGAGGCTTCTGTAGCTGATTAAAGTATTCAGAGGTCCTCAGTATTTGACTCTTCCCTTTAGTTTGGGGATAGATTGATGGTTTTGCCTCATGAATCATTCAGCTCTGCTCCTGGTTTCTCTAGTTTTGTGTGGGATCAGAAATGTGCAATTGACCCGCTTCTTGATAGTTCCACAGCAGCAAACTTGATTGGTAACAGCAGAAGTGGAAAAAAATAAAGAGCCATCTCAGTTTTGTAGGCTGCTTGTCAAAGATGTGAGTAGCGGGTGACGGTCTGCATTGTCTGTTGGCAGAATAAGGAGGACGGAAATGCATTAATTTTGATGGTAACTATAAAAGATGGACTGTCTTCAGATTAACAGAATAACAGAAGGGTGTATTATAGCTGCAAGGTGTAATTATACCATGCAGCTATACAGCCTGGCTTTTCAGAACATGCAAGATATAAGTAACCATCAGGAAGAAATCCAGTACAGCTATTTCTGGATTAGGCAAGCACAGATCTTATGCTTGAGCTGCGGACAAGTACCTACCAATGTCTTGGCTGGGCAGGTTTACTGAGAGGCCTTTTTATTGGTCCAACAGTAAAAATAAATTGCATCAAATAAAATCGGTACAACCCTTATAATTGGCTGTGTCTGTCCCTAACTGCAAGATACCTTAATGAAGTTGCCCTAGTGTAGGTGTGAGGACAGATGTCAAGGGTTTTGCAATTCATTGTATTTAGTTAAACAACATCTTGAAGAAAACAATGGAGCAGTACTGAACTAATCTTGAAAAAAATTTTGTTCTTATTTTGTACCTGTTGTTCCGTTGTCAGTGCAGCACGGCACTGAGCCTGCCAGAGTTCTAGGAACATATGGATGATGCTTTTAGTCATATGAGTTAGTTTTAGGTAGTCTGTGGGGACCAGGGACTTGGACTCCATGATCCTGATGGGTCCCTTCCAACTTGAGGTATTCCATGAGTCTATTCTATGATTCTAATTAAACCGTTTACATCAAGGGTTCAGGGGACTGGCTGTGATCTAAATTGTACTTCCTAGTTTGTGATAAAAACTGATAGATAATAACTTTGGTTTGTGAGCAGAGCTGATCTTCAGTTCTCCAGGCTGCAATTCTGGTTAGCCCAAATTGGAGGCCAGTAGAAAAGTATTCACTGAAATTGACCCAAATTTTTAACTGTCATTTGTAATAAATAAATAAAGGATGAACCTGTCAGTCACAACTTCCAGTACTGTAGGTGCTGAGAGTACCTTTAATGTCACCCCTAAATGTTGCATACTTCCACTTAAAAAAAAACAAATGCTCTTTTACTGCTCTTAAAATGATGTTGCTGCAAAATCCAGGCCAGGCCATAAGCAGTTAATAGTGCAAGAAGAATTGCTCATATTGAGACTATCAGTCTTTTGTGCACTGGTGTTGATGTTACTGTTGGTTGACAGTGAGCTTTTATAGTCAATCTATTGAAGTACAAAAGGCCATGTTTTGGAAACTGTCATTAAAAGTGCTTCTGTTTTGTAAGAGGAGCACATCCGTTGTTCTCCCGTGATGGAATGCCCCATAACAGATGAGACAAGCCCAAAGTTGAAAACGTTATTGTAAGAGGAAAACTTAGGTTAAAGTGTCTTCGTATTTGTTAATCTTTTTATTCTTTCCGAATTAGAAGTTCATCTTAAAAAAACAATAGCTCACTCACTTTGGTTAATTCAGTTTTATGAATTCTATGATCAGAATTCACGTTGGTTTTCATTGTGATCTTTCAAAGGTGTTTCAGCAAAGCAAAGTTAGCTTTTAATTTCAGTGATGCAGCCAAAAACTAATCGCTTTGAAACTAATACTGTGTCCGGTGTCGCAAATATTTGCTGCTTGCCACAATGTAATGACTGGCATGATTAATTGTGCAAATAATCCTGAGAAGAAGGGGTAAGTTTTTTTATTTCTATGGCCTGTTGCTCATTTTTAGTTTTATCCTGATAGAGATGATAACGTCCTAGACAGGTATGGATATGGCATTATACCAGTCCATAAACTTTACTGATTCTGTGAACGCCTATCCATTTCAAACATGGTATCTCATGGTAAATCAATGTGAAATGAATATTGCAAAATTTCTCAGAGCCTCAGTCCAGTACTCCTGTATCTGAGACAAACAGACATAAATAATTGCTTTCAATAAGATGGGATTCGTGTTAGTGATTTGTCCAGAAGATACACTTTATTTTAGATTGTATTGTTTAACTTGATGGTGTATAGAGTGCCTTCCAAGACCTTTTTTTCTGACTCTCTTGGAAGGAAGGGTGAGGCGAAGAACTGTGGGAGGTTTGTCCCATTCATTGCATTGCTGTAATTACTTGGCCGACCCTATTATTGAATGGGATTGTGAAGAGGCATTTTTGTGTCTTATGCTTTTATGCTTTTGTATTTCCTAATGGCTGAGTTAAAAATGGTGATGTCTGAGGAATTTCGATACTTGAAATAAAAAAATCTTGCCCCTTCTCTGGTAACCCCTTTGTGAGTGTAGAGAGAGATCTTGGAGGAGTATGTGGTCCCAGAGTTCGAAATGCTTGCATTCAGGTGGAGCTATATTAAAAAGATTCCTTTTCCTCCCGACTCCTTGAATCTAAGAAAATATTGAAAATCAGGACAAGAGAAAGGATATGCCTCTCAGAACAGAAATCAGCTACTGAATTAAAAAAAAAAAGTTTCACTTTTGTTTTATTCATTCGTTTCGTTAACTGATAAAAAAATCTGCATTAGAAGTTAGTAAATTGGAAACTAAGATAACGGTAACATCATGGGAACTGATGCTAACCTTCAATCCTTGGAAAATGCGTGGCTTCTCAAGTCTCTTATTTAAAATACTTCCTCTGAATAATCAAGGAAATTCTGAATTCGCTGTGGTGAGTTTTTGTTTGTTCAGTTTGTCTCACAGTTTGTGTAATATGTTGGAGGTGAGAGGAGTCTGTGTGCCTGTAAGAATATTGATAAGCTTTAATAAATTAAACAGTACCTGTTTTTATATCATTATAAGCCCAGTACATCCTATTGATTCATGTAAGCCCCAGAAATTCTTTTCCTCTGAAGGAAAGAGAGCTTAAATTCAATGAAAATATGTAATTTGTCAACAAGTATGTTTTATTCCCCCCCCCCCCTCCTTTTTTTTTTCCTATTCTGGTATTTTTGGCATGTATAAAGTTGTGATACTGATTAGCTTGGCAGCAAAAAGGGTAATGGTTACTTTCTAAACGTGTGAGAAGGTAGGAAATAACAAACGGAAAAGCAGCTTGAAGCAATTAGGTGAGTTAGTGTAGAATAAAGGCCTGCAAGTGTTCACCTCTAGGAGCACACGCTTCCCAGGACAAGGTACAGGTCGAAAACATACCCCAGGAGGCTTTCACATCAGTTATTATTCACCTGTGCATCCAAGCAGCTAATAAAAATACTATTTATGGAAGAGAATCTGACATGAGCAGTATATCAACATGCATGTTACCTTGGTATAAACAACATTCTAAGCATAAAATGTTAAATAATTTAGGTATGTTAAATAAAACTATTTATCTGGAAATTTAGCAGGTTTGCAGGTTGGTGTCTTTTACAAGGGACTGAAGAAACAATATCAAACAACCCACATTATTCTAATACTAATTTTTTTTTATAGATGAACAAGGGGAATTGAAAATGTTGCAGCTGCCATATGCCTTTTTTCTTGACATTATCAATTATAGTATGAAACTTTAAAAAATACGTTCTCTCCACATATGTACCAGTGAAAATGGTAAAAGTTGAAACTAGAATGATACCGTGAACACTGACTAGTTGCAACTCTCTTAGGCTGAGTTTTTGAGTTATGGTTTGCTTGGGTTGAATTTAAATTGCTTGCCTAGTAGGGAAAGACTTTCTGTCTTGTTTCTCAGGATGTTGCTCCTTCGGTTCTTAAACAGAACTGTTGAGTTTTATGTGAAGTGTCCACGGATGTAGTAAAAGCCTAATGAGAGCCTTTGAAAGTGCCAGGCATTTACTGACAAATCCTAGAGGCTTACTTTTTCATGTTTCTTAAACGCATGTCATACTTTTCCAAAAGTTACCTCATTATCTTGTTCTTTCATTTGAGTTCCAGCTTCCTGTGTTTTTCTTGTATTACAAAAATAGGTAATCTTCTAAACTGCTGCGGACAATTAGTTTGGTATGGATTACTGACTTCCATATATAATAGGCTTTGTATACAATGTTATGGTTATCTGAGGTTTGGGGGAAGGAGGGTAATTCTTTCTTTCTTTTTGCTTTTTTAAACATTTGTTTTATCAATGATCTTGATGAGGTTGGCTGGAGAGAAAATATCTCAGGAACTGAAATTTTGTGCGATGCGTAGGAGGTTACCAAACCTGCCAGTGCCAAGGTTGTTCTGTGTATTTAGAGCAGATGAGTGGCATGGTAACAGAAAGAAAAGACACCTAAAAGGATTGAATTTGGAAATTTTAGTTTCATACCTTGGTTGTTTTGTATGTGGGTGGTGGACCATGTTGAGCTGGCCTGGAAGATAACGGTGGACTGGCTGCATTTGCTGTTAACTTGAGGTTCTAGCTGGCAGTAGCTCTAAAGGCAATAGCCATGCTGTGAATTGTCGTTGCCACCTCTGAAACCTGCATTGTTGTTTTTTTTTCCTTCAGTCCAGCCATATTTATTAATTTCTTGACTCTTCTAACGTGGTTTGTTGTGTAAATTGAATGGAGTTTTTTGTATCTGTGGTCACCTTTCTTCTAATACTTTATAAGCCATTGTTGAAGTTGGAAAAGTTATTGAGTTCTTACAAATTAAAATTGTGGTTGGATTGCAACTGACTACTTGCAAGATGAGCATCTTACCAGTGCCCTAAGAGAAAGGCTGCACTGAAAACTAACTAGGCCTTATTAGAACACCAGAAAATTCAATAGCATGATGTCTTTACCTATGTTTTAGACGATAGGAAAAGTTTTGTATTTTTTTAGGCACCAAAGTCAATTGACTACAAGATGTAAATCTGGAGGAAATCCAGAGTTCCTTATTTCCATGACTCTCACTAGTGAGGACTCTCAAACTTACCTATGCTTCCAGGAAAGCATTTCCCAAGAAAAAAAAAACCAATCAGCTAGCTTTTAACCCACAACCCCAGCTATACCAGCTATTTCAAATGAGCTGGTTGTTTTACCTCATTGAAGGAGAAATGGGGATGAAGGAGAGAAAAGCTGATTAACCAAGTGGATACAAATGGATATGTTGTTACCTTGTTAATCTTTGATTTTTACAGACAACAACTGTGTAGGTGATAAATAGGAAGTCATGGTGGAACTTGAAGCAAATATATATAAAATCCAGTATTTCATACATAGACTTTACTAGGTGTAATGAGCTAAACCCAAGTACATACACAGTATCTGTGAAAAAGAGGAGGAATTAAGTGCTAGGTTTGTATGCTTTGCTGAATCAGGACTGTAACCACAGCATAAAGCTGACCTAAAATCAACCTGACTAACTGCAAGAAAAGTAGTGCAAAGTGGGTGAAGGCTGTGCCTCACCTTCACCATCTCTGTACTTTCACCTGGAGAAGGAAAAAGGAAGGCTTTCAAGGCCATTTCATACACTTCATTTATCTGCAGCTGCCATAATGTCTCCCGTGGGCTCACCAACAGCCAGCACAAGTCAAATCAAGCTCTCAGGAACCAGCCAGGCATAGAACAACTCCAAAGTAAAAAGCTTACAAGACCTTTTAAAAGCAAGTAAGCTCTCTGTTAGCCAGCAGCACAACCTGGTGGGTTTATACTCAGATATAGGACATGTCCTATCTATCTAGTTCATTATATACATTTCTGAGGCCAAGCTGGGTTCATTAGTTTGTTACAATTTGTAATATAAATTAAAATGCCACATTAAACATTCTAACTATTTGGGTTTTTTACTGGTTTGAAATAATTTGCTCTGTTATTTAGATGTATGGAAATAAAGCCTCATCTTTTACATGCCAGAGAATGGTACTTACCCTGATGATGAAATACTACTTCATATCAGTCATAAGTGATTTAGTGTTGATATTTAAGGATGTGTTTGTGGATGTATGTAGATTATAAAATGGTTCAACACAACATGAATCAAAGAGGGAATGCTTATTCTTCTTGATACCTACTGCTTTTACAGCCCATTGAATCAGTATTTGTTGTCATTCACCATTTCCATATAACAAAAATGCAGTCCCTCACTCGGCACGTCCTAGGAGTTGGGAATGGGGCGCTTGTACAGCTGAACAAGGGGGTTTGTGTGTAGGCTGCTGTGGTTCACTTTCACTGTCTTTAGAGCCTCCTCTCTGCTTTCCAGTGCAGAGTGAAGTGTTTCCAAAGGTGAAACAGGGGTGTTCCTCCCTGGTAGGGCCAGGACACCCTGAAACAGATGATGGTCCTTGGTTTGTATCCAGATAGACACTTACGGCTCTGAGTTGCCATTCAGATTTGAGAAGATGGTAGGTTCAGCTCCTGAGACTACAGTGTTCTTCATGTTGTGGCCAGCAACTGGGGAAATGGTTATCATCATCTTACTCCATTTACTGACAAATTATAGCCTGTAGTTAATTTTCATAATCAAAACATATAGAAAAAGTATTGAGATATAAAGTTTATCCAATTTTTAACTCAGTCCTCTTTGTATTTACGAATCAGCATAGTTGAGGAGTTCCACAGCTTACCATGCTTTTATGGAGGTAGAAGCAGCTCTTGTGTCTCTGCACAGACACGAAAAGGTCTTTAGAAGTTCAGCTGTCTTTCATCTCCCAGTCTCCCCATCTCGTTTTGAGAATTCAAGATCTAACCTACTTCCATTTTCTGCCTTTTTCACAATAGCAGTCCTTTTGTAAAGAGCCTTTATTTCTATTCTGATGCACCCATCTTGCCTTCTAAAAGCATCTCATGTTCTATAAAAAACAAATAAGTTTCCAAGAAGTACAGTTGCACATATACAATTTGAAGTATCGGTATTTGGAAATAGTAACAGCAGAAAATGGCTTTGTTTTTCACTTCAGATGTGTTTGAACATTACGGAGTATTCGTAATTTTGGTGTATAATATCTTGGCACTCTGATTCTGCTGTGGATAGACCCACTCTTTCTCCTTTGACAAAATTAATTTTACTAGGTGTTAATTTTCTAAATGTCTGTGTTTAGTCATTTCATACACTTATAGAAACCTTTTCTTAATTTTCTCTGTGTAATCTAGTGTTATACTTCTTGGTTTGGGATGCCAGCTTGTGCAGTGGATTTGTATGTCCTAAATGTGACACCCTGGTGGCCTGCACAGGTCAACTCTTTACTTAAGTGTTTGATTTTTGTTTTAATAGAGATGGAATTAATTCGAAGGACTTATGTGCCAAATTTTTCACTTTGTTTCCCTGTGCAATGGAATACCTATAAGGAGATGAAACCTTAGGATTATATTCCTGTCATCTATTTCAAGGACTTAACAAGTTATAACATGCTGTCCAGTTCTGTCTGCCAAAATGTCTTCTAGTAGTAAAAGTCTGCTATTAGTTGGCTACACACTTTTTGAAGATGGTTAGATTTTGGCATTTGTGAAGGTTTTTGTGGGATGATTTAAAACTTAAGTTTAGCTATTAAGATTGATTTCATCGTTTTTGTCAGTGCCTAAATTTCCCATATAGGTTAAATCCCTTATATTCATATCTTCCATCTGTGGGCAGTTTTCTCTTTGTGAACTTTACAATTTATATTGTCATCTTATGGAATGTATTTTTCAATTTCTGTATACGGAGAAAAAAAATCTATAGGTCAGATTCTCTACCCTGACCAGGTCGTATAGTACGCTGCACTAAGAGGAAGAAAGCTATTCCATTTTGACACCCATCTGACTAAGAACACAGCAAAAATCATTGTCTGAGTTACAGGGCTGTAAGCAAAATATATTTAATAATGTTGGTAGAGTAGCAGCTATTGACAACTTCATCTAAAAATGTAATACTGCAGGAGGTAAAGGTGTTATTTATGAGAGAAAAAAACATAAGTTTGGTTCTCAAATGACAGCTATCCATGGCAGAAATGAAGGCATTCAGCTGCTTTGTTAGCTATAAAATTTTAATTCAAGAAGCTTGTTTGGTCTGTCCTTTGTCTGTTACTGCAAATACAATTTTACTTATGAAGTGATTTTGAGAGAAGGGTTTCTCAAAACTGATAAAAATTTTAAGTTAGATACCGTGGATTAGTTTTCAGTAACTTACGTTGCATGAACTGTTCAAATTTAGAATGTTGCTCTGTCGGCTGGTTGTATTTCTGTAGTAGGAAGCATAAACTGTACTCAGTATATCTAGTTTATGTTGGTATCTATGTTAGAGTTTAATATTAGGCTGTCACGACTGACGATATCTTTGTTACCTCTCCTCTTCTTTCTCCTCAAATGGAAGTAGCGTGTTTGTATTTTCATTTTTGGACTAGTTATTGTATAGTGACTAGGACTTTTCAAGTATTGCTTGGTATTTGTATTGTTAGAAGTTGAAAGTGCCTTTGGACTATCATTCAAATCTTGAGGGGATTCTGTAACAAAGAGGTGTAGGGTATAGGGTGATGCTCTTTTTTGCTTATTAAAAGCCTTTTGTAACAAAAGCATGCTTTTATTTCTCTTGTTCTCATTGAGGGGTCACCTGTATGGGAGATACAGAGATGCTAATTTTTATCTCGTAGGTATTCACTAGAAGGTAATAAAAATGAGTTGCTCATGTTTTGCATCCCCGTATCCATTTCAAAGTCCTGACTTTTACTTTAGCTGACTCCCAAGCTCCCGGGGCAGGCGTAAGGCGTGCTGCAGAGTGGGGCAGCTCACCTTCCTGCAATTACCGGAGCCATCCTGCCTCTGGCAGCCACTGCAGCAGACTCAGGGACCTGTATTTCAACCATGCCCTTAATTCGATGGAAGGCTTCTGTCTCTCCTTTCAGTTTTAAGACCGTGGTCTTAAGTCGTCTAGGCATATCGCAGGTCAACACAGGATGGCAAATTGTCAAGTAACAGTGTTTCAAAGCACTTAACTACAACTTCTGTAAGTATCCTTAATTAGTGCCCAGATTACGTGCTTATGTAGTGTAGTTATGATGGTGATATTTCTTCTGCCTCCCTTTTTATAGTTAAAAGGATTCTTCTAGTTGATTTTTACAAGCCAAATAATCCATTCTTAATAGACTTACTTTATTTTCACATAACACTGTTTACAGATTTTCATCTCTGCTGCTCATACTGATTAGGAATTTCAGACTGGGTAGTGTTTGCATCAGCAAAGTCTGCAAAATTCATTATATGCACAACTAAAATTAAAATGGAAAATATGTACTTTCATGTTGGTTGCAGGAACTGTAAATTTACTTGAGCTGTAACATTATTTCTGAATGATTTCTTGTATAAGATGAAATTACTTACAAAACCCCGTTCTTTTCTTAAAATAGTTGAAACTGTGTTTTCAGTAATATATTAATGTGTCAGGAAAAACAGACTAAATAAACTCTGAAACTGATGAAGAGAAAGGAAGGAACAGGGTGATTTAGCACTGAAATTATTCTGGAGTTGATCTTTAAATATTTCTAGGAGAGGAGCTTGCTACTAGATTTGAAACTCAAATATTTCAGCCAATTTTAAAATCTTTCTCTTTAGTGACAATGCCATTTTACTTTATTTCCTCACATTTGAATGAAGAATGCAACTGTATTTCCTAGATTTTTTCCCCAGTGATGATAAGAGGTCTAAAATATTGGTGCATGCTCTCGGATGATTTAGACGTAAACAAAGTGATTCAGAACTTTTTATTTAAACTAGTGTCTTATGGTGCCTTGCGTTCGGTGTGTTGCAAAAACTGGCGTATTGCTGCTGTTTCGAGTTGAATGTGGCTTTTCTTCTCACTGCAAGATGGAGGTGAATTTTGTTCGTAGCTATTCCAACCTATTCCTCTGACACGCTTATTTCTTCTCTTGATGGAAAGGCTTCTTCAGCTACTGGCTTCCGTTAATTGGCTGCCTGATTCAGATCTTGAACACCTGACCTGAATGCCTTTTAAATAGCAGAGTAGCGAAAACAAAGTTTTTCCACCAGAAGTTGTTTTGGAATTTTGTTAAAACTATTGAACTTCTTAGGCAAATTAATCGGGTCCATGCTGAATAACATGGTATGCTGAACCAAATTAGTTTCTTGTATAGCTCCCATTAACAGAGAGATTACATTCAGATGAACTTAACTCAGTGCAATTTAAGTTAGAAGTTACAATCTTGTATCTTCTACGAATGTGTTAAAATCTCTTGTTGGTCTAGGGGAAAAGATTTGTTTGAGAATCAGTTAATTTTTACAAGACTGTACCTTGGTAATTTGATTTTCAGTGTTCTGGATATGTTTTAGCGTGAGTCACTGTAGCGTCAGCCAGTTAAACTAGCAACCTCAGCTTTTGATAGTGGTTTCCCTGCAGAAGAGCAGAGCTCTATGTACTTGGCAAGTGGGCAGGATGGATAATTTTGGAATGGGTTGAAGTTTTTGTTCATTCGTTTGTTTTGGACAGTACACAGGCATATGTTGCCTATATGCCTATAAAGAGTGTAGGCTTTTGTTTAGGCCTTTCAGTATTGTTGGCCTGTCTTGTAGAGAGAAAATGCGTATCAGATTGGACTAACACTGGAAATTGAGTTAACGACTGCTTGGATTACAAAGAGTAGCTAAAATACAAAATTATTTTCATTCTATAACAGTGAGACTACAAGTAGAACATAAATCAGTGCACTTTCAGTGGTCAGTGCTGCAAAATGGTTAGGCCATGCAGATATACGTAAGTGTGTATATATACACACAGGTCATATATATGTCAGACTACTGAGAGGTTCAAGCTTTTCTTTTGGAACTGTTTTCCTAACTCTTTTTTACTTTTGCTAGGATGATGAGAAATGTTAGTATAAATTGCATGAAGATAAAAATGGAACAGTGAATATAAAGTTCAAGACAAATGAAAAGTGATATCTGAAGGAAGAAACTTATCCTTTTGTACAAACCCGAATTAAATCAGCAGCAATCCCACTGTAAGTCGTGTCCTGTTCAGTAGTCCTATTCAATAGCAAACGTATTCTGTTCTTCTCTGTGCTCCATCCATTCTCATTTGAAATTGGAAATCTATTGATTTTGGTGCTGATCCAGCTTCTTTTGTAACAGGGAGCATCCACTCAGCTGCACATCTGAATATACAGCAATACACCTGGATAATGGTTATAAAATTACCATTGTTGCAGAGGTTAATATATATTCATTGTTTACTTCTGTTTGTTCTCTTTTGCTGAGTAGGCCAGTGGTTAACCAATACCTTTACTCTGGCATGTGATGCTTGGATTGGTGCCGAAACCAGCCAGCCGGGGCAGCTCATTTCTAAAGCCTCCCTTGGGAAAACGGGTCGAGGAGCTGTGAAAGTACAGCCCTTCTGCCCCTTCCCCTCCACAAGACCCAGCTGGCAAATAATCCCTTCCAGCCTCAGGGTGGGTGGGAGTATGTAAGTACAAGCAGCAGCGGAAGGGAGGCAGGCAGAAAGTGGAAGTGCCCCTTGTGACAGTAGTGAGGATTTATGTGGCATCGGTGATTTGCCTGACAGCACGTAGTTCCCAAGTTCAGTGTCTGAGGTAGTACACGGAGCTGTCACCTTCACTGACAACGAGGCAATAATTTACACTGGGAACAGTGCCGTGAAAGTCAATGGGAGAAGGAAGATGCCATTCAGCACAAAAGCTGACAAAATCTGATTGTTAAGTACCAGTCAGTACATTAAACTTCATATCTCTCTAAAGAGCAAGGAGGGAGAGAAATACCTTGTATAATATGGAGACATGTTACAGAAGACAGATGCCAAGTGAATACCTTATAAAACTTGTATGGTTTAATGCATTTCTGTAGTCATTAGACTGCCTTTTCTGTCTATCCTTCATTGTGACAGCTGCAGTGTGTCATAGACCTTAAATCAACAAAAAGCAGTAGAATATCTTATTCTGTTTGGTTGGCAAAGAGCTTCTGTTAAAGTCTGCATTCTTTAGAGATGGCTTCCCCATCGGACCATCTGGCTTGACTATTTTGAGACTTCTATTTTCGTTTGCAAATTCGCTGACATCTCAGCAAAAACACAGCGTGATTAGGAAATGAACTTAATTCTGATAGAGGAGTTTTGTAGGTATGCCTAGAAGGAAAAAAAATTGGCAGAAGTAGCAGTAGAATGAAAGAAAAATGGAAATCATTATTATCAAGTAGAGAAAGAATCCGATACGGTGAGCACTGATTTGTATACTGAAGACAACAGTTAGAATCAGAGGGAGTCTGATACAGTACAGTTTGACAAAATTACTTTTGACCTTACTTGGGAGGTTGATAACGATGCCTTTAGAAGGTGTGAAGTAGTTTCCAATACAGTCTGTGATCGGGTCCATAGCTTGTTCTACTGATGTTGGAAACCAGCAGGGAGTTACAAGTGGATTATGGAAAGTTCTTGAGGAGCACGTTGTTTAGAAAGCCATTTCAAAGTTGACAAATATTAAGCCAAATTGTACTATGGGAATTGGTTACTGATTTTTTGTTCTCAAAATGACACTGAAGCAGAAGGTTCCCCATCTGACTGATGAAGTCTGGACTTTTGCTGTATCAACAAGCATATTCCATGAGACCACAAAATGCCAATACTTATTCTTGGCCACCAAATCTTGGAGATGTCCAAATCTCTCCCAGTTTATTTAGGAGAAGCTCATTGTCCTGGCACCCACTAAGTGCTGGAGACTAAGGAATGAGCAAAAAGGCTTGTCACAAACACTTCTAAACAAGCAAAACTCTCAGAACAGAGTAGACTCAACTAATTTGTCATTCAAACTAAACTAAGAATCACTAAATACAAGTTAAAACCAAGGTTCTCAAATAATTGCATTTCTGGAATTGGAGGGACTTTTAAAACATGGAAATTTGCAATAAACTAAAATAACTTTAATTTCTCCATCACAGTTTAGCTTGTTCTACATGCAAAAGGAATAATACGATCTGCCAGTTTGCATCATAGTTTTCAATAGGTTAAAACCAGCTGATCAAACATGAAGGTAGCTTGCCTAGAAATATTAAGGTTAAAACTAAGATTTACTTTGTCCTTGTCAACCCGGTTGAAATAATTAACCTCAATGCCTTGAAACACAATAATTTTCTCATTTTGTTACTAATTTCTTGTAAAGAGTCCATTAATATTTAAATTTCTTCAATCTCCAATGGAATCTGTTAATAACTTTACACAGTGTCAACAAAAAATCAGTGGTGCAGTTAGGTGCTTAGAAATGGAGTTAAGTCAAATGTTCCACTAGTTGTTCTTTGTTAAAATAATTGACCTCTTTATTTGTTATGTACTGAACTCACCTTCATTTATTTGCCTTCCCTAAATTGCTGTTCTACTTTTTTGTTAATTTGGAACTCTCTGAAATGGTTGAATTTACTTGGCTTCCTGCCTTTCCACACACTACACCTGTGTGTGCCCCCACTCTGAATTGCAGAGTTTTACATTTCAGTCTCTAGGGATAAGCTGTACTTTGTTTGCTTTCATGTTTATTTTGAAAGATTAGAACTCAGTCTTACCAACACGGCTCGACTTGAAGAAAGGGGAAAGTTGGGATTTGCATGATCCTTTTCAACCCAGCCACTCTAATTCAGTTGGTGTCATGGTGGGAAACATGGTACCTGGCAAGCATATGGGCTTTTTTGTTCTGTTTGAAATGTTTCTTCGATAGTTTGAGGATGAAGTGGTGAGGCAGGAGGACATCATCCATGGGCCTCTAGGAGGAGTTCTGGTATTTCAGGGAATGCAGTGTCTTCCTCTCTCTTCTGTATAGTAGGTGACAGTAGTTGGTGCCTCATTTCCTGGGCTTCATGGCTTAGGAGGAAGATGTCATATTCAAATTTGAAAGCTGAGTTGTGTATCTAGCCTACAAACACTGATGGTGCTGGGAGCTTGGCTTATCCATTCTGTATCTGAAAGAAATTCTTTGCTGTGAGGGTAGTGAGACGCTGGCCCAGGTTGCCCTGAGAACCTATGGAAGCCCCATCCCTGGAAGTGTTCAAGACCAGGCCAGATGAGGCTTTGAGCAACCTGGTCTGGTGGGAGGTGTCCCTGCCCATGGCAGGGGGGTTGCAACTGAATCTTTAAGGTGCATTACAACCCACACCATTCTATGATTTTACCTGTGTTGCATCCAAGGCATCTGAGGCTATTTGGGCCAAACCTGGCCAGTGTATCAAGAGCAAAACTACATTTTCACCACACCAATCTAGTGTGGTGTGATTGCACTTATAGTGCAATCTCTAGTGTGGTGAGAGCACCTGTATTGGTGCTCTGGTGCTACGGCTCTATATCATTCAACATATTCCTAAGCAAGTAAGATGAAAAAAGAAAAAATAACTTTCAATTGCTATCTTGCATTATTATGAATCTTACTGTAGGCTATTTATTACTTCACCTTCTGGTGAATTGGCATAGGGGTCAGAAACCACTTTTTTTTTTTTCAGCTTTAAGACACATCAGAAAATGTAAAACTGAAGCTTCAAATCCCATTTTTCATCTCAGAAAAATGGAATTGGTGGCATTCGTATGTTTTTCAATCAGTGGCAAGCATATTAAATATCAGCGCAGGCTAAAAATTCTTAGCACAATTACAATACAGTCTATTTTTTAAAAACTGAAATGAGTTTTAAAAACATTATTAATATTTCAACAGACACTCCAGAGATGTATTAATATTTCTGAAATTATTCAAATTGTGTTGTAGATATTTATTACACACATTCTGCATTATATTCTCAGTTGCTATTTTTGTTGTGCATCTGCTTATGAACATTTTTACATTTGGTAATACCCTGCAAGTGAAATGTAAAAGTGAGGTGTGAGAAAAGTTGCCTACACTCCTCTAGTATTACCTTCCATCATAAATGCAGTCAACAGAGATGTAACAATGCAAAAACCTCAGCTGATCTTAGTTTTCAGAACATTTCCTTTTGTTTTGGTCAGCTTGAGCCACTGTTTTTGTGCAGCTCTGTGAGAGTGTTGCATTACACTTACTTTATTTTTTAAGTTGGTGACTTGTATCTCCTGTGTTGAAGTTTCGGTTACCTAAGAAAAAAGAGAATCTAGAATCACTTGCTGTAAGAAGATGCAGTCGTATTCAGCTCGCTTTAGAAGACCTGGAAGTTAAGGGACACAGAGGTTTTAATATGTATTATTTGTCACCATACTTGTTTCAGTCTGTGAACAGACAATTGACTTTGTTTGGAAATTCAGTTTTTATCTGTGTTGTTCTTCATTACCCAGAAAAAATGTATTGCTAGTACTTGGGATAGGGAAAGGGAGGAGGAGCCATGTTATGTGCAGGAATTTCTTGTGGTCATAAAGGATGCAAAATGCAATTGCAGCTACAGTAGCAACAGTTTTGCAGATAAGATAGGACAGAAATGCTAAATATTCCAGCTGTGCTGCAGTGAAATATCTAATTATGTGCTTTGTATGAAGTACATCAGCAATCCTTTTGATTTTATTATCCAGTAATACGAATATTAGCATTTCAGTTATGTTTAGAATTAAGCACATAAGTTGATTCGGAGTTTGGAAACTAATGTTGGTTTTCATACCAAACTTGGTTTATTTTCGTACTTGCTTGGTTTATTTTTATTTTTATGTTTTATTGTTAATATTCTAAACAATATTGGTATTTCTAGACTGCAAACCTGTATTGTGGGGTTTTTTTAATTCATTTTCAGAAGTTCAGAAATAAAACCTGGTGAGGAAAAGAAGTGAAGTAATGCAGACCAGCCTTTGCAAATGGAAGAGTAATCCCGAACTGTTATTTAATACTATTTTCATGTTATCTCTGCCTGGATTAAGAACAAAGCTTTGTAATATCGGACTGCTCTGAAGTTTTATTAACCGGTTTCTTAGTGTGAAATTAATTTGTTCAGGAAAGAATATAAATCATATGAGGTGACAGAAAATTGATTTTTACACCACCTTTCACTTGTTGCACTCAGTAGTATTAGCCTTGTTAGACTCTCAGAGTGTTTATAGGTATTATAAAAGGTTTAAAACTTGATATATTGAGGTATTTGAATGGCTTTCAGGCATTAGAGAATTATGTTGAGATTACATTGTTATCCATCTAGTATTTGGCACGTTGGTAAGGAAATGTCTGCTTTATTCTCATTATAGCCATAAATAGAACTTTTTTGTCTGACACTGGATAAGAACTGATACACAGAGTGAGAAATCCCAAGACTTTGAAACAATGCTGTAACATTACATGTAAAATTTGTATAAATAGCAGTTTGACAAATATATTGGAAGTCAAAAAAGCATTCAGAATCATGCAAGAATTCATAAACACTCCAGTTCGGTGGGCATTTTGCTTCTGTTTTCAAGCTATTAGGCAAAGTTACCAGCCATTACGGAAATCCCCAAGAAATCTGATATTAGAAGTGTTTCTTGCAGTGCATGTATAGTTATAATAACTACTAATTGAATATGCATGCTAACGTGGCAAAGTATTTTGCCATGAAATAAAAGGACAACCTAGAACAGACAAAAACTACTGAGAAATCAAATCCTAAGACATATTATACAGTTCACTTTTAAGTTACATGTCTTAAAAATTTCAGTAACCTCCCCCAGAGTATGTAGGACCGTATTTCACTGTTTTTCTGTAGATGCTGTCTAGCTGCTTTTGTTGTTGCCGTGCTACATGCAGTTTAGCAATGAAGATTTTAAAGATTTTTACTGTAACCTTTTGATTTCGTAGCTATTTACAATACTTTGGAGCTATTAAACTGGATTTACAAGCTTAAATGTGTCTGAGACTATGATAAATAGAACATTGCAGGCATTTCCTTAAATTTTTTGTCTTGGGCTTTGTTTACAGAAAATTACAACTTTTTATCGAGTTGAAGTAGTTTATTTTGAGTTTCTTTAGCAGCGTGATGTCAGATGACCTGATTCTATCTACCATACTCTAATTTAATGGGGATTTATTACACAAGTGGCAGATTTTGGTTTCGTTGGAAGTACTCACTGTGTAAGTTCTGTAGAGTCTGAAAACAGCCATGTGTATTTTTCTGCAAGCTTTAGCTGTTATTTGCGAAAGTGAGGATGATGATGAAATATTTCTGAAGGCATGAATCAAGATGCTTGTCATTCAGTAATAGTGGAGGGGGAAAAAAAAAAATATTTCTTTAAAGATCAGATAGCGAACTTACATTTAGATGATTTTTTTTGTTTCCCAGAGGCATGAATTAGAGATACCTTTAAGCTCAAAGAAATCAGTGTTACTTATTTCTGGAGCAGAGATTCTGTCTAACTTGCCATCTCTCGGCTCCCACCAGTGTTCAGATTCTACTTAAAAATTCTGTCTCTGTAGCTTCAGGCTGTTTGCAGTGTGCTTCTGCCGTGCCTTTCTTTCCAGGTATATTAAATAAGGCATATTTACATTGTGTAACTAAATGCTGTCTCTTATAATGCCGTGTCTCTAAGCAATTATAAATGAGACTTAGCGATGTCTCCTACCTAGCTAGAATTTAAAAATTGCTGGATTATTTGAAAAACCAAGCATTTCGGAATAAGCTGCCGCTGATGCCCTGGACTGAAACGTTCCAAGTTTCAGTTTGGTCATGTCCAGTCTTCTCTACCTCCTGCCACACTGGGACCACAGGGGTTACTTCCAGAGCGCTCATCAGTGTCCATGTAGGTGTCTTTCGATAAATGTAAAACAACTCCTGATAACTTGTTTTCTTTCACGTTTCTTATACAAAGGAGAAATTATAAAATCAAATGCAGATAGAAGAAAACAAAATTCAGAGTTTTAACCACTCTTACTTACAAATACATAATATACACTGAATGTGTTACTGGTTTATCTCTTGGTATTGAGTAATGGTTTTCTTTCCAAATAGTTCTAATTTACTTGCGCAGTTTGCATATCTTATTTTTTTATTATTTTTCAAAATTTAATGGGAAAAATATTTTCATGTTGGTATTGAATAGTAGTCTTGATTTGCAAACACTCTTACCAGTTTTACTTTGTGGACAAAAACGCTCGAGAAGAGCAATACAGTGGAATTTGTTACTGTGTGTTCCAAACTTCAGAAAAACAACAGTTTTTAAATATAATGATAGTAGTTTTCTCTTAGACAGTGTAGTAAATGCACAGTTTCCTAAAGCCATTTGAGTAATGGAAAAAATGTAATAATACCTTTTAAAATGTGTGTTAGATTTCTTGGGTTTGAGGTTTTGCCTCGTGTACAGCATTTATGGTCTTAGACCTTTGCTAATCTGTTCTGCCAAATGAAGTTAAGTTTTGAAAATATTTTCAGAATTCCTCTATCCATTGAAAACCTCATTTAGTATGTTCTTAGTGGCGTTGTATTTGAGCTAATTCTGTGAAATTGTTGCTCCTCTATCAGTATGGTAGGGGAGTAGTTCAGAAATCAGTTTTCAATGATTGCACACCTGTACCAACAGCTAATGCTGCTAATGTTCGCTGGTAGCCTGCCAGTGGGGGAGAAACAGATGCCGCTCTAATTAATAGTCAAAATTAATACCCTTCATGAATGAAAATTATTGAGGGAAGGCAGTATAAACAAGTTAATTCTCTCTCAGTATTCAGAAATTTGACTTGCTTTTTCTTCTTCTATCTCCACCCCTGAAGGGTTTCTTTTATGAGTCTGGAGAGTAGACATGCAGAACTCTTTCAGGTGGCATCAGTACGCTATCCTGTACTCAGCAGAAATTAAGTTTATCTGCAGAATAAAGGCTGATGTGTAGATCCTTCATGTTTCTAACCAAACGTACGTTTCTAACCCAAGATGTATATTCACTTCATGAAGAAGTATGCCTTTTTTTTAACTCTTCGCTAGTAGCAAATAAGAAAATCTGAGATCAATTTTTCTTCAGTATTGCTTGTTTTCATTTCAAAATCTTGTAATCTTAATATATAGCTTACGATCATTTGGGCGCAGGTCTTCTGAACTCTTCTTTGAAAAACGAGGGTGTATTTTAGTTGTTTTCATATCATTTCGTATGCCTTTATTCACCTCTGACACTTGTTTGTGGAGCGCTACTATTTTTCTTATGCTTGAATAATAGCACATCATCTCTGTTTTGCTTCAGTGTGCCAAGTAAGATGTGCAAGGATGGAGTACATTGCTGTCATACCATTAAAAGGATATTTTGATTCCAAGGAAGTACAAGCGGTGCATTCCTTTTGCAATAAAAATGCTAGCTTGATTTAAAAAGTGTTTCCTACAAAGAAATAGGTAATTACATTGATAGCACATTAACAGAATACGTAACTTGAGTAAGGATGCAACAATAAATCAAATAAAGTAATTACATAAATTGAAGCATCTTTTTGAAAAGTAGGACAACAAGTTATCTGAGTGTGTTATTTATTTAATGCTAGCTTAATATCACAAGAGCAAACAGGTAAAGTACATCAAACTATTAATTATATGGATTCATGCTATAGCTTATAATAAATGCTTACTTACAGCTTCTCTTCAAGGGAATTGCTGATAGGAGTTAAAGCATAACATCTTGAATTATTCAGAAGTATCTGAATTATGATGGGTAGATCTAAGTGATACCCAGAAGAGCTTTGATATTCAAACAGGACAAAGACAGCACAAAGGCATTTTATCAATTCTCTTAAAGTTGTTTTGATTTATTTTGTTGGTTTTTTTTTTTAAAGATTTCTTAGTGGCTATGGGATTTGAGTCATTCCTTCCTGCACACATTTTTTTCAAGCTACAAACTACTGTTCTATAGTTTTGAAAAAAGAAAATACTTACGGTTTAGTAGGATGGATCATTATCTTGTTTTAAAATAAAATAAAAAAAAAAGAATTTCCAAAATGTTTTACAAGGTAAGATTTAAAAAAAAAATAAAAGGGTGAATATAAATGTTGCCATGATTCCTTTAGACAAACCCTTATCCAGCAACAACCAGTATCTGATGTTTTCAAGGCGATTGGTTTCAGTAACAAGTTATTGAGCCATTTTTAATTTGATTTGGTAAAATTCCATTTAAGCAAGCAGTTATCTCATAGTTTTTCTAATAATTTCTCTTAACTCCTATAAAAGATGAAGAGGTACTATACTGCATCCTGGCAGAATTTGGTTTTTCCACAGAGGATTAGGTGACTCAGGCTGGGATTTGCTGCTTTCAGCAAATACGATGGCTATTTTGAATCAGTTCTCGGTAGCGTAATTTTTGATGAGTTGTAAATTAGAGATAACAATCTAACGATCATAGTTGGCAAATACTGTAGGGCGCTTGGTAACACAGGTGGCAGTTGTGACAGTTACACAGTGAATGGCAGCTCCTGGTCATTCATTGCCGGCTGCTCTTCTTCTCCCCTGCCCATGGGAAAGGGTCTGGAGGTGGAGGACGGGCATGTTCCCAGCACCGCTGGGTTAATTGCTCCTTGGTCCCAAAGCCAAAGAACAGCAGGGCAGCTTTTTAGGGGTATAAGTTTTGAGAAGATTCTGTCTTCTAAAAGTTAGTAATACTGGAGAGCGCATTAAAACAGCAATAATTTTGGCCATGAGGATTGTTCAGGTACTCTTGTTTTGAAGCAACACTGAGGGCAATTTTAAGAAGCATTTTTAGATTTGTTTTAACAACTTCATCCCCAATTTGAGCTCATGTTACAGCACTTTTATATCCGCACTAACTAAAGAGAGATATTGATCTCTTGCTTGGCAATGGAGATGATATTTTTCTAAGGCTCAATCAAGAAATCTGTGAAGAAGAGAATTTATTTTTTATGGGAGTAGGGGAGCTATTGCTTCATTTATGTATTTATTTTTTGAAGTGAATGCTGATTTTGAGTGAAATTCCTGAGAAATGTAGCTTTGGCCAAGGAAAGAATAAGAATGGACGGTAGTTTATGCTGTAATGATCATATTTGTATCACAGATCTTGAGATTCAGGCTGCATCCTTATTCCCTCCCCATACTGAATATAGTTATATTTTCATTGTAACTAGGTACTGTATAAATCAAATTCCACTATGCCACGATCGTTTGTGTCTTGTGTCCAGCAAAACCTCTGATCCTGAACTCCGTGGGCACGGTGGCTGGAGTCAGATTCCCAGCCAGATCCCCGGACAGTTCAGGGCAGGTACGGCAGCAGATGGGTTGCAGGTTGCTTATGGCAGGAATGGAGCTCAAACGTTTCTCTCTTATTTTATGATGAAACAAATATAATTTGACTTCTCGTGGTGCTGGTTGTCTTGGTGCATATGGAATATAAATGAAACAAGGAGATGGGATTAAATGTGTAAATTTAGAATTCTTTTGGAAGGCAGTTCTGCTGGAAAATTTGCAAATATACAGGGAAAATGATAAAGTGTTAATAACGGGAGTTGTGTGAGGTTGCAGTATAAAGAATCATTGAACAAAGTGAGACTTGTCATTTTCAAAGGTAATAGGGGGAGTAGAGAAAGAAATGGAGTAATTTAAATATGAAAGGCAATGAAATGGAATGAATCAAAGTATGACTAACAAGGTGATTTAGTGAGATGTAGTTAAGCTGGATGCAGTGTGATTTCAAAAAGAACAGGGTAGATTTAGTAATAGAAATGTAGATGTTCCTAGCAAAATACAAAATAAGCAAAAAATTCTAAGTGGATCTACTGTTTAGTAACAACATTTTCGGTGTAAAAACTATTATGTATTTAATTATAATTTATTTAATTTTAAACCACCTCATTCATACATGAACAATCACATTAAAAAAAAAAAGAAGAAAGACAACAAATTGCAAGGTTGTTGTAATGTAAAATAAACATCGAAAGGGAAAAAATAAATGGGTCATGACTTTACAATGTCACTCTAAAATAAACAGTGAATATTTTACTGTGAACTAAACAATGTTGGATAAAATAAAAGATGAATAAGACTGAGAGATAAAAAAAATTAAAGTGTAAATACCTAGAACCTTCTTCTATATGATGGGCAGAAAATTAAAATAATGGAGTGTATGAAAGGATAATAACCATTGTCACTTGTTGGTGACCTAATATTGGACTAGTGAGACCATTGGTTACATACAATGTTTCAGTAATACCTACCAAGGCCTTAGATACTTTGCAATGATTTTAGCTTTCACAGCTGACATGCTAAATACATGCCATAAATTATCTGAAATTTTGGCAAACTGTTAAATGGTTTAAAGTAGTGGATTTCTGGCTCAAAGGATTTGGCCCTATGAAAACAAAGTAGATACCTTATTTGATGTATTCCTGTGCCTGATTAGCACGGCGAAGACTGCATACAGAGTGTACCTATATTGTAATAAAATATGTGAATTCTTTATCTGTATCTAAGTACAGAATAAAATTTTATTTTCCTCATTTCATTGTTTCCCTCACTAAATGGGAAGTATTATTGTTTATTTAAAACAGGAAAAAATCCAGATTCCTTTTTAGATTAAAAAAATATCAAAAATGAGCTCTGCACTGAAGATTTGTATGCTGAGCATGTCAGACTGTGAATCTTTATTATTACTGAGCTTTATCCTTGAGTACATAGCTTGCAATTCAGTTTGAATATTAAGTGTCAGGCTCAAATGCGCTGGTGAGAGATTTGCAGCAGCCAGCAGGTTCCTGATCCAGCCCTAGAAGCCTTTGACCTCTCTCTTCATTGATAAGTGGTCTTATTTCACATGTGTCAGCGTACTGGTGTGAAGCTCCTGATGCTGTGAGTGATGGAAAAGTTACCATTACCTGTAGTTTGTGATTTTCGTACTACACTAGGAGAGGTTACAGGTGAAGAAAAAGATGTGTGGAACTGGTCATTCAGAAATGTGGAGGAGGACGTGTGATGCTTACAAATCCACTTCTTTTTCTACTTGGATATGGCACATCTAGAAAGAACTGTAGTTAAAAGCCCCTTTTTTTTTCTTTACAGTTAGCAAATCTGAGAGAAATGGTTCAGCAGAGATGTATTCTGTGTGCCTGGGTTATAGGTTGCATCATTTATATTTGTGCTTTATGGTCGCTCTTTCTCCCATGAAAATCAAAATTTGATTAGCATAGGCAGAAAGGTTTTGTAGGGTGTGTTGCTCTTCGGGAAAATCTACTGGGTGGTACGTCCCGTGAACCGTGTTTGGGATCCAGCATGATGGTGTATGTGACATCTGGTGGGAAGGCTTGGCCCTTTCAGGAGCTGATAACTTTACAAAAGCCAATTTTCCTGAAGATAGGTAACAGTCAGCTAACCCATCCCACCCCCTCTCTGCCCAATCTGTCAAAGGATGATTGTGTTTTTCCCTGCTGATAAAAATTTCTGTGGACCAGAAAATGCGGAGTGTCTACCCAAACTAGATTTTTGTCCACAAGAAACGTGCTTCAGTGAGTGGAATGTGCTGTACCCTTTAACTATAGTTCTTCTCTTAGGGCTCCTAACTCCCATGTGCTACTGCATTGCTCCCAATGTGCTACACTTTCCTCATCACGGCAGGAGATGCAACCTAGAGTTCAGCTGTTTCTGTAAGAATAATCACGTCATAAATCACAAAGCTATTGAATAAACTGCTTTTTTTTTTTTTTTTTCTTTTCCTTTTGTCAACTTTACTTTCCCTTGTTCTGGTCATTAATTTCAGATGGTATTTATTAACATTTAAAACTCTTAAGCAATGTCAAAATTTTCATTATAAAGAAGAAAAAAAAATGGGCAAATTTACCATTCTTTTCTCTACACGTGAAATTTCTTTCAAAACTGTATAGCTTATACAGGCATGATTCATTTCTTGACCTGTGATAGATAAGAGAACCATTAGTTTAAAAATGCAAACCTTAAAAAGCCTTTTCTGAAAGTATAATGTTCCTGCTTTTTAGTCTTTGTCAGTATCGGGGTATTCAGTGCTAAAAGCTCACCATTGGAATTGATAGAAGAAGTTCTCTTCAGTTGGAGTTGATAACGGTTAAGCCTTTTTCAAATTACTTGGTTATTTCTGCATCTCCTTTGAATGCCTTGTTCACTTGAATTTGTGATAAATGATCATTTAGTCTAGCGGGCATATGAGTGTATTACCATGGTTAAGCGTATGAGTCATCTTACTGATGTTTGTGGAATTGTTCTACCCGCTCAAGACCTTTGGTAGAACAGTCTCTATTGCAGAAGAGTGAGGAGGAAAGAAAAAATTTTGAAGAAAAGTTGTAAAAGTGTTATTTGTAAAGTAGCAGGTATAATGACTATAGTACTGGAGAAACTTGGTGCCTGGGACTTTGCCACTTCCCTGCACTGGCTGGGAGATGATTTTCCCAGGGTGGTACTTGTGCATTTGTAGCCAGCTGGCTTTGCAGCCAAAGTTTTGAAGATTTTTTTTTTTTTTTTTTTTTTTAAGGGACCTTTAAAAAGCTGTTCAAGAACTTACACTAATAAAACAGTCAATATATAAAATAGAGGGTTGGGTTGGGTTTGGGTTTCTTTTGGTTGGAGTTTTTTTGGAACTGCTTTTGAAAAGATTTTCAAAGAAACAAACCATTTTTTTATTACTTTTTCAGTATAAGTAACATTTTTCATTAACCTTGAATAATTTCCAAAGTTTATTTTTTGTTGTTCTTTCATACAGAGATAGCTTTTACTTCTGTATGTTTTACGCATCAGGAATAAACATGCGACTGTATTTTTGGTGCAGCAGCCTTATGTTAATAAGAGTGCTTTTAGGTAGTCAAATAAACATAATTGTCATCATTCTGTGTTTACTGTACCCGTCTCCCCCCATTGTCTGTGCAGACTACGACTGGTTTAAAAAAGAAATAAAATCATTGAAAGGATCTTTGAATGTCACTGCCAGTACTACAGATTATTTTACCCTTTTTGAGCTGTGAGTTCTGGAAGTCTGATGTGTGCAATAATGTAGTACATTTATCATATTGATCAGTCTTTGTACTTTGGGCAGTTTGATCAGTGTTATTGCAGGCAAAGATACGCATTTTAACATTGTTTGTAGTGGCATGAAATGAGAGTAAGAGGTGTTGCAAGAAAGCAACAGAGATAAGTGATATTAGGTCACGATAAAACCCATGGTCATTATGAAAAAGAAGTATTTTGACAGCAATTAGTGATGTTTGTGATTACAGTAGTACTACTCTAATATGAGGAGAGGCTTGGTAGTCCGGCGAAGTGCTGACAGTTTGATGACTTCTCTCGAAAGCTTGAAAGCACTGAAGACTTTGCTCATCGACTGAGTATGCACAAAATCACAATAATTGATGTAAGGCATTTTTGGTGCTTAGCAGTGTAAAAATATAATTTGACTAGGGTTCTTTTCAGAACTCTTTAAACATTAAATTGAAATAAAGAAGTAAAAACATCGCTAAAACCCACTAAGGCAGGAATGAACGTCTGTTGTATGTAGGCTTGGAAAGGAGGGGAATCACATGAAAAGATCACAAATTTTTCAGGTTAAACCCTCTAAAATTGCATTTCTTTTTTTAGAATTTCATTACTAATTTGTGTGAAAGAGAATTGACTTTTGTTCCCGTGCAGAAAGGGGCTGCCTATGGAGGACAGCCAGTGACCATTTAGCATGACTTCTGTGCAATCTGTAGAAAATGCCGATCATATTCTTAGCATCACAACCATTTAGGCAGTAATAGATTTTGATTATTGATTTGGGCTTTTTTTAATAATTTTGTGAGAGGCTGAGGTTGTTGCTAAAGGTCTATTTAGTATGTTGTAGAAAACAATTTAAATTTTTGTTTCTTTATTGAGGAAGTGTTGAGTTATGAAACTAAAATATTGTTAAGAATATAACCAGTAAAGTACATCACAGTGCTTCCCCCACCCCCTTACTTTCTCTCCCACAGTCCAGTTGATGTCTTCATGTATTTTTAGGACATTAATCTTGATAATGGTAGTGGAATGCTACGTATTTTTGAAAAATGGATCTGAAGTGAAACAGTGAAGAAGTCAGTAGTGAGGTACTGATGCCATTTGTTATATCAGCCATGTCTACATCCTGATTTCCTACCTTACTGTGACTCCATTTGTCCTTTCCCAATATTTCTTTCGGTTTCATAATGTGTTTACTGTTATGCTTGATACTACAGTTTTTATGCTGAAAATATTTAAACTTCTGCATGGCTTCAGTCACAGGAACAACCATTTTGAACTCAGTGTCTTACCTTAGATTTAAAGAAGTAGGCATTTATTTAAATGTTCTGGCAATTTCAGTCATCCTCTCAGGGCAGGGGTATATACCTTGGTGATAATGCTTTTACCTGCTAAAAGGTTTGTCCCCATCTTTCTTAAAAGCCCCCTTTAGGTACTGCAAGGCTGCAATAAGGTCTGACCAGAGTTTTGTCTTCTCCAGGCTACCCCCCAACTCTCTCAGCCTGTCCTCATATGAGAGATGTTCTGTCCCTCTAATCATTTTTGTGGCCTCCTCTGGGCCTGCTCCAACAGGTCCATGTCTTTGCTGAGCTGGGTTCTCCAGAGCTGGATGCAGTACTCCAGGTTGGGTCTCAAGAGAGTGGAGTAGAGGGGGAGAATCACCTCCCTCTACCTGCTGGCCATGCTTCTTGTGATGGAGCCCAGGATGTGGCCTTCTGGGCTGTGGGCACACATTGCTGGCTCATGTCTAGCTTTTCATACACCAGTACCCCCAGGTCCTTCTCGGCAGGGCTACTCTCAATCCCTTCATCCCCCAGCCTGTATTGATGCCGGGATTTGCCCCGACCGAGGTGCAGGACTCTGCACTTGGCCTTGTTGAACCTCATGAGGTTCAGATGGGTCCACTTCTTGAGCCTGTCCAGGTCCCTCTGGATGGCATCCCATCCCTCAGGCGTGTTAACCGCACCACTCAGCTTGGTGTCTCCTGCAAACTTGCTGAGGGTGCACTTGATCCTACTATGCCATTGATGAAGATATTGAATAGTACTGGTCCCAGTACGGACCCCTGAGGGACACCACTTGTCACCAGTCTCCATCTGGACATTAAGCCATTGACTACTACCCTCTGGATGTGACAGGTTAGTAGTTCCCAGGGTGCTCCTTTCTACCTTTTTAAAAATGGGTGTAATGTTTCCCTTTTTCCAGTCACTGGGGACTTCACCTGACTGCCATGACTTTTCAAATATCACAGACAGTGGCTTGGAACTACATCAGCCAGTTCCCTCAGGACTCTGGGATGCATCTCATCGGGTCCTGGAGACTTCTGTATATTCAAGTTCCTCAGATGGTCACAAACCTGATCTTCTCTTACAGTGGGAGGGACTTTGCTCCCCCAGTCCCTGCCTTGCAGTCCATCCACTCGAGAGGTGTGGGGAGAGAGGTTGCCAGTGAAGACTGAGGCAAAAAAGTTGTTGAGTACCTCAGCCTTCTCGTCTGTTGTTACCAGTTTGCCAGTCTTGCTCGCTGCTGGGATGTGCTTTCTTTGACCTTCCTATTCTGGCTGCAATAACTGTAGAAGCCAATCTTGTTATTTTTTGTCCCCCTTGCCAAGTTCAGCTGCAGCTACGCCTTGATCTTCCTGACCCCATTCCTACACAACTGAGCAGTGTCCCTGTACTCTTCCAGGATGCCTGTCCCTGCTTCCACTGCCTGTGCATTTCCTTCTTGCCCTTTAGTTTGACCAGCAGGTCTCGACTCAGCCATGCCAGTCTCTCACCTTCCTTTCCTGATTTCTTGCACCTGGTGATCAAGAGCTCCTGCACTCTATAGAAAGTGTCCTTAAAGATCTGCCAGCTCTGTTCTGCTCCCTTGTTCCTGAGGGCAGTGTCCCAGGGGGTCCTATTGACTAATTCCCTGGAAGAGCTGGAAGTTTGTTTTCCTAAAATTCAGGGTCCTGACTTCACTCTTTGCCTGACACATATACCTCAGGACTGCGTACTCCACTGGTGCCTGATCACCGCAGCCCAGGCTGCCTCCAATCCTGATATTACTAAGTTCATTTGCACTGGTGATCAACAGGTCTGGTATCGCGTTGCCTCTGGTAGGGCTGTCTGTTACCTGACTTAAGACATTATCCTCCTTGCACTCCAGAAGTCTTTTCCAGCAGATGTTGGGGTGGTTGAAGTCCTCCAGCGGGACGAGAGCCCCCTGTAGCTGCATCAATAGGCTCCCCTTGAGCCTAGTAGTAGCAGTACTAGGGTGGCCTGTAGTAGGTGCCAACTAATATTTGACACCAAACAATATTTACAGACAGAAGCATACAGAATAGAGTATCAACCAACAGATACAATGCAGAGTGCTAACATTTGGCCTTAATACTTCAAATAAGTTCTTATGCCAAGAAGAGCTATTCAGTTTCAAATGGCATTTGGACAGATCCCTACTCACACTCACCAAGTCTCAGTATTTGTCCTCACAAAGAAAACTTCCATGATTCCTGCATGCAAAAATATGCTCTCTGTACTCCTTGGATTCCAAATGTGCTGGATGCCATGTTACTTTTGGGACAAAAGTTTACTTAATTTTGACAGATAAACATTGAAACCTCATAGAAAATTATTTTCACAGGACTTTAAAGTATTCTTCATTTTATAGTGAATATTTCCAGAAAATTATCCTTTGCAGTGAACACTGTATATCCTATGTATTCATTCTTGACTGTACATTTGGTGTAGTTGGTTGTACTTTTCCCTTCTACATGAAGTTTCACTCTTGACATTGTATTAAATGTTTTCCTACTCCTTGTGCTGCTTCTGTATCCACAGAGTACAGTCTGTGCTTAGTGCTTCATTCTTCCTAAGATTCTTGTCCTTTAGAAAATTGACCCAGGGCACCTTGCTTCCATCCTGCTCTTGTCACACAGGCAACATGCCCTGGCGACATCGGGCCACCTTTCCATCACAGGACTCCCAGCAGCAGCACTCCTAAGAGGGAAAATGAATCAATGAGAATCTTAACACAAATGTATCGTGAGGCTGGTGACTGTGATTGCATTGATGGCCAGGTTTAAGCACTGTGGTTTCAAATGGAGATGTCCTGGGGCCTGGTGGCAGCTGGCTGGTGCTGGAGAGAAGGAAGCCAGGAGCTGTGTTGGAGCAGTCCATGCCCTCCCCCATGGGTTGCAGCCCCTCTGGTTCTGAACACAGGGGACAGAGCCAAGTATTCGAAACAGGATCCGTCCATTGACGGCCCCAAGCCAGGTGGTGAACCAGGCCCAGGATCCTTCTGGGGAGTCCAGTCAGGACAGCAGTTCAGTGGGACAGAGAGAGGACAGAAAAAGTGGATCTAAAGTCCGCACAGGAAACAGGACTGAAAGGGAGACTGGAGAGAAGATGCAATGTAGGTCCAGGGGGTCAACCCTGGAGACAGGTTGCCTGCAAGCCATGTCTGAGGTCCAGCTGGAGATGGGTAACCCCATGGTATAGTTTAGGCCAGCATCCAGAGCCTGAGAAATACTATTTTTTTTCCCATTGTGGTAAGAAACCTTGTTCTGTCAAATATTCATTAGAATGATCACATTCCAAAAAAAAAAATAGCAATAATAAGGTGATGCTTAAGACTTATGATTAAATTTAATGGTAAAGTGCATCTAGAAATGCTCAGTAAATGGTTTCAGTCTACCTCTTCTAAGGCTAATAAATGCAGTGAGATTCTCTGTCTGCATAGAGTATGTTAGAATAAATATCAAATATAGTTTATCGTATTCCAGTTGCATTTCTTTTTTTTTTTTTTTCCTTTCCTCTTTTTTTTAACCTGATGTTCTAAGGATTTCCTTTTAGTGCCTACGAACATCTCCTTTTGACAGACAGTGCAAATTAAAAGATATGGCTAGGCAAAGGAAACTGGAACCCAAATATGCCCCCTGGGTTTTCATTTACAGTTAGAAGCTACAGACACAATTACTGCTGACAGAAATTCAGAAGCCAGTGGCAGAGTGCATGTGGCAGTAGACTCATGCCAGGCAGTAATTGGGAAGATTATTTTTAATCAGAGCATATCCTACAGCCCAAACATTAGAAATCTCTTGTAAGGCTGACAGGAAATTAAACTGAGACCAAACAAAAAAGCCTCAAAATAGAAGTAATATGGTTAGAAGTCTAATGATGGTAAAACTCACTGCTTGTTGTATTTGGCTGTTATCTAAAGGGAATGACTTTTAACTTGCAGCAACAGATAACATTGTCTAATTGCATTTTGAGAACAGAATTAAAATAAAAAATATCAGATTAGATTAATTTATACGTAGGCTTTTGATAAAGGTGTGAAGCTGAAGGTGTTAAGTCAGGCTTAGTAATCGTGTATATGTATTAGTAGTAACTTTTATTATTGCTTTAGGGTTTTTTGAATTTTTTTTATTTTTTATTTAATATAATGCTGAAGGGAGCTACTTCTGTGCAAAAATACTATAAAGTCTGGGTTACTCTTGGAATGCTTGGGTATGGTGACTATTTATGAAGCCAGAATGGCCTGGGGCTCTCCTTCTCGATGTCCCTGCAGCGTGAGCTCTGCTCGATGGGCTGCCTGAGCTGCCTGCCCTGGGGAGAGGAGACCCTGGGGCGTTCTTAGGACTTGCTACGCACCTGCAATTTTCACCTGACAGCACAACTTTCCCAGCTTTAAGTGAATCTCAAAACATCATCTTCTCTGCCAGACTTTTACATACATACTTAGCAGGACTTCTAGTTGACTCAAGTTTTCCCATTCTCAGGACAGAAAGTCTGGAGCAGTGCAGAATGCTGGTAACTCTGCTGTTCATCTGATGGAAGGTCTTGCTGTTCTCGTATATGCCTGTCACATACAAGTGTTGTAATGCCAGGTGCAAGCAAAATGTTGCTAATTGTATATTTATTTCTGTGTGATAGGAGTGCAGAACAAGAGCCTACTTCTTGTTTTGCTAAGATATACGACAGCTGTGGAAAAGAAAATATCACGTTGAAAATGCGCCTTACATTTCTCCATAAGGCTGCTTTTAGCTGTGTGGACAGTCTTAATGACATTTTGTGTCAGTACAAAGAATAATAAGGTATAGCGTTGAAGTCCATCATAGTCAAGTAGGTTATCGTGAGACTTGTAAATAGGATTTTATCAGAAAGTAGGTGTGTTGGTTTTTTCCACAAAAGTATTAGCTTTTTTCAGCTGTTGTTTCCTTCTACTAAAAATTGCTTCGTATAATCATGTAAATGTGACTGAAAAACCTTGCTTGTTGTTTAGATATTGCCTGAGTAGCTAGATAACAAATAAAGTGTACTTCGTAACACATGCACTTTATGCAAAGCGGTCTTCATGAAACCTGGAAATACAGAAATGCTCTCTGTAATAGTGCATGGAACTGCATCTGCCTGGTTTGCAGGAGCCTCCGGGTGTGCTGGGCAAGGAGCCTTCCGTAACTGGCTTGTGTTACGTAGGACAGCTGCACTGGTTCAGGCCAACTCATATCCAGACTGGTGATGGAGAAATCTTTACAAACCTTTGTAAAGTTTGTAAATGTGCCACCCTTCATTTTGTCCAACAATATGGTAATAAAGTACCTTCGGTGGTGGTACGGAGCCCAAGGCTGTGGCTGGAGTTCCACTCTCCTTTTGCAGCTGCTTTTAGACCATTTGTTTTGAGGAAATCCTGACTTCGCATGTCGTACTCAGATTATTAAACATTTTAAAGAATGTCTGCAGTCAGTAGAGCATGAAACTTTAATATTTCTATGTGGAGGAAATTAGAGAGGGGTTATACAGTACTGTAAAATCAGGCAAAATTAATAATTACTCATTGATTAAATATTATAGCCAAGTTAATTGCTTTAGAGGTAACTATTTTTACACTTGCTCTGATTTAATACAGCAGTAATTTGTAAATTACATACAACGTTATATTCCTATTTTTTCCTGGAGTTGCATATGTTCTTAAAATTCTATACATCTTATTTCTCTGTGGATTCTGAGTTTCCTCAGTCACTAGGGTGTGCAAATGCAGGATAAATAAGGAATACTAGCAGTAGCAGTTGGGAGTATAAAGTTTCTAAAATTAATGATAGGGAACATTATGCTAAATAGAAAGTCTGCTAGGATTGAGTTGTCAGATACAAGAATTTCAGAAAAGGAAAATTAATCTACTATAAGCTCAGTGAGGTAGCATTTTAATCAGTACGAAGTCGTAAAAAATTAGAGGTTGCATTTGAAAACTCACAGTGACTTCAAATTGTGAAAGGCAAGTACCCCTGATGGAGAAAACCTGAGAGAAAACCTTAATTTTCAATTATTCGGTGACTATGACTAAGTTTCACTGTGGCACTACAAGATGGTCCTAAATCAGACGTCATTTTTGAAAATGTGGGCTAATTACTTTAAAAAACCCACAGCTTCTCAGGGATTTTTAAGGAACTCTCGATACCGTTAATTTACCTTGTGTTATACTTGGGGATATCTTTGATCTCACACAGAGAAACACTTCCCAGAAAGGATAATATGCAGTAGTTTTAATGTATAGTTTATGGGCGTATGCAGCCTTCTTACGTGAGCTGCCTTTTCTGTTGTATTTTTATATGTGTGTGGTTCATTTTATTTCATAAATAAAAATAGACTTGTACCTTCAGCTCAGAAATTGATTAATGTGAGGGTTTTTTTGATAAGAGAGTTGCAGTTACTGATAGGAGCTGCAGTCGTGAGGTTGGATCTTACTGTGGTAGATACTCTCCTAGTGATGGTCCTTGCTCTGAGGAGACCAAAATGCAAGTATATTTTCTGTTGCTGATTATCTCTTTTTCAGATTCCAAAGTTGTTGGGTTTTTTATCAATACGTACGATAGTTGCAATATTACCTGACATGCTTATGGAACATGTACCTTTCTGGTACTGCTTCCTTGCTCTTTTTATTTATCCTCAGCTGCATTAGAGAGAGCCACTACTGATTTTTTGATTTACTGATTATTATTTTTTTTATGTTTGTTTCTTGGTTTAAAATGAAATCATATATAAGGAATAACACGTTTGGTGAAATACCATTCAGTATATTTACTGTTTGGAATTTTACTGAGGTGGATAAAAAGTATATTAAATTTGTCTACGGAATGCTTTTGTAATACATAGACCTAGGTGTGTATTTTCTTTGAAGACTCCAAATATGTACAGCGTTTCTATTTTCAAGAGTATTTGTATCAGAGCATCTATACGACCATTTACACATGGAAATAAAAAATGCAGGTAGGTACAATCTGTTACGAAAAACATGGCTGAGCTTACTGTAACTTCTAAAATTCAATGAATAATTCAGTAAAACATTACATGTCACCAGCTGCTCATCAGTAAGAAAAAGTGGCATGGAATAGACTGTTACCCTATTCTAATTCCCAGCTAAGTGCGTGTATAATATATTTTGAATGGCCCCTTTTGTTTATGTATTGTATGATCATTTTTCTTTTGCAAAATTGCTTGAATTTTTCATTTGAAAAGTACAAAAAAAGTAAATCAAAGTTGTGTGTTCCTATCGAAACAGAAACCTGTACTGGGGAAAATTGTGAACTATGGCATAGTAATTGCATGTCTGTTTTAGTAGGTAAGTTCATAATGCAAACATGGGATTTAAGTTTCTAATAAGTTGTGAACTGCTTGGAAATTTTTACTGTCCATTGAGTGATTAATAAATACATAATAAAGTCTTTGTTGCTGTTTATGACTCAATAAGCAGATTATGTTGTTCGGCTTTGTACTACAACAAAAATGCAATTATGACCCAATAGTGTACGCAAACCTTCTTGTGAAAGCCCAAATAATGCATTAGCAATTTCATTTTTTGCTACAACACTTTGAATCTTAAAGCCTGCCTTCAGCCTTCCATGGGTGCGGGGCACAAAGACGATCCCCCTTGAATCACTCATTTACAGTACAAATGTATTTTTCTTTTCTTAGGAAACTACACAGAAGCCCCATGCAAGTGGTGCCTATTGTTTTCATGATCAGAGCCTGCTTTCTGTAAGTGCGCTGATTTTGTTGTTGTTTATTCTATTTTCCTTGGAATTTGACTGAAATCTCTGTTGTGCTGTCATAATGAATAAGGACATACTTTGGATTTTGCCACTTGCCACGCTCTTGCTGGATCGCAAGACTAATAGGCCATAAACAAAAGATCTGATACCTTTTGGTCTTCAGTGAACAACAACTTGCTAGTGACATGATTAGAAAATAATCTTCCCTGTCTCTGGCTGTAGGTTAAAGTGCTTTTTTCTTCTATTTCCCTTGTACGTGCTAGGGTTGTGTTACTATTGTATTTATTTTATCTTTGGCTGATTCCATCAGAAATAAATTACTTTGTATACAGGTTAGTCACAGACAGTTTTTATCCCTTAGAACAGCCATGGATAATTAATCACGCTTTCTTTTTTAAACGCACCCATAATGTCAGAATAGGGAATATCATGAATTCATCTCTAAAATTTATAGGATGTGAAAAAGTATTTGTGCTGATTCATTTTTTGCTTTTTTCCTTCCTGAGAAGACGCTTTCGCATCCAAACTACTTGTTGCTCGTTCATACTTGGAATTTATCTTTTCTTGTAAAGTTTTTCTTTTAAACATTTGATTAGAAACAATATTGATTAAGCACTTTTTAATCGGGATATAACTTTCAATACTTGTAATAATAAATACAGAAGTATCAGAAAAACAGTGTATGATTCTTGTAGATGTGTATTTTGTACTTCTCAAACAATCTTTAATAATCCTCTGTAAAATAATTTGCAATGCTCTGTATTGGGTAATAAGCATGGCTTGTTCTGTATTGGGCTGACTGAATATATTTATGTTTTTATACATTTATAATTATGCTTTTCTTTTTTCTGTGTGTAGAAAGTAAAGGAGTTGCACATGTGTATTGGAAAAATAATAGACTAGATTCACTTTTTTGTTCAAATGTATTGAGTTGAGTTCTTCCCCAACACACAAAGTTTGATGTCATTGAAAAAATCAGACATACGGTCCTTGTTAGAAATAAGAAGAGTTTTATGTTTTTTCTCCTACACTGAGCACAATCTTCCTCTTAATGTCTTTGAAAAAAGATTTCATTATTTCAAAAAGACTGCCTGGCTTACAGGAGAAAAAAAAAAAAGCCTGTTCATCTTAAGGACAGATTTAAATCAATTCTGTAGTGCTCAGCATGCTTGTTGCTTTTAGCTTTTCCTCTGTCACAAACAGTATTTTCTATCACAGAATAACCTTACAGCTCTTAGCAGAATTTGATGCAATTGACAGCTTTTGTTAGCAAAATTCTGGTAAAAATTGCAAGAATGAGGTTGGGGTTTCTAACCCATGGGAGACAGTGGTCCCTGAGATAATTACTGGCATGTTTTTAGGAAGCTGACATTAATTTGACTGTGAATATATTGCTTCAGTATCTGTAAATGTAGTTGAAGGAAAAGATATCCATCTTCCTTCAACAAGCTAAACCAGAGATTTGGGATATATGACAAGAAAGAGGAAGAAAATACTCATTTGGAATTTGGGGAAGGTTTAATGCTGCCAAATCTCAATGCTCATAATTGGTTTTATTATTTTCCCTTGTGATCATAACCTAACCAGCACAATGAATATCAATCAACTTCTAGGGCTGAGAGGTCATTTTTTTACCAAGCTGCGACTGAAGTCCAGGATGTTGCCTGGTAACGGTCTATGTAGATGAGTTGGCTCTTAAGTACACCATATGGCTGGGCGTTGTGCCCTATTCACCCGTGACATGGTGTACACATGTAGTACATTACTGATTATAAAATGGTTTGTCCCATTCCCTTATTTAGAAGAAGCATTTAAAAATAGCAATGCCAATCCAACACAGACGTGTTAAGATTCTGGAATTGTATGTAATGAAACAAATTTCTGTCCGAGTGTGAAAATCCTCATGTAATAATCACAGTAAATTTTGTGTTCGCTATGCTTCAGTTGAATTTCAGTATAATTTCTAGCTACGGTTGCTTTACAGCAATTATTTTTCTGTTTCATTTTGATAGATAAATATGTTGAGGTAAGTATAGTTTTAACAGTTTAATTACAGAGAAATCCTGGATTTTAAAATTAAATTTTGTAATGTAGTCAGTTGATTCTACCAGATAGTCTATGGATTTATTTGGCATTTGACCTTTTATTATTTGTGTGGTAATGTCTACCGTACTCAACCAAAGCTGCAGCGCATTGAGCAAACCAGTAAACAAAGCAATAAAAGACAGTTGCAGAAAACAACAGCTAAAAATAAACATGACAGGCAAAGGAGATAGAATTGTTCCAAATATACAATGGGAAATCAAGCACAAAGAGAGTGGCAAGAAGTTTGTAGTAGAAATGGATGTAAAATCTAGATGAGCAGAGTCCTCACTCATTCCCATAACTGGAGGATTTTTCCCATTCCATTGTCACGAGGTGGAATTCATTAAGGTGGGAATGCTGCAGAGCGCGGCGTTAGGCAGGGCACGTGCCGTGGTCTCTGTGCTCTGGCTCTTGTGTGCTGGGTAAAATTGAAAGGCAAGAAATGGGATTGATCTTGTATATAATGACAGTGATCTGCACCAGTAGAATGGAAGATCATTGACTGGTGTCCCAGTTCAGAAAGCTGGACAGTTAGTGGTTATGTTGCATTTCTCTGTGCCTAGCTTATTTGGAAAGATGAATTATTGTGCTTAGCCCTCCCCTACACAACTCCCTTGCCTAAAGCTATAATTCTTTGCAAAGAAGCCACTTCTCTTTGGCATTCCACTTAAGTTCTCTGAAAACAGTTCAGAAAAAAGTAGAAGAAAGCTGGTATCTTTTCCACGATCTATGGAAAGTTCATACAGTTGCTTTTTTGAGAGAAAAATTCAGTATATTTGCCCATTCTATTGGTTTTTCTTAATCTTCAGGTTGTATATAGTTGTTACATAGCTTGAGAAACGTACTGTAGTTAAGCGATCTTGTTGTTTTATTGCTAACACGTTTCCTTGGCTAGGAATTTTTAAGGTAATAGAGAAAGAATGAGACAGTAGGAATTTTTAAGGTAATAGAGAAAGAATGAGACAGTAGTGCTGCTCCATGTTCGTTTGATAGTTGCATCCTTTGGAAGATCTGCTGTGATTAGTCACATTTTAAACCCCGATAGATGAAAATGGAAGTATGCAAATATGCTGTCCGTCTCAAAACAGTCTCGTCTTCACCTCTCCTACGGTCTGTAAAGGCCTACGAAGCCATTGAAAGGCATTTGAAAACCCCTCCTCTTTAATTTTAGAGCTGTGTTTTCCTTTGAACTGTAAACATGTTGAAATAAGTAACAGAAAAATAGCTATTATGGCAATGAAAATACTTTATTATCAGGGATTATGGGTCCCTTTTCCCCCCTCATTAAACACATCTTTTAAAATTGTTAATATAATAAATCTATTTTCCAAAACAACATGCCAAGGAGGAATCTGAGGAGTTTAGTATGATCTAGAGATTTCTACCTGAGAGGCATGAAGAAAATAATTGTGAAAGAGACCTATTATAAAATATCATAATACTCTTAGAAATAAACCAGTATTATAACCTTTTTCTACTAAATGTATAAGGAAAAAATATTTTAATGATTGCGTTCTTATTTATTCATCTCTCTGTATTCTGATGTAGTCTGAATGGTAATATTAGTATAGAGAGCTGAATATTTTTAAAATTGCGGCACTTTGAATTACTGATATCTGTGAATTACAATAAAAAAGGGTTGAAGAATGGTAGTTAGATAACGTAAATGAAGCAGTAAGTTCTGCTCCATTACTTCATCTGAGCTAGGATGGGGAACTGTTTAGTTGTTAGTATCTCCTCCATTGTCATATTATTCATTGTTGTTTTGCAATATCTTCAAATATCTTCAATAGTTATTGTAGGAATTCATTAAGGACCAGAAGCAGCGAGGCATTTACACGCTCCTAATGATAAGCAGCAGAATAGTCTCATGGATGTTTTTTCTTCCTAAAAAGCTTAGCTAAGGTGGCTGTCTGACCTGTGTTTGAATTTTTTCTAGTGCTGGAGCAAGGTAATTCAGTTTTAGGTGGTTGATTGGTAACATTACTTTTCCATTAGTTAGACACATATTTAAATACGATTTTTAACTCCTTCCTGCCTAGGGAACTAAATATACTACCTTTGTTTAGTTTAGGGTTTTTTTATAGTCTGCATGTTCCCAGGTTTACCTTCTTTCATTTCCCATAGGGGAAGAAAATGTTGGGTTTTGGGTGTCACAAATTTGAAGTTTATATCAGTAAAATCTCTAATGATCTTAGACAAAAAGAGCATGTATGTGGTAGCAGGTTTGCATGAATCGCTGTTAAACCACTGCTGTAATTTATGATTACCTAAATTGTAAAAGGGCAGGGGTTTATGTTTGTACAACGTGCTTAATCACTGCTGCAGATAATTATGTATGTTTGTATTTAAGCATCTAAAGAATTTAGAAGTTGCTTTCTCAAAGCAGATTAAAGAGGATGAGGTTTACTGAAATTGAATCAGACTGACTTTTTGAAAACAAGAGACAGACTCCTAGCACACATGGGCTTTTGGAAATACTACCCTAGATTATTGTGAACCGTGACTACTCCGTTAGGAAATTATTTGCTCTTGGTTGTATACAAATGTACGTGTGAAGAAATATCTAATCATTACTGCTTTTCTCCTTTTAAGAATGCAGTCAGTATTTCTTTCTGATGGATTCCTCTGTGATCTTTCTAAACCCTCCATCTTTGTAAGTGGTGCTTTGAGTCTACCAAGTAAAAGCAGTAGGGGTCGAATATGAATTAACCTTAGGACCTGAATTTACCATACGTAGCAGCCTGTTTTCTGACACTGCTGAGATACTTCCTTCATAAACATTACCTTGCAGACACTTTCTTATTCAGGCATTATGAACATTTTCATGTGCATGTAAACACTTAGCTTAGAATTCTTCCATAGGCATCTGTGTGCGCTCTGGATATTCTCCAGATTACAGCATTAAGATGTTTTTGATCAAGTTCATTTCCATAGCATTGTGGCATTTAAGAGATATCAAGTCCCAAAATTCCTGGGAGATTAGTATGTGTCATTATCTCTTTATTACAGAAGGAGAAACCAGAAAATTGAACAGCCTGGCTGATGTGCCAGGAGAGGGAGTAGAGCAGAGCTAGGATTTGAATTCGTAGTTCTCAAATCCCAAATCATTGCCTCCGTTACTTGGCCATCTTTCCTCCTGCTCTCCCTCTATTCCAATACCTTTTGTTGTTAATGATTTTTACATTTAACAAGTGAAAAAGAACTTAGAATTTCATGCTCTCTCCTGTCTCATAAAAAATTGAAATTTTTCCTGAAGAAAATCATGCATTTATTAGTAAAGTCCTATCAGCATAGCTCAAAGCTAATTGAAATTTAACAGTTCTCATGATGATCTGGGTCATGTCAAGGGTGTTAGCATTCTTTAATAAAGATATACATTTGATCCTTTTTTCTTTTTCTTTGAAGAGCTTACAGACTTCTATAACTTTTTCTGATAATGCTAATTATGCAAAGTGAAGGTACAGTCATTACAGGTGTTTGCATAGTTCAGTATAGCAAACGTTGTTAACTGTATTGATGATATTCTGGGCTTTGGGGTATGTTAGCAGCCCAGGGTTCCTGGAGGATTCGTGTCTGTGTTGCTGCATTACTGCTGCTGTGCGTTGAAGTCTGGGTGTTGCCATGCGGTTGCTGCCTGAGCATGGCGAGTTCAGCTGGGGCTGTCTTAGAGCGGGGCAAAGCTGTAAGCCTGCAGCAGTGCGTGCACGCAGGGTTTTGCAGTAAATGCTTGGTAAGTCAGGCCTATGTGCAATGGGGAGTCACTCTGTCCCTGCACATGATGCATTCATAGTTGATCTACTGCCACAAGGTTTGGCTTTTTGTGCGTTGTGTGTTGCCACACACAAGGTTTGGCTTTTTGTGCGTTTTGTGCGTTGTGTGTGCCAGCTGTCCTGGCAGTGTCCCCTCTCAACTTCTTCTGCACCCCCAGTCCACTGGCTGGAGAGGCAGAGTGAGGAAAAAGAGCAAGAAAAAAAAAGAAACAACAAAAAAAATAGAAGCCCTTGAAGCTGTGCAAACAGCAATAGTCTGACAGTAGCAGTAACACTGGTGTGTTATCTACAATGTTTTAGTTACAAATCCAAAACACAGCAGCATATGGGCTGCAATGGAGAAAATTAACTCTATCCCAGCCAGACCCAATACACTCTAAAACTGCTGCTTTTCTTCTTCACTCTGAAGGTTCTGCTTCCTTCATCTGCACTCCAGAGAAACAGAGTTTTATGAGCACATATGGAAAAGAGAGAAAGTGGTGCAATAGAAACACCGAAGGAGTGGTGGTTTTGTTTGTTTGAGGGTTTGTGGTTTGTTTTTTTTCTTATCTTGAGGGATATTTTGCACAGCTAAATGACCCAGTTAAAAAAAAATAATGTGTATATATATTGGGTCTACACTGAGAAAAGATTGATCTGAAATCCTTCACAAATTATGTTTTTATCAAGACCAAGTTGTTGTGTGCTATTGATTTTTAGATCTGCACAGTCTACAAGTAATAAAAGTTGCAGAGCCAAAATAATTTAAAGTGGTTTTCTGTCTTTTGTATAAGCCAGGTTAGGATATTGAAGTACAAATCAATTGTTTTGCCACTCAGATTCCTTGAAACCCAAAAGAAAATTTCAGCATGAGTTACGGTTTCCAGATGTTTGTATTTTCTGTTTCTAAATCTTATCCTACAGGCAATGGGGCTTGTTGTGTCTGACAAGCTTTTCTGCAACTTGGTCACCAGTAGTACAACAGATAGCTATAAAGAAAATCATGCCTACAGGAGGCAGAATCATCATAGGTGACTCCTAACAGCCAAAATGTGAAATATAATTATGCAAAAATCACTTGCAAATAGCAACATCTACACAGGATTAAATCTGAAGGTAGAAGGGCAATGACAAAGTGATAGCTGCTCCCATCTATTTGTGGCTGGTCTATATTCTCTTACCTGCACTGCTGCACCCTTTCATAGGTGATCAGTTTTACTACTAAAACATTGTGAATATTCGGACGATAAGATCTTGAATGTATCAGAGCAGAATCAGTTTCATAGGGGTGGCTTTGTCATTCAAGGCAAAAATTCTGAATACATGAATTGTGGGGCTTAAATAATATTAATCTGGAAATATTTTATTCTAGCTCTTAGCTACTGATGAACACACTAATAAAACAAACTAAAACAGATATTACAGAAGCAATTTTATGGCATATCAATGAGATTTCTTATTACTTACTCGGGAATGTTAATTTAAGGAATGTGGTTAAGAGGATATAGATTTACAACCTACAGGTGTGCTTAGAACAATAGACCCTTGCTTATTTAATAGGTTGTGGGGAAAAAAATTGTTCTTTTATACTTGATGTTTAACTACCATGGAAAAACTGCATTTGCATAACTTGATGAATATTATTACAGCTAGGGTTTTATTTGTGCTTTATCGTGTGACAAAGGGAGACAGCAGTAAAATTCTTAAGAGAGTACTTACAAAGCAGCTCTAAAGTTCACTTGTTGAAGTGCTAAAAAGATTTTCTACCATCTGATGTATGATTAAATGAAATATAATGATTCTTTGTAGTTTTAGGGATATTTGTATCATGTTCTGGTTGTCCCTAAAATCTGCTGCAATGTAATATGATACGAGACTTTCATGATTCGTGTTCTTAAAGAAAATGGCCTATATTTAAATTGGCTGTGGTTGTGTCCAGTGCGTCCACCCGATGTCAATAAATTGTTTCCTTGGGGCTATTGGCCCCAAATTAAGGCCCTTGTAAACAGCCCCCTAACTAATGCTCTTCCGTGATGCCCAAGGACTGCCCCGTACTTTCTTGGGAGACCTTTATTATTGTCCAAAGTGGTTTGTGAAGGTGGTGGATTTATCACACATACTGGTTTTGTCTCCACCCAGTGTGGAGGTTTCAGTAACAGTCTGCCCCTGACTCGTTCCCCTCCCTCTTCTTTCTGTTCTGTCCCGCTTCTCCACTTCATGGGATGTTTCTTCTGCTTCCCTCAGGTCTGGGAATGAAAATCCTGCATGGATTCATGCTTTATTCCAGGTAGAGATGTTGTCCGTTGTGTACTTTCTGGGCTTGGTGTTGAAGGAAGAGAGAGAAAAAGAGCAGAACCCTCCCATGGCTTCTAATGTAGGATGGAAAGGAGTCCTAAAAAATACAGAAAGGCCACCTGAAAATAAGCCTCTTCCCATGGACTAATGTTCTCTGCAGTGAAGTCAGGAAGATTCTCATACAAAGATCTATTCTTTATGGGGGAATAAACTGCTTGAAGTGAAGTGTCAGTGGAAGACCTGGAAAAAGGTTGAACTGGAAGGTAAAAAAAATATTTGCTGATGACACAGTTATTCAGGAGAAATCACATGGAATTGCAGAAAGATTTCGCAGTATTGGGTTAGTGGCAGATGAAATAGTTGCTGATAAAAGGTTTGTGTAGTGCAGATAGCAAATATAGGTTATACTGAGAAAAGAGGAATTGGGTTCGTTGTAAAGATAAGGAGGTCAGTGGGGAAATGTAGCCACAACCAGAAGCGAGCAGTAAGCCTACACACACTTCGGTAGCAGAGCCTAGAGATTAGGGTCTTCCTCTCATCACAGAGAAGAGAAGCGAGAGAGAAATGTTAAATGCACGTCTAGTGAACCAGGAAGCTAAAGTGTAAGGAAGGCAGATCCGCTAGTATTTCACTGGTATGAATAAATGGTGAATTTTTGCAGTGAGAGGGGTTTATAGGTAGAAGTGCATGTGAATCTGTGCTATTCAGTGTGCAAAAGGGACAAAATAATGACATAAATTTCTGTTGAGACAGGGTTATTCAGAACAGAAAAACCTAAGACTGACTGGGAAAGTGTGTAAAGCTGAAGGATTAGGTGACAGAATACAATTCACTTTCAGTATTTCATAATAGATGGAAATCTGTTCTCGAGGAGGGAGTGCATGACTGTCATTGCTCAAAAGCCTTTCTTGGAAACGTCAGGCCAAGTTCTCAGAAGCATTTGTCTATTGCTTGACAGCTGTCAAAAAAAGCAAATTGAATATTTAGCAATTTTCAGGAAAGGATGACTCTCAGGATATCCTTTCAGGATAAGACTGTCTTTACTGGAGTTTGCATCGGTCTTACATGTGTTCACTGAAAGCAGTTTTGGTTACCCTGTGTCTCAAAAAGGTGTAGTCCAGGGTAGGTGAAAGGAATGATGAGAGGTATGGAATAGCTTCAACACAGGGAAGCCATTAAATACATGCTAGATCTCTTTTACTTGGAAAAGAGTTGACAGGTGACTGAAATGGGCAAAAAGTGATAGATTGAAATTATTATTGATATTGATTTGAATATTGGTATTATAATGATATGACTCATAAAGCAAGGATTATGAACTCGATAAAATGATCAAGCAATGACTCATGAAAAGAATAGTTTTTTCGTGCTGTATAGTGCTGTCCTACAAAGTTTTGCCACTCGATGCAAGAAATAGAAGCAAGTCAAGAATAACTGTATAAATTAATGTGCAGTATTTTCTTACACAACAAAATGCAGGATGTCCCTCTATGCAAATTACTGTGGGAAAGATTGATGCTTATATCCTTTCATAAACTTCTAATACTGATTATTGTTGGACAGAGTGTATTACTTTAAATGATGCGATCCAGTAAAACAGCTTTTCTGTTCATACAGGTATTTTACCAGATGTGTATCACAGAATGGTTTAGGTTGGAAGGGACCTTAAATGTATCTTAATGATCATATGTTAGGACATCTGAAAAAGGGAGGTTTCTTCATTAGCAATTTCCACTGTTTTCAGTCTGCTGTTTGCTTGTTAGTCCTGACTTCCACCTCAAAATGTCCCAAAACATTGGGCTGCCTTGAGGGTCGTGCTGAAATTTCTCTAACATACATTCTGTAGAACCATTTAGCAGCTGCTTCATAGAAGACAGTTGTCTAGAAGGCTGATTGAAGCAGAATCAGAAAGCATTAGCTCATTATTTAGATATTTGAGGTCAATAACAATAGAAACTTTCAAAACTGTAATGCAGGTTTTGAAGCTTTCTTGTAGCACTGCAAAGATACTCAACCCATAACGTAACATGAAGATTTCTTTTTCTGTCTTATATGAATATGCACTGTATTTTCCACAGTTTATCTTAAAATATAGGTTGAGATAGTAGAAGTTTTTTACTTTAAAAATGAACTTTGCATCTCTGTTTAGCTAAAGA